>NC_142462.1:125757567-126057567 GCF_049115385.1 Moschus berezovskii
GATGTTTTCTTTTTCTCTTTTTTGGCCATGCCCACGACATGTAGGAATTTAGTTCCCTGACTGGGGATTGAACCTGCGACCCCTGCACTGGAAGCTCAGAGTCTTAACCACTGGACTGCCAGGGAAGTCTCTGATAGCTATTTTCAAGGGGCATTTGAGCTCTGGGTCCTACCACATCCAGCTCTGCTTTGATTCAGCAAGAATTCAGATATTTCTGTGGATTTGATGACTTTGTCATTTTGCTAAACAGCACTCCTGTTTGTGAACTGCTCGGCACAAGTGGTACCCTTGAATCTCTGCAAAATGCCTGGAGGACAGTTATTAGTATCCCTGTTTTTAGGGGAGTAAGTGAGGTTTAAGGAAGGTGAAATGTGAGGCTTGAAGTCAGAGAGCCTGGAAGCAGAATAGATGGACCAGTGCCCGTGGTAGGCAACCTTGACTTTCCTAAGCCTGTCGGTCTCCCGGGGCTGTAGGCTCAGGGTCCACTTGGAGCTGTTGCTGCTCTTCTTCACCAGGACAGACTGTCCCGTCTCGCACCTGTCAGGCAACTTTCCTCCTGATGCTACTGCTTTCTGGGCCCCCATCCAATCTCATCTGGAGCCTTTATCAGCGAGCAAATCTGTTTCTTTCTATTAGATTCAGCTGAGGCAGAGGCAGGCACTGGAGACAGATGGGCGGCTGAAGATAACACCAGCTTCCAAGGAAGGAGAGAGCAACTGCAATTAAAACTCTCACTTTCCCTCGAGGTTGTGGAGTCCACAGAACCTCAGCTCAGGGTCTGAGATGGTGGCAGCCCAGACAGAGGGGAGACGGAAAAGCCCAGAAGGCCCTATTATTCCCACTCTAGGTAGATACACAAGATCAATAAAATAAATGAGCTGTTTTATCCAGGCCAGCCATTCTGATCCAGGGACATGTAAACACATTGATCACCCTGGTAGAACCTGCTGGTCCACCCTGTGGAAACTGTGGGTGGTGAAGAAAATACACTGAGTGTCGTTCTGGGCCACCCTTTGCCTGCTTGGCTCCGAGGAAGAGCTGTGTGCATTGCGACCCGTGCGTCTTGACCCGGGTGGAGGCAGCAATTAGAACTAAGGCCAGTGGATCACCAGCAGACGGCAGGTCTCCAGGCGAAGGCTGAGGCTCTGACTTCCAAAACAAGACATTTGACACAGGCCTTTATACAGGTCTTCAGAGTCAGTGGTCTCTTAATCATTGAATCTAACTTGATGCATGTTCCACTGACATCAGGGCTGGTCAGATGTTCAGGATCTATAGTGACTTGTGGAGGAACATGACATGTCTTTCTCTAAAAATAAACATCTACTCTTTGCAACCCCATGGACTGTAGCCTGCCAAGCTCCTGTGTCCACGGGACCTCCCAGAAAAGAATACTGGAATGGGCTGCCATTCCATTCTCCAGGGTCTTCCTGACCCAGGGATTGAACCCAGGTCTCCTGCATTGCACACAGATTTTTTACCATCTGAGCCACCAGAGAAGCCCTGATAGTGAAGCCCTTTGTGACCCCGTGGACTGTAGCCCTCCAGGCTCCTCTGTCCATGGGACTTTCCAGACAAGAATACTAGTGTGGGCTGCCATTTCCTCCTTCAGGGGATCTTCTCAACCCAGGGATTGAAGCCAGGTCTCCCACACTGCAGGCAGATTCTTTACCACCTGAGCCACCAGAGAAGCCCCTTAGATACGTTGAGTGGAGGTATATTTCTGTAGCAAATGATGCATCTTAACTTGAGAAAAAGAAAAAGCTCCAGCTTGGGCAAGAGTGGGGCTGGTTGTGTTTCGCTGAACAAGGCTTCAGGTGCAGCTAAGACTCCCTCCACTCACCCTCAGCTTCATCCGCTGGCTTCTCCTCTTAGGGAATGAGAGGAAGTGACCACTGACTATCCCAGAGTCTTCTCCTTGGTCTCTGCGTGAAGAGGAAAGAAGGCTTCTTTTCCTCAGCCTCAATTTGGAGGTTCTCAGGCAAGCATCCTATTGGCCTGGCATAGACCCTATGCCCACCCCTGATACAGTCCTATAGTGAGTCAATGGAGTACTGGACATGTCCTGAGTAACTGGACCACGCTGTAGCAGGGTTGCAATCTGTCACCAGAAGAGAGAAGATGGGGCTAATGACCACAGAGGGAGCTGGTGGGAATTGTGCTGTCACTCTGGTCTCCACTTCTGCATGAGACAGAAGTGTGTAATTGTTAAGCCTGATTCAGGGCACCTGAATTCAAGTCCTGATACCTTTTAGCTGTGTGGCTGTAGAAAGACTGTAGTTTTTTCTCTGTGTCTCAGTGACCTTAAAAATGATAAGGACAACATCTGCCTCACAGGGTTATTTGTTATTTTTGTTTGTTTAGTCGCTAAGTCACACCCGACTCTTTAGTGACCCCACATGGACTGTAGCCCGCCAGCCTCCTCTGTCCATGGAGGGTGGGTTTCCTACTCCAGGGTATCTTCCTGCCTCAGGGATCAATCCTTGTGTCTCCTTCATTGGCAGGCGTATTATTTACCATTGAACCACCAGGGAAGCCGCTGGGTTATTGGGTGATTTAAGTGAATTAGTACATCAGAGCAGTGACTAGTACAAAGCATATCATTGTTAATGGCAGCTAATATCATCTTCTCATTATCATCATCATCTTCATCATCATTGATGCTGTGCTGGTATTAAGTCATTCAGTTGTGTCCAACTCTGTGAGCCCATGGACCGTGGCCCGCCAGGCTCCTCTGTCCATGGGATTCTCCAAGCAAGAATACTCAAGTGGGTTGCCATTTCTTTCTCCAGGGGATCTTCCTGACCCAGGGATCAAACCCACATGTCTTACATCTCCTGCATTGGCAGATGGGTTCTTTACCACTAGAGCCACCTGGGAAGCCCTCTTGTTACTCAGTTCAGTTCAGTTCAATTCAGTCGCTCAATCATGTCTGACTTTTTGCAGCCCATGGACTGAAGCACGCCAGACTCCCCTGTCCTTCACTATCTCCCAGAGTTTGCTCAAACTTATGTCCATTGAGTCAGAGATACCATCCAACCATCTCATCCTCTGTCGCCCCTTTCTCCTCCTGCCCTCAATCTTTCCCAGCATCTGTCACCATCCATACGTGACTAGTGGAAAAACCCTAGCTTTGACTAGACAACCTTTGCTGGCAAGCTTGTTATCATCTTCCAACTCCATCCCACTCCACCCCCAGTCCTAGGGGACACATAAGATGCAAGCAGAACAAATGCAGGCCTCCGCTGAGAACTGAGCGACAGCCCAGGTCCAAGTGGAACGTTTTCCAGTGTCACTTTAACCTTTATAATCCCCCAATAGAGTCCAAATGCCCCCACCAGAACCTGTGACATCCAGAACAACTCTGCTATTCCCTCTATTTCTGATCATGGTCTAACTATATATTCATATAGAGAATTGAAAGGAAACATTGTCCCTGGGACAATGCAGAGCCTCTGGGATGGTAATTTTTTTCCCTTACATTGACGAATTATTTTCTGTTTTCCTCACTAGTATAATGAGTGAAGTGGGGTGAGCACCATTATTCCCATTTGATAAATGCACACAGTGGGGTTCAGAAATGTTCTATTATCCAAAGAGAGCCCAAGGTCAAGCCTGCTTTGGTTTCTGTCTCCCATTAAAAAGAATATGCCTCCCTCTGAAGGAGCCGCGTTCCAGCATTGCATCAGACTCCGTGGCCCCGTGCCTCTTCCTTCCCTTCCTTCTGCCCTTCACTCACTTATGCCACAGACATTTAATGAACGCCCCGTATGTACCGGGGCTTCCCTGGTGGCTCAGACAGCAAAGAATCCGCCTACAATGCAGGAGACCCAGGTTCGATCCCTGCGTCAGGAACATCCCCCGGAGAAGGAAAGGGCTCCCCACTCCAGTTTTCTTGCCTGGAAAATCCCATGGACAGAAGAGCCTGGTGGGCTGCTGTTAATGGGTCTGCTGAGTGGGACACAACTGAGAGACTGTCACTTTCACTTTCAAACACGTGCCGAGGACTCTGGAGTATCTTGGGAGTAACATAAGGAAAGAGTAAATAAACAAATAGCATAAATAATAAAATATCCAGGAGTGGTAAGAACCCTGATTAAAAAATTTTAATGGTAATATTGCAAATGATCTCATGAGAGGGAGATTAATGAAGCGTGTTTTTTTATGCAGTTTATTATGTGAAGAAATAGATAAAGAAGATTCCAGGTAGACAGAATTGTACTGCGTGAATCTTTGCATGTTTTTATCAGCTTCACAGGTCTGCACACCAGAGTATTTGACCTTAACTCTCACTCTTGACCTTGCCTTAAAGTGCCTTAGACCACAGCTTAGAAAGTTAGTATAAACAACTGTGATTGGCTTTCCCAAGTTTTGAGACCATGGTTGTTGGAGGCTTTAAGAGAGAATGTTATTTACAAGTGTGTCTTCGTCAAAAAATCTATTTTGCTTGTTAAAAATCCATAGTGGGAAAGAAACAGTAGCAAATAACAGCCTATTTTTTTGCATTTAAAAAGCAGTGTTTGGAGTAAATAGATTTCCTGGTGGGTTATGTGAGAATGAATCTTAAGTCCTAACTACTTTCACTTCTTTCAGAGGAATTTTGGTAAATAGAGTTTGTTTCTTGGCCTAACTGAAGTCCTAGTTAATTTATACCAACAACAGTGACATTATGGGTATTTGTATAACAAAAATTGTTTCTGACTGTGCCAGCATGGATGAAATGAAAGCCATCATAATCAGTTTCACAGAATGAAGGTTTAGAAGAATGAGTGAAAATTCTAAGTGAAACAGGCAGATAGGAATTTTGTGCTTCAATTTTTATGTCTACATCATTGGAGGGGACAGAAACAGAATTTATATTTTAGTGAATGCAGGCTCACTCTTCCTTTGGGCTCACTGAGGAATGCCAGGTCAGGTCAGGTGAGGCAGCTTCGGGGTGTAAGGACTCTTCCACCTACACCAGCTGTAAAATGTTGTTCTATGTGTGTGCTTGCCAAGTTGCTTCAGTCGTGTCAAACTCTTTGAGACCCCATGGACTGTAGGCCACCCGGCTCCTCTGTCCATGGAGTTCTCCAGGCAAGAATACTGGAGTGTGTTACCATTCCCTCCGCCAGAGGATCTTCCCAGCGACCTAGGGATCGAACCCATGTTTCTTGTGTCTCACTGTGTTGGCAGGCAGGTTCTTTACCACTAGCCTGGGAAACCCCTGTTCTATGTATCTTGTGCAAATCTAACTTTTAAAACTCCAGATGCGTATCCATTTATATGATTACCTTCTACTCTTTTGTTTTCCTAGAGACATGGGTTTGTTGTCTAAAATGCTATTTGCTACACATGCCTCTCTATCATCCTTCTAGTCATAGAGTATTTTTTTTAATACATATTTATTTTCCTTCTTTATTTAAATTGGTTTTTGAGTGAGAGAAGAGTAAAATGATCAACACCAAGGGACTTGGATCACACTGTTTTGTTTTGAATGACAGTTCCACTCCCATAAGCTGCATGAGTTTGGACAAATCTCTTACTTCCCTAAAGTTTTAGTTTTCCCTCTGGAAAAAGGAAATAGTAAGAGTACCAGTCTTATGTGGTTGGGGAGAACTAGGTGAGCTGATCCATTTACAGGGAATGGCCCCTTTTTTCCAAATTGTGGTAAAGGGCACACAACATAAGCTGTCTCACCCATTGTAAGTATGCCTGCGACTCAGCGGTATTGAGTATATTCCCGTTGTCGTGAAGCAGATCTCTGGTGCATTGTATATTTTTACAATGCAGATGCCTATGTTAGAAAGATTGAGGGCGGGAGGGGAGCCTGGCGTGCTGCAGCCCATGGGGTCACGAAGAGCCAGACAGGACTGAGTGACAGAATGACAAATGTGAGAAACTAGCCTTCGGTGTTTAGACGTGTTGAGAAGCAGCCTCTCATCACTAACGATGATATTAGACCAGGACATGTTAGCATCTCAGATTTCACCTGCCCTGTTCACAGACCTCCCTAGAAATGTTTTGTTTTGCTTAGAATTTGCTTTCATCACCATTTCTTGATTACCACACACCTGGCTCTTTATAGATAAATCAGTACCCCCGGGTTTAAATAACTTAGTTGGATATACTTACGTGGAGATGAATACAGGGTGTTAATTCTCAGCTTCTCAAGCCCTGTCTTCCCTCCACCCCTCGTCCTCCCCTCCCCTCCTCCTGTCTCTGGTACCTCATTGCAGCTTCTTCCCTTCATTTCTCTCCTGCGTTTTCTCTCCTCTCTCCTCCTTTCTCCTCTTATTCTTCTGGAGTCCCTTCTTGAACCCACTCCTGTTCAGTCACTAGGTCACGTCTGACTCTGTGGCTCCATGGACTGCAGCACGCCAGGCTTCCCTGTCCTTTGCTGTCTCCCGGAGTTTGCTCAAACTCACGTCCACTGAGTTGGTGACACGACCCACCCTTCTTCTTCTCTGTTGCCCTCTTCTCCTCCTGGCCTCTTCAACCCACTGCTTCATGTTTAATCCAGTGGGGTTGGAACTGATAGTGATTTGGCCAGTTGGACATGTTCAGAACTTGCTTTTCAAGCAAAGCCAGTATCAGGCCATGGCCAAGCCAGGGAGGATGCACAGCAGTGGGAGCTGAGCGACAAAGGAATTGACAGTCATGGCCAAGGAGTGTTATGATCCACATAGCTACCTACCTCTCTGAGCTGCTCATTGGGGAAACCAACTATGGAAATAATATTATTCAAGAATAATATTGCTGGCTCCCAACCCCTGAAACTTTAACCAAACACTGTGTTTGAATCACTTATTTGCCTGTGGAAAGACTTCTGGATGAACTGATGTTCAATAGGCAAAACCTCATTAATTTGATTTTTATTTATTTTAGTTTTAGATTTTTTATTTATTTTAAATATCACACCATATGGAGTTATCTCCCAGTTATAATTTCTTATGCTTGATTTATTCTTAATATTTAATGCTGCCTGCCACACAAAAAAATGATGTTACTAGCCCACTATAGTAGCCAGAATTTTGGTTCCCATAATGTCTGTCTTCTGGTGTCACCCCAATGGTTGTGTCAGAGTGCATGGCAAAGGGACTTTGCAGGTGGAATTAAGTTTACTAGCCAGTGGACCTTAAGACAGGGAGTTATCTTGAATTATCTGGGTGGGCACAGTGTAATCACATGAACCCTTAAAAACAAAAGAGGATCCTGCCAATAGAATGAGCTTGGGAGCATATTCTTCCCCAGGGCCCCGGAAAGAAACCTGGTCCTGCTGATATTTTGATTTCTACCTTGTTCAGTTACTTAGTCATGTCTGACTCTTTGCAACCCCATGGACTGGAACACGCCAGGCCTTTCTGTCCATCACCAACTCCCAGAGCTTAGTCAAACTCATGTCCTTTGAGTCAGTGATGCCATCCAACCGTCTCATCCTCTGTCGTCCCCTTCTCCTCCTGCCCTTAGTCTTTCCCAGCATCAAGGTCTTTTCCAATGAGTCAGCTCTTTGAATAAGGTTTCCATCTTGTCAGACTCTAAACAGAGAATCTAGCCACACTGTGCTGGACTTCTGCCCTACAGAACTACATGATGATAAGTGAGTTCAGCTTTTAAACCACTAAGTTTGTGGCAACTGGTTACAGCAGCAACAGAAGACTAATACACACCCTATTCACCATCAGGTCATTAGCTTATAGTTGTGGCTGTTTTGGATCTCATCACAAGTTTTTGCCTCACCCTCTTTCTGACAAGCACGGGACCACGGTCCATGGACAGAGTCCCTAGCTGGAAAGTGAAAGTGAAGGTTGCTCAGTTGTGTCCTACTCTTTGCAACCTCATGGACTATTGAGTCCATGGAATTCTCCAGGCCAGAATACTGGAGTGGATAGCCTTTCCCTTCTCCAGGGGATCTTCCCAACCCAGCAATGGAACCCAGATCTCCCGCATTGCAGGCAGATTCTTTACCAGCTGAGCCACAAGGGAAGCCCAAGAATACCGGAGTGGGTAGCCTATCCTTTCTTCAGTGGATCTTCCCAACCCAGGAATCGAACCAGGGTCTCCTCCATTGCAGCTGAGCTAAGAGGGAAATATATATTCGGTTTCCATGGAATAAGATGAAGTTAATTGACGTTTCAGGAGTATATGGCAGAGTTCCGTCTTAGAAATCTGCCCTCACCAAGTGAATTGAGTGAAAGTGTAAGTTTTAATTCAGTGCTACCAGCGAAAGACTTTCTGGAAACCAACTGCATTTCCGGGAAATAAGTGAAAAGTGTAGAGTTCTATGGATCACCTCACATTTATGACTCAGAATCTCCACAGATATGGGTAGGGAGTGTGGTGTTTAAAAAAAAATAGAAGTAAATGGAAAAGGTAAGTATGTTTAGTGAAAGTTTTGTTTGTGTGTGTGTGTGTGCGCGCGCATTTTCATAGGTGTGCATACAGGATCACCATGTAAAAGGATCACAAAGATCCTAGATATTTGAGAAACACTGCTCTAATCTGACCCTGTGAATTTCAAACCTTTGTCTGGTTCAGTTCAGTTCACTCAGTCGTGTCTGACTCTTTGTGACTCCATGAATCACAGCATGCCAGGCCTCCCTGTCCATCACCAATTCCACTCAAACTCACGTCCATCGAGTCGGTGTTGCCATCCAGCCATCTCATTCTCTGTCATCCCCTTCTCCTCCTGCCCCCAATCCCTCCCAGCATCAGAGTCTTTTCCAGTCAGTCGGCTCTTCTCATGAGGTGGCCAAAGTATTGAAGTTTCAGCTTTAGCATCAGTCTTTCCAATGAACACCTAGGACTGATCTCCTTTAGAATGGACTGGTTGGATCTCCTTGCAGTCCAAGGGACTCCCAAGAGTCTTCTCCAGCACAGTTCAAAAACCACAGTTTGAACCACAGTTCAAAAGCATCAGTTCTTCGGCGATCAGCTTTCTTCACAGTCCAACTCTCACATCCATACATGACCACGGGAAAAACCATAGCCTTGACTAGACGGACCTCTGTTGGCAAAGTAATGTCTCTACTTTTTAATATACTATCTAGTCGCTACTCTCCAATTAACTGGGGTTCCTCTACAAAGACTTCCTGTCTGCTTGCCTGGCGTGCCGGTTACCAGGTGACGCTGTAAGTGGTGGTACAGACGGGGCACAGAGGAGACTTCACCAGCCACGGAAGGGGGTCTCAGTGGCACGCTTCCTTCCACCTGGGGACCTGCTCAGTATGCCATGGGAGACAGTCACTGTGTTCAGCAGAGGATAAAGTTCCTTTGAGCATTTCCCAGAGATAAATACATACGAAATAGAGGAAGCTGGCTGTGGATGGATAGAAATGGATGTCTTGCTTACAGGATAAGATAGTGAATGATGCAGAGCAATCATGCCGTGTAAAGAAAGTGTCTTCAGTATTATCTTCAACAGTGAGACATGGTGAGAAAGGAAGTTTAAACAATGGGAGTTAAAGTGATATGCTGTCTTCAATATAGGCTTCAGAGAAAGACAATGAGGAAAGCCAGAAAGCCTATGTAGTGTTTTGTTTTTTTTTTAAGACTGATTGATTTATTTACTTTTGGCAGTGTTGGGTCTTCGTTGCTGCGGGCAGACTTTCTTTAGTTGCAGCAAGCTGGCACTACTCTGCACTGAGGGGCGAGGGCTTCCCATTGCAGTGGCGTCTCTCCTCACAGAGCATGGGCCCTGGGCACGTGGGCTTCAGTGGTTGCAGCCCCCCAGCTCAACAGTGCAGACTCAATAGTTAACGGTGTGTGGGCTTAGTCACCCCACTCCATGTGGGATCTTCCTGGACCAGGGATCAAACCTGTGTCCCCAGGACTGGCAGGAGGATCCTTAACCATTGGACCACCAGAGAGGCCCCATGTAGTTTTAAAAACTGGAAGTGTTGCTAAAGGAATAAAAAGGATGAAGGGATGCTAAGGAAAGCTAGAGTGGGACTAGAGCTGAAGAGTGTTTACAGATGTGTCTAAACCCTTACCAAGGACCCTGCCCACAAGTGAGCATGGTTTGGAGTCACTGGGTGCATTAGCTGATGATTTTCCCTAGAAAGGGGGACATTTGTTTATTTTGTAGTTTTTGGCCACGCCCCACCTCATGTGGGATCTTAGTTCCCTGACTGGGGATTGAACTTGCACCCCCTGCATTGGAAAGCCAAGTCTTAACCACTGGATCACCAAGGAAGTCCCTGTTTATATTTTTTAAAAGAATCATCTCTGGTATGAATAATTGAGGCTTCTCTGGTGGCTCAGACGGTAAAGAATCTGTCTGCAATGCAGGAGACTCAAATTTAATCCCTGGGTCTGGGAGATACCCTGGAGAAGGGCGTGGCTATCCGCTCCAGTATTCTTGCCTGGAGAATCCCATGGACGGAAGAGCCTGGCGGGCTACAGTCGATGGGGTCACTAAGAGTCGGACATGACTAAGAGATCAGCATTTTGAAATGAAGAGCTCTTCCTTTACCCAAATTTGCCTGCCTTGCCAGCCATGGTGGTGATAGCAATGGTACTCAGTTCAGTACAGTTCAGTTCAGTCGCTCAGTCGTGTCTGACTCTTTGCGACCCCATGAATCACAGCTCGCCAGGCTTCCCTGTCCATCACCAACTCCCGGAGTTCACTCAAACTCATGTCCATCGAGTCGGTGATGCCATCCAGCCAGCTCGTTCTCTGTCGTCCCCTTCTCCTCTCGCCCCCAACCTTTCCCAGCATCAGAGTCTTTTCCAGTGAGTCAACTCGTCGCATGAGGTGGCCAAAGTATTGGAGCTTCAGCCTCAGCATCAGTCCTTCCAATGAACACCCAGGACTGGTCTCCTTTAGGATGGACTGGTTGGATCTCCTTGCAGTCCAAGGGACTCCCAAGAGTCTTCTCCAACACCACAGTTCAAAAGCATCAATTCTTCGGCGATCAGCCTTCTTCACAGTCCAACACTCACATCCATACATGATCACGAGAAAAACCATAGCCTTGACTGGATGGACCTTGGTTGGCAAAGTAATGTCTCTGCTTTTTAATATGCTATCTAGGTTGGTCATACCTTTCCTTCCAAGGAGTAAGCGTCTTTTAAGTATTTGCAGTGCCTGGAATAACACGCCGACACACAGAAAATAGTATCTTTGGCAGTAAAGAAAAATGAGGCTCAGAGAGGAAAGGGGAACACACCGTAGTCGTAACTCTGAGAGCTGATGCAGGAACACCAAGGCCCCGGCTCCCTGTCTGGGCCTCTTTCCAGGAAACCACACTGCCTGCGTCCGAGCATCAGCCCTCTGACTAGCCAGGGCCCCTCCCAGAACACCAAGAGGTGAGCACGCCCAGATCGTGAGAGTCAATTTCAAGTCTTGGTGAGACTACATGCCCACGGAAAGGAGAATTTGCACGTTTCTGTTCAATGAGCTTTGAAGAACAAAAGGTCATTGCCAATTTGAAGACAAAACCTTTGCAGAGACAACATCCTGCAATTACTACCGGGAGGTTAACCTTCACCATTTGATCAGGAAGCAAAGAAGTCATTGTTGAGCAAACTCTGAAATACCCGAGGCCTCAAGGATCCCCACGCCCCTTTTAAAGTGCTTTCATGCTGACCATCGCTATATTATTATTATTTTTTTTTTTTTGGCTCACCTCTTCAGTCTCTGACCACAAAGCCAAAAGCCACAGGAAGGCAGAAAAGTACAACAAATGGACTTTCTCTACCCATCCCTAGCAGACATGTTGTAGTTTTAGTAAGTCAGAGCTACTTACAGAAAGAACTCTCTGGAAGACACTGACTCTAGGTAAAGCCTCTGTTTCAGGGCTCTTCTAAAGGCAGGACCTCAATCACAGGTCTCTGTAGATGAGAAGGAAGTCATCAGCTATGACTCTGTCCTGCAAGGTATAGCTAACATTCATTCAGAATTCCACAATTGAAACAAATTTTTGGAGTATAGTTTCTTTACAGTGTTGGGTTAGTTTCTGCTGTAAATCAAAGTGAAGCAGCCACACATATACATATATTCCCTCTTTGTCCCCACTGAGCATTGGGCAGAGTTCCTGTTAGTTGTCTATTTTATACACACTAGTGTGTATAAGGTCAATATAGTCAATTTCAGTCTCCCAGTTTATCCCACCACCATTTTCCTCCTTGATACCCGTATGTTTGATGTCTACATCTGGGTCTCTATTTTTGCTTTGTAAATAAGATTATCTATACTTTTTTTTTTTCAGATTCCACATATATGTGTTGTATAATAACACATTGGTCTTTCTTTTTCTGACTTACTTCGTTCTGTATGACAGTCTCTAGGTCCGTCCACGTCTCTGCAAGTAACCAAACTTTGTTCCTTTTTATGGTGAAATAGTACTCTATTATGTACGACACCTTCTTCACCCACTTGTCTGTCAATGGACATTTAGGTTGTGTCCATTTCTTGGCTAATGTAAACAGTGATGCAATGGAAAGGCCCGTCTCACCCTGTGACAGCCCTTTCCAGTCTGAGGGCCCCATTCTGGGCGGGGAGGTTGGAGAGCCTTTGGAAGCAGTAAGAGAGGAAATCACCCCAGACCAAAAAGAGAAGAGAAGCTGGCATGACGGCCTGGAGCAGGGTCTGTGTGTTGATTCAAGATGGAGCCCAAGGGAAGCCACAAGACCCCGAGGGGAAGGCTTGATGGTGCCCTTCTGGAGACCGAGTCCTGGGCTGTTTGGCCCGTAGCCCCTCCAAGGTGTCCTGTGTCCCCAGGAAGCCCCAAAGCAGCAGGGTTACCACACTTAAAGGAATGATGCAGAATGAAATAACGTCCTGTAACCCATGATAAATGGTCTGAAGGCCCCTTCCTGGGCTTTAGCACTGCAGAAACCCGCAGACCTGAACCAGTCCTGGGGGGATCCCTAGTGGTGAGCAAGACTGAGTTGCCTCTCATTCCATCGGACAGAACATCAGATATTATAAAGAAAATAAGGATTAGGTATTCTTGCACACCTGAATGTGTAGATTACTGCAGAGAAAAGACAGGCTAAAATGAGGGTTCAAGATGGTAGTGCAGTGTGTTTATGTAAAGCTTGAGTAAAGAATATTTAAGTGGCCAGTGGAGTCAGATTCGACAGTGTGTGTCTTGAAATGGTTATTTACACTGGACGCCATAGACCTGGGTATTGATATTCTGGAGGCAAATTCTTGGCTACCTAAAATCCAGTCATTCTGAATATAAGTGATTACTTCATGATTGTTCTGAAAATCAAATAATAAGTAATCTATAATTATCTATAAAGCAGGGGAGACTATACAGCTTTTGTTAACCATGACCTCCAGCTCCCTCTCCCATCAAACCAGAATCAGTCACGGCTGCCACCTCCTTTACCCCCAAAATCAAAACCCTAGTTTGGTGGTAAGGCTTATTGTGTCTTATGCATGCTAGTAATCGCGGACTTGCCCTAGGAAGCCGGCCTGATTTTATGTCACTTTCATCTTTTGAAAATGTAAAGCGACATTCTTAGTTGTTAATTTTCTATGTCCTCTCTCATTCAGCAGTATTGCACACTATTTTGTGATCACTTTGAGCAGATTCACTTTAGACTATCTTAATAAGGTGAAAATTTAAGTGAAGATAGACATTACTTTGCCAACAAAGGTCCGTCTAGTCAAGGCTATGGTTTTTCCAGTGGTCATGTATGGATGTGAGAGTTGGACTGTGAAGAAAGCTGAGCACCGAAGAATTGATGCTTTTGAACTGTGGTGTTGCAGAAGACTCTTGGGAGTCCCTTGGACTGCAAGGAGATCCAACCAGTCCATCCTAAAGGAGACCAGTCCTGGGTGTTCATTGGAAGGACTGATGCTGAGGCTGAAGCTCCAATACTTTGCCCACCTTATGCGAAGAACTGACTCCCTGGAAAAGACTCTGATGCTGGGAGGGATTGGGGGCAGGAGGAGACAGGGACCACAGAGAACGAGCTGGCTGGATGGCATCACCAACTCGATGCACATGAGTTTGGGTAAATTCCAGGAGTTGGTGATGGACAGGGAGGCCTGGCGTGCTGTGATTCATGGGGTCGCAATGAGTCGGACATGACTGAGCAACTGAACTGAACTGAGCTGAACTGAGACATTTATTTAAAAATCAATAAATTATTCATGTTATGTTTGAGAACATTTAAGCTAAAAATGACATTGCAATTCTCGGTTTGCCCGCAATGTCACAAAGACTTGGAATCTCACAAGACAATTCTGATTTAAAACATTGAAAAACCCTTTCTTTGTAGAAATATAGGGAAGTCCAAGGTACTTTTGAAAATATGGCTTATTAACAAAATATGTGAGTTTTATATCCTTTTCTTAGAAGTCATCCAGATCACAAAACTACAAATGACTTGAAAAATATATGATAACCATGGCAGAATATCATTTTGTAAAGCTATATATGGTGAAGAATGGGACGTATGTTTTCTTCCCCAGATTTTCCAGTGACTTAAAGTTCTTCTGATGGGAAGGTTCTCCATGGTCTGTTTCCGGGGTTATAGATCCATCATACCTACCTTTCCAAAATCATATAAACTCAAGCTCACATTATTTTTATCATCCAGGAATTAAATATTAATCAGCTTTTCTTGGTGCTTAGCCCACAGGTCTTACTTCAAAGACTTTTTAAAGGGGAAATACTAGAAGTCACGTCCCCTGGCTTGGAATCATTTTGTCAGCAGTATCGGTTCCTGTAGCTTAACTTATGACTTAAATGGAATGTTGAAGAGCCCTGAATATATTAACTTGCTCTGTTTCCATACTGACATGATCTACAAATGACATACAGACCCGATGCATTTTGACTCCCAAATATAGGAACACAGTCCTTGAAAATGGCTTGTGAGAGCTTCCGAATTCCAGTAAAACATTTACACTCATAAGATTATGACCACTTCTTTATCTCGGTTTTTTTCCTCCAATTAAAATTATGTCCTGCTGCTGCTGCTGCTAAGTCACTTCAGTCGTGTCCGACTCTGTGTGACCCCATAGACGGAAGCCCACCAGGCTCCCCCGTCCCTGGGATTCTCCAGGCAAGAACACGGGAGTGGGTTGCCATTTCCTTCTCCAGTGTGTGAAAGTGAAAAGTGAAAGTGAAGTCGCTCAGTCGTGTCCGACCCTTAGCGACCCCACGGACTGCAGCCTACCAGGCTTCTCCATCCATGGGATTTTCCAGGCAAGAGGACTGGCGTGGCTTGCCATTGCCTTACTGCGCTTCAAATAGGAAGAGGATCCTGCTGTCCACACAGTGGTGACTGGGCGTAACTTGAGGGGCATTCAAAGTCTCCCCACCCCTCTCCATCCCAGTGGTGACTCTTTGCCCTTGCCTGCTCTGGTGCCAGGAATCTCCCAGTGTTGGTTTTGAGTGAAACATCAGAGTCTTGAATATGAATGACCCAACTATCACTGGCCCATCAGTGGCAGCTGAAAGTTAATATCCTGAGCCCACTGTCCCTCCATCCGATGGTGGGGAAGAAGCCAAGCTCGCCACATCTAGGTTTCTCCTGGACACAAGTGGCAGACAATGTACAGCTTTGTTTACAAATATATTCAGTATAGAAGGTGCTACTAGTTCATTCACTCAGTTGTGTCCAACTCTTTGCAACCCCATGGAGTGCAGCACATGGGCCATCAAGTCGGTGATGCCATCCAACCATCCCATCCTCTGTCGTCCCCTTCTCCTCCTGCCTTCAATCTTTCCCAGCATCAGGGTCTTTTCCAATGAAGGTGCTATAATATCAGCTTATAAGCCCTCATTTGGATCCCTTACTTCTGTATATGGACTTAAATCGTGCCTCTTGCCATTTTATTTTTTTAATTTATATTTTTATTGAAGTTTAGTTGATTTAAAGTATTGTGCTAGTTTCAGATGTAAAGTGATATATCTATATATATAAGCTTTCCTGGTGACTCAGTGGTAAAGAATCCACCTGCTAATGCAGGAGACATGAGTTCAATACCTGGGTTGGAAAGATCCCCAGGAGAAGGGAATGGCTACCCCCTCCAATATTCTTGCCAGGGAAATCCTGTGGATAGAGGAGCCTGGTAAATTACAGTCAGTGGGGTCGCCTAAGAGTCGGACATGACTTAGGAACTAAACAACAACTGTGTGTGTGTGTGTGTGTGTGTGTGTGTGCGCGCGCACGCGCGCACGCATATGTGTATGTATCCTTTTTCAAAATATTTTTTCCTTTATGGATTATTACAAGATACTGAGTATAGTTCCCTGTGCATGCATGCTAAGTCGCTTCAGTCGTGTCCGACTCTGCGACCCTGTGGATAGCAGCCCACCAGGCTTCTCTGTCCACAGGATTCTCCAGGCAAGAATACTGGAGTGGGTCGCCATTTCCTTCTCCTATAGTTCCCTGTGCTATACAGTAAGTCCTTGTTGGTTATCTATTTTATATATACTAGTATATATCCCGGAGAAGGCAATGGCAAGCCACTCCAGTACTCTTGCCTAGAAAATCCCATGGATGGAGGAGCCTGGTAGGCTGCACTCCGTGGGGTCGCTACGGGTCGGACACGACTGAGCGACTTCACTTTCACTTTCACACATTAGAGAAGGAAATGGCAACCCACTCCAGTGTTCTTGCCTGGAGAATCCCAGGGACGGGGGAGCCTGGTGGGCTTCCATCTATGGAATCACACAGAGTCGGACACGACTGAAGTGACTTAGCAGCAGCAGCAGTATATATCCGTGAATCCCAAACTCCTAGTTTATCCCTCCTCCCCTTCCCGCTTGGCAACTGCGGGAAGTGTGTTGTCTGTGACTGTGAATTCGTTTCTATTTTGTTTGTCATTCATTTGTATCTTTTTTTAGATTCCACATATAAGTGATGTCTTAAGGTGTTTGTCTTTCTCTGACTTACTTCACTTGCAGGTGGCATTATCTCATTCTTTTCTTGAGGGGTGGCGCATTCACAGAGTGTCCGATCGTGATCTCTGGGGTCAGCCTCGTGGCTCTCAGTCTGGGTGTTGAGGGGTGATCCTGCCTGGGTTCAGAAGGGTGAACAGCCTGATCTTCTGACTTCAAAACCTGCAGAGTACCGCCACACACCAGAACCGCGACAGTTTTGTTCTGGTGTAATTGCTGATTGCTTTGGGAGAAGACAGACTAAGGAAATGATTGACGAGTCGTCACAGTCAGTATAGGCTAGGCTATGGTTCAGTAACGAACACACGCCACGGCCCAAGGAAGAAAAGCCACATGTGTGTTGCAGGTCTCCACTTCCTTGGCCCATCGCTGTACCAGAGTGAGAGCATTTGGCACTGGCGGTGTCACGCCTGATGTGGAAGTGGCACGTTGCTCCTTTCCAGAGCTCACCGACCAGACCCGTCACGTGCTTCCTGCCGATCAAAAGGGACCAGGAATGATCCCGTAATGTGTGCCCAGGGGTGCTGAGCCAAAAACATTCGGCCACCAGCACTACCCTCACACAGTGGATCATCGTATGATGTTTAATGGAGAGACGAATCTTCAGGCAACGTCCAGAAAGGAGGCACTCCTGGTGCCCTGTGATGACAAGAAGGTTTCACCCCGCGTCTCCCGGTGCTGGCTCATCCAGGGTATTTCCCACATTACCAACCCAATGCTGCCTTTCCGTGAGGATAAATCCTCAGCCAGCCGCTGAGGCGTGAGGTGGGGGAGCACGGATGCAGGCATTCCTAGCTTCCTCCTGCCCTTGCAGCCTGGTCTCGTGGTGTTCTCTCGGAAACAGACTTCCTGTTCTATTCCTCCGTCTCCGGAATCTTCCTTCCTCTGCTCTTTCCTTTTGTGCCCTCGAGCACTTTTCTCGAGTCCAGAGATGGCGTTCTTCCTGGCAGTTGCTCTCTGGGGTCGAGGTGAGGCTGTCTAAAGACCGACACTCCCAGTATGGAATCACTTCTCCAGCACAGACGCTCACGCGCTGTGTGAGCAGCTTTCCATCTGCCCACTGGAGTCCCCAGTCCCCAATTTCTCCTGGCCTTCCCCCTTCTCTCTTCTTCCTCCTCCCTTCCCTTGCCCTTTCGTGGTTTAGTGAAGCCGATTTTCTCGAGATCTTTGGCTCATTCCTTTTATCCCAGGCTCTAAACCACCCTCTCAATGTGTTAGTTTCACAGTACTAATGTCCTATAACAGAAAATCCCCCAGAAATGAGTTCATTGTATCCTACCTGGTGATGAAAGACAAGAGGTGGTGGTGGGGAGTGGAAGTGACTGTTTCGATGAGGCTCTTCGTCCTGGAAAAGGCATCTGGGTGTGAATTGTCTAACGGTGTTCAGTCCTTCAGGCTAAATTTCTGTAAAGGTAGAATCACCTGAGAGGAACCTCTCTTCCAGGCTGATGATGGGGAGACCTGAGTGCAGGTCTGTCCCTCTGCCTATGGCTCCTTTCTGCTGGGGGCCCTGAGAGGTGGGGTGGGGGGCTTCTGTAGATACAGTCTTCCATATCCAGAAACTACTTAGTACAGCTCTGAAATACCTGTTCTCTCTGCATATCATCAAGTGGATAAGGACCAAATCTCTCTTTTCCTGAGTAGATGCAGCCAACCTAGCGTCAGCATTTACCCTTTATCAGGAAATAGGGATAGAAAGCCCTGTCACCCCATATTCTGCACCTGCCCCTGTTTAGAACCCAGAACAAGAAGGCAAGACTAGCGGGGCCAGCATGGGGACCCTCTGCCTTGGGCAGGCTAAGCATTTTGAGCTGAGATGATCATTAGTGTCTGGCTTTCCCAGAGCAGAATGTGATCTCTGATTTAGCCCAGGTGATGCAGGAAGCAGAAAATAGGGCCATGGGAAGAACACCTCCAGTTCTGCACCAGGAAAGGCTGCTCTGGGACGTCTGCTGACACCCAGGTCTTCCCTCTGCCCCCCATCGGCCGGTCGAGGAGTCTCTCTTGCTCCGCTGTGATCCTCAGAGGCTGAGACTGTCCTGTGCGGCTATTGGTTGCTTTGTGCTGAGCAGAGGACTCTGTGGTTGTTGGAAAGCGGTATTAAAAGCCAGGGAGTGTCTCTGGTTGCAACACTCCCCGGGCATTAGCCCTCACTCTGCTTCACGGCAGCCTCCTGGCCCGTGCACCTCCGACCGGCGACCCGCAGAGATGAGCCCTTCCAGACTGCCCGGAGTGAGCAGAGTAAAGCAGTTTTGGAGGGTGAGTAAAAGGATACAAAGCAACTGACTGAAGGGAGAGGGAGTTTAGCTCCTGAAAGGAAAACTAAAAGCTGAGCTGCTCGGGGAGGATGGGGGTTGCCGTGGGGCATTTGCACTATGTTCCTAAACTCACGTGAGGGGATTCCACTGTGCGTATCTGATGTCTTGCCCAAGGTTCTGAATTTAATTTTAGCTAATCTGCAGCAGATGCAATCAGCAGTCAGTTCAGCTTGGGGTGTTTACTCCCAGCAAAAGTTTTCTAGAAACGGCAGTCTAGAATCTGAGCTGCTGTGTGATGGCGGAGTATATGTACTGCCCCCTGCCCCCATGCGTCAGCCGGCGTGTTCTGGTCTTAGCCTCTGGGAAGAGTGTTGAAAGTGACGGCTAACAGATAAAATCCTGTGGAAGTGAGGTCTCTGTGTGTTTGCTTCCCAACTATAGAATTTTTCAGAAGCCCCGGGTGACTAGAAAGGAAAAAGCCAAGGAATGTTCAAGATTTGTGTGGCGCTATTAAAGCATTAGAGAGTCAAAGGCAATTGTAATCACCAAGCATCAAACATGAGATGTGTACTGTAGATGGTTTCCATAATCCCCTGTCGTGAGGGGATCGGTGTCAAGCCAGCCTCATAACAGCCGGCTCCTGGAATTTCAGCTCGCCCCTCCTCACGGAAGGATGAAGCATATCTGGTGATCATGGCTCTTTTTCGGTTGTCAGAATCTGGATTCAGAGCAACAAGTATTCCTTCCTGAGTAGGTAACGTGGGATTCGATGAGGTGGGGAATGTCCATGCCTTCCAGCAATCAGTCAAAACCCTTGAGTGTTTAGCACCTGGGAAGGAACAAATGACCCCGAAGGTGATTTTTAGTCCTTAATACGAAATGCAGAAAACGTGGGTGAGCTTCCATCTCACCTGATGTGATTTGACTCTGATTTTTGAGTGTGTACTGGTGCCCTGGTAGACACCACTTCCTTCGATGAATAAGCGACAGGGAGTGATGCATGCATTCCATGAGGAGGTGAACTGCTCTTGTCCTGTGTGATGCTCTGAGTCACTGGGGAAGGGCCTCAAGTCAGGATATCTCTTTATCTGAACTTGGATAATGTGAGTTTGCCAGGAGTTGTAAAATTACTTCTTAAGCCAGAATCAACATTCAGCTGGGTGGAGCCAAAACAATTCCTCCTCAAAGGGAAGAATATGTGTAATATGTAATGTATATATGTGCATGCATACGTGTGTGTGTAGGTATTTCATCTGAGCAAAGAGCATGTTGAAAATATTTCAGTGATGAAACTAGAGAAGCACTATATCCTCCCTACATAGCCCTGGGCTGCAGGTCCAACCATTTTCTGGGATTAGTCTCTTGATCTTGAGCAAAAGTGCTTCAGGCCCTTCATTTTCCATCTGAAGAGGGAGTGTTTCCTCCCAGCCCTGAGAGTTAATCTCAGCACATGGAAGACAGATTGCTGTCTGCCCCCGATTCACCCAATATCTGTCTGGATTGTTTCTCAGAAAGGTTCATGGTTGAGTGTCATTTTCTCTTTCACAGACTGTTTCATTTTAGCTATTAACACCTCCAGTGATCTAAAAACATTGTATCTGACACCCCAGAGCTTCAGATGAACCCCTCAGGAAGCTGCATTTGGAAGGGAGACCCCGGGGCCCCTTAGCGTCCTCTGATGCACACAGGCTCACAACCTAACAGCAGTACCTTGGCCCTCTTCACTGGAAGGAGGCCTCGGATCGATGTAAAAAGACATCCAGGGTTTCACGATCCAACAGCACAGTGCAGACAAGGAAGCACATTCTAAATAATCTGAGGACTTCCTTCATTATTTAGAGATGGGGATTTAAATGGGTGATGTAATTACTCTGTAGTCTCAATTCTGAATTATTCATCCCCCTTTTCATGGCCATTTTATGCTAATAACTCAGCCTATTGTTAATAAAATTTTTAAAAATCAGAGATAGATTCGAAAACAGTTTCAAAGAAAGGATGGAGAAGACCCTGAATGGTGAGCAGCCTTGTAGCATCACAGGCAAATGACAAGGCTAATTGTCTAGTTTCTCCCAGTTTGCCAGCCTCTCAAGGTGGGCTGGATGGACTGCCTCCCATCTCCCCCAGCCCAGTGCCACCACATACTCCAGTGAAAACTCCTCCAAGGATCCTGGCAATTTTGAAGGGAGTGTGTCCTGGTGGGCTGAAGTCAGGATCAGTGGCAGTCCACTCATGATTACTTCTGTGATTTTATATTTTGTTATTGGTGGTGGTCGTTCAGTTACTAAGTCGTGTCCAACTCTTTGGGACCCCATGGACAGCAGCACGCCAGGCCTCCCTGTCCTTCACCATCTCCTGGAGCTTGTTCAAACTCATGTCCCTGGAGTCAGGGATGTCATCCAACCATCTCATCCTCTGTCGTCCCCTTCTCCTCCTGCCCTCAGTCTTTCCCAGCATCGGGGTCTTTTCCAGCGAGGCAGCTCTTCGCATCTAGTGGCCGAAATTTTGTAGCTTCAGCTTTAGCATCAGTCCTTCCAATGAATATTCAGGGTTGATTTCCTTTAGGGTTGACTGGATATTGGTAGCAAGAGGAAATAAGAGGGGGGTTGGGGTTGTTTCAACAAACGCAGGACTGTTCCACCTACGATAGAACACTTCTGGAATGGCTGCTTTAAATGGCCCTGCTGTTTAGACTGCATGCATGCCATAGCCAAGTGATGGTTTGTTTTCACCAGAAACTCTGTGAATCCAGTTATCGAATGCCAACCGAAGGCATTTGATGTGACACATGTTTAATGACAGACATCTGTGCACCGGAAAAGCTGGTCCAGTTCACCCGAGAAGGCGAAACAGGCTGTTTGTTTTGTCCCGTGGGCTCTCTATTATTGGCAACAGTGACAGCAAGCAGGCCAACCCTGGGCGCTTCAGCGTTCACACTCCTGAGAGGCTCTGCCGTCTCCCAGAGCAGTGAGCAGGGCTCAGGGAGTTCTGCCGCAAGCCTATCTTTCCCGGGGTTCTGTCCAAAAGGGTCATTTTACCTCCCTGAGTATTGGTTTTCTCACCTGTAAAACTGCGAAAATGAGTGTAGATTAGATTAGCATGATTCTCTGACTGGTTAGAAGATAATCTCCCAGAAAGCTTTTTTTTTTTTAACTTTGCCCAGGCTCTGCCCTACTCCAATTAACTCAGAGTCACTGTAGGTGGATAGGAGCCTCTGTAGGAGTCACTGTAGGAGCCTCTGATGTCAACATATGTTTTTCCAAGCTTCCCAGGTCATTCTAATGGGCAACCAGAATCAAGAACAATTGTATTATCTGAAGGTCCTTCCTGAGCTCTCACATTCTATATACTAATATTCTAATGGTTATTTCTCAAGATAAAAGCACTACACAGTTTGTATTGTGGTTGGGGTGGTTCTTAATATTCTGTTCGTTTCAAGAGAGGATGAGTTGAAAGTGGTCCAGTGAAACTTATGAAGGCCTTCAATCCCCCAAAGTGGCATTTCAGGCTGAAGACTTCGAATATCCTTAGTGTGGACAAAGCATCTAATGGCCATCTGAATTTTTAATTCCCTAATGGGATATTTTCGGTCCTAAGAGCAGTGAACTCTAGTTTCAAGGGAATAAAACCAGCGAAATAATATATTTTCTCTCAAATACAGGCTTGTCTTTCTTGTCACTGAGGTCTAAGATAGTGTTCAGTCAGTTCAGTTCAGTGGTATATAAAAATTAAGAAGACACAGTCCTTGCTTTAATTAATTTATAATCCAGTAGAGCTGAGAGAAAAAGAAATAGTGGATTGTGGCTTCGGGGTATCTAAATCTGATGTTGTTTGTGCAATTTTCCAGTCTCATAAATGTGGCTGATGCTTTCAGAACTAGACAGAAGAACACTACCCCTGTCTTTGGCACATTTAAAGGTAGTTGAGTTTGAGGGGTAAACATTTCATTCATCTGTCCACATGTCTTTGGGACAAAAATATGTCTAATAAGCACACACACTCCCACACCTATACCCATAGACATTCTGAAAGCCCAAAGCATTTGTACCGATGTTCAGCTAACATTGATGCATTTAAATATGCAATCCCACATGTGTGCATTTCAATAAAAGAAAATACGGGGACTTCCCTGGCAGTCCAGTGGTTAGTACTCTGTACTCTGACTGCTCAGTACCCAGGTTTGAAACCTGATCCAGGAACTAAGAGCCTGTAAGCCATGTGGCCAAAAAAAAAAAGAAAAAAAGAAGAAGCAAACAGACTACAGTGGGATATTGCCTAAGTCATGGCACAAACGTGAAAACCAATTTAGAGCACTTGCTAACGTTTGGTTCTTTCCCTGGACCGTTCAAGGCAGCTCCTGGATCATGATATTGAGTCTTCCTGTGCCAGGTTGGCTCCGTGTCTGCCTCTCAGTCAAGCTTTCTTCAGGTCTTGGGGAAAAAATAGTCTGAGTCCTTGGAATCTAATTTTGTCTTTGCCCCCGGGAGTTGGGTTTAGCAGGGGAAGCCCTTTCCGCTCTGTGAACCTTTGCGTCTTGTCTGTGATGGGCTGAGGTTAAACCAGGTTTCCGTAGATCTTCTAATGTCCTATGATTCTACCTCCAAACCATTTTCTTCAGGTTGTTAGGAAGTCAGAAAGACTATTTTAAAGCTGGTCATCCAAAGAGGAAGTCAGACAGGATAGCAATTCCTTCTCCTCCAAAAACTAACCAATCCACCAACCAACGTGGGTAATTTAGTTGAAAAGGCAACGGTGTTGCAGACAAATCAGAATTTGAATCCAGATTCTCCCATCACCTCTCTGGGTGAGAGGAGGCAAGTGTTAAGTTCTCTGAACCCAAATTTCCTCCTGTGTAAGATGAAGCTGGCAATATTAGTTATACTCTAAATGTTTTGGGGTGAAGATTAAATTGGATAATACATAGATATATACACACACACAGTATCTATGGAGCTTCCCAGGTGGCTCAGTGGTAAAGAAGCCACCTTGCAATGCAAATAGATGCAGGAGACATGGGTTTGATCCCTGGGTCAGAAAGATCCCCTGGAGGAGGAAACGGCAACTCACCCCAGTATTCTTGCCTGGGAAATCCCATGGACAGAGGAGCCTGGCGGACTACAGTCCAGGGGGTCACAGAATTGGACACAACTGGGTGACTGAGTATGATCCAGCATCTTTGAAAGTAGTAGAGCATGGTGGGTGCTCAGTTAGTGATGTCCAGGACACCCTCACTTGTTTGAGGGAGGCTGATTGAGCTCATCCCAACGAGATGTTTGCTCCAGGACACAGAGGAGGTCCTAGGGTTGCAGACGTGTTGAGGAAGGAAAATACGATTGGTTTGGCCAAAAAGTTTGTTTTCTATAAGATCTTATGGAAAAACCCAAACAGACTTCTTGTCCAGCCCAATACCTCCTGGCCCCCCAAGAGTGTGAAGTAAGTGATGTCGTGACACAGGCTTCCATCAGCCACTTCCTCTCTCCCCCCTTTCATGTATCTCTGGATTGAGACTCCCAGAGGGTATCTTTCGTGTATCTCTATGAGACTCCCCTGTATTTGAATTTCTCTTTGTGGCCTGCCTTTTATTTTAGTGTGTCTCTTCCTTGCAGACCAGAGCAACTGCTCTCAGCTCTTGAAGGAAAACAAGCTAGAACACACTTGAATAGTTCTACTTCTCAGAGTCTCTAGGGTTCCATTCACCAGTGAGGTTGTGCAGCCAGGCCTTTGGACATCAGGTAGACCCGATCACGGCTCTTTATTGGCCTCGAATCCTGTCCTTTTATAGAAAGTTCTTTGCTTCTTGTTAACCAACACTCAAAAATTATTAATTTGGGTCTTTATTCGTGAACATTAAAAGCTGGAATTTAATAAATATTTTATGATCCCGAAGCTAAAATGCATATCTGATTGATATTGAAGGAGGAAGAATGGAGGGCAGGAAAAAGACCTCCTCTTTCCTGAACTTGCAAAATCAATGCAAAGTGGGCTTTCTCTAAGTGCCGAGTGTGTAACTAATGCTTGCTGGAGCAGGAGGTCTGACGGGACCGTGCTGCCTGAAAATGCCGGCTTGGCCCCGGGCGCCTCCAGGTAGTTACAGAATCACACCTCTGCCTACTCTTCCCAGTGAAGGTGGCTGGAACTCCCATGAGAGGCAAATAGAATTGATAGCAGCAGCAGCAGTGAATCCAGTAATGTCAAGATTTCAAAGAAATGTATCACAACTCTTCCTTCTCAAAATGTGATGGGTTCCTAGGTTAGAATGTATTTTTGCAAATCTGATGTTAATCTTGAAATAATAAACAGGCAATTTTTTCTACCTTTGTATTCATTGCCAGTGTAAGAAGGCCTTAAGTATACATTTATATATATATATATTATATATATTCATAGTGTTGTCATTTCTTCTGCAAATGTGCTCAGGAACTCAGCTGAGGTGTTGGTTTTCTTTAAAGACTTTTCTCCCTACCCCTAGTGAACCAGAACAAATTCTTTGCATTTGCTATTGATTAAACATATGGGTGGACCTTTCTGATAGTCCAAAGGAATGGAACTAGGATAAATAGGGCCAATTTTTTTCCCCAAAGCTCTAAAAACCCCACACATTCACCTTGTGTCCTGGAAAGAGCTGTTACTTTGTGAAGGAAAAAAGAGCATCTAATAGTATTTTAATGGGATGGTCATTCAAAGAACTATTCCTAACCAATGAAATCTTTAAGAAGCCTCCATTGCCTCGTGCTCATGTAGGAATCTAGAAAGTTCCTATTATCAGATGTTTTTGAAATTAAGTATGCTGAGTTTTTGCAATGGGGGAGTTCATGTATAAGATGTCAATCGTTAAATAATTTGTTTGATATTTAATAACCAAAAGCATATGATATGGTTGCAGAGAAACCCAGCAAACAAACTTGAGCACTGGGGAGTCTGTTGATGTTTCATTTTTAGGCAGTAATTTGCTGGATGGAGATCCTGTGCTTTGACCATTGATGGTATTTTCTGCACACATCTGAGCCAAGATACTGATTGGAAAGACGAGTGTATGAGATCCACATATGTTAGTGCTGGTCTCTCAGTCCTGTCCGACTCTTTGCAACCCCATGGACTGTAGCCCGCCAGGCTCTTCTCTCCGTGGAATTCTCCAGGCAAGAATGCTGGAATGGGTAGCTATTCCCTTCTCCAGGGGATCTTCCAGACCCAGGGTTTGAACCCAGGTCTCCTGCATTGCAGGCAGATTCTCTGCCATCTGAGCCGCCAGAGATACACACAATACTTGTAAGATTTTAAAGTGTTACCATGTAAACAGGATTACCAGCATGGATGAGAGAGTTGGACTGTGAAGAAAGCTGATCGCCGAAGAATTGATGCTTTTGAACTGTGGTATTGGAGAAGACTCTTGAGAGTCCCTTGTACAGCAAGGAGATCCAACCAGTCCATTCTAAAGGAGATCAATCCTGGGTGTTCATTGGAAGGACTGATGCTAAAGCTGAAACTCCAATACTTTGGCCACCTCATGCAAAGACCTGATTCATTGGAAAAGACCTTGATGCTGGGAAGGATTGGGGGCGGGAGGAGAAGGGGACGACAGAGAATGAGATGGCTGGATGGCATCACCGACTCTGTGGACATGAGTTTGAGTGAACTCCGGGAGTTGGTGATGGACAGGGAGGCCTGGCATGCTGTGATTCATGGGTTCGCAGAGAGTCGGACACAACTGAGCGACTGAACTGAACTGACTGAATAATTATCTTTGACAATGAGTATGTAGAGGAACCCACTTTAGGAGGCAAATGGACTTATTTAGGGTAAATTGAAGGGTTCCTTAAACACTTTCCCACAGTTGCCTTATTGGTAAAATGTAATCAGATTAGTTATCCTGTAAGATTCTTCGAGAGATTCATGAGATCACCTACATCATGAGTGACCTTGGGACCTCTCTCATTAACAAGGGCTGCTGCTGCTGCTAAGTCATTTCAGTCGTGACCGACTCTGTGCAACCCCATAGACGGCAGCCCACCAGGCCCCCCTGTCCCTGGGATTCTCCAGGCAAGAACACTGGAGTGGGTTGCCATTTCCTTCTCCAAAGCATGAAAGTGAAAAGTGAAAGTGAAGTCACCCAGCCGTGTCCGACTCTTAGCGACCCCGTGGACTGCAGCCCACCAGGGCCCCCGTCCCTGGGATTCTCCAGGCGAGAACACTGGAGAGGGTGCCATCACTTCTCCATTAACAAGGGCTAGTTTCTCTTTTTGCCTCCTGTGCACACAACCTCTGTTTAATCTTTAACTACAGCTCATAGTACAGCTCATAGTGCACATATGTGGGTGTACTGAGTGGGTATCCTTGAATGGAAGGAAGGAAGGAAGAATGGATCAATGGATGGATGGATGGATGGAACTAGCTTACATCCAATTTACATCTATATAAAAATTTATGATTTAGTATGAATCACCTAGGAATTCACCAAGTCTATTTTTAATCAGTTAGCATGAACTTCAGCCATAATGCTGATATTAACATTACCATATGATCTGAAAGCACCGGAAAAGATTCCTTTTTTCTGTTGTTTTCGTTCTTGCCTGGCCCTTCTTGAGAATGATTAACATTATTAGGTAGTTTGGCTATTAGCCTTTATCCAAAGACATCATCCTTGCATTGTTCCCTGTTCACCTTAGAATTTAAGATAGCCCTTTGCGACAAACATTTCTACTCTATGTTTATTAGTTAGGAAAAGGATGCAAGAAAAGCCCTAACCATTTGACCTAAGCCTTTTGGGGGCAAATGTTGGTGGACTTCTCTCTCCTCTTCTGTTTTAAGTGGCAGGAATGATGAGAGGGCAGGTAAAGACACATTGAAAGGAGCAGCCTTTGAGATCATGATTTTATTTTTAAATATTTTATTTATTTTGGCTGCGTTCGCGCTTACTTGTGGCATGTGGGATCTTTCCTTGCATGCAGGCTTCTCTCTAGTTGGGGCATGTGGGCTTGGTAGTTGCGCCATACAGACTTAGTTGCCCCTGGGTTGAATAACCCTTGGAAACAATTCTTCCTATACTTACATATATTTAGGTGAGCAAAGTAGATCAAACCAGAAATCAATTTGCCAACCTCCATTGGATCATCGAAAAAGCAAGAGAGTTCCAGAAAAACATCTACTTCTCCTTCATTGACTATGCCAAAGCCTTTGACCTTGTGGATCACAACAAACTGTGGAAAAATTCTTAAAGAGGTGGGAATACCAGACCACCTGACCTGCCTCCTGAGAAATCTGTATGCAGGTCAAGAAGCAACAGTTAGAACCAGACATGGAACAACAGACTGGTTCCAAATTGGGAAAGGAGTACGTCAAGGCTGTATATTGTCACCCTGCTTATTTAACTTCTATGCAGAGTACATCATGAGAAATGCTGGGCTAGATGAACCACAAGCTAGAATCAAGATTGCCAGTAGAAATATCAATAACCTCAGATATGCAGATGACACCACCATTATGGCAGAAAGTGAAGAACTAAAGAGCCTCTTGATGAGAGTGAAAGAGGAGAATGAAAAAGTTGGCTTAAAACTCAACATTCAGAAAACAAAGATCATGGCATGTGGCCCCATCACTTCATGGGAAATATATGGGGAAACAATGAAAACAGTGACAGACTTTATTTTTTTGGGCTCCAAAATCACTGAGATGGTGACTGCAGCCATGAAATTAAAAGAAACTTGCTCCTTGGAAGAAAAGCTATGACCAACATAGACAGCATATTAAAAAGCAGAGACATTACTTTGCCAACAAAGGTCCATCTAGTCAAAGCTGTGGTTTTTCCAGTAGTCAGATATGGATGTGAAAGTTGGACCACAAAGAAAGCTGAGAGCCAAAGAATTGATGTTTTTGGTCACCTGATAGGGAGAACTGACTCCTTAGAAAAGACCCTGATACTGGGAAAGATTAAAGGCAGGAGGAGAAGGGGATGACAGAGGATGAGGTGGTTGGATGGCATCACCAACCCGATGGACATGAGTTTCAGTAAGCTCTAGGATTTGGTGATGGATAGGGAAGCCTTCCATGCTGCAGTCCATGGGGTTACAGAGTCAGACATGACTGTGCAACTGAACTGAACTGAAGGCATTTTTACCTTTTCTTTCTGTGGAGCAGCTAACCAACTGCATATGGATTGCAGGGTCTGTTATTTGTGGCTGTGCTAAGTTGCTCAGTCGAGTCTAACTCTTTGTGACCCCATGGAGTATAGCCTACCAGACTCCCCTGTCCGTGGGATTCTCTAGGCAAAAACACTGGAGTGGGATGCCATGCTATTTACATGCAAATTTCCATATTATAGAGTGAAAATATTGGAATGATTTTGCTATAAATAAAAAAAAAATACATGTTACTTTGAGATCCCATTCAGATCTGCTATTGAGTATGACCTGCATGTGCTAAAAATCTTGGGGGGTGATTTAAGAAATGGGAAAACTAGCATTCATATGTGTGATAAATAGACCCGTAATTTTCATACCATTTTTGTACATTTGTTGTTTGATACTGAAAGTCAGAGGTCACAGCAGCTTGTGACTCTGTCCTTCTAGAGGCAGATGGCAAGTGCCAGTTGGTAGCTGGCAGGGTTAACCTGTGAAAGAAGGGCGAGAGAGGCGTTTTACTGCAGTCACATCCTTACGTTCAAACAGAAGTATTAACATAGGAGGAAAGCAGAGGTATTTATTTCTCCCTGCAAGGAGGGCTAGGGAAACTGCAGCCTCCCAGCTCACCCTGCTGAGTCGGGACCCACCACAGAGGGCAGAACCGTGCTCCAGGGCAAAAGACAAACAGAAGCCTTCCAGCCTCTGAAGTGTGGTTGCTGTCAGTATGTAAAATAGCACCTTCCCCCTGGCAAAGGACCCAGCCCGGGGGGCAGAGGTTGAGTTCACGCTGATAGAGTCTAGGACAAAGGGTTACTCGTCAGAGAAGCTGCTGAACCGCAGAGAGAGGCTGCCTGTGGCCTCAGTGTATCTTCTCCCTTGATGAGATCCACTTTTCTTAAGCATGTTTTATTATGACACATAGAAAACCAGCCCGTTTCCAGGCACTGTCACTGCTAATGTTGTTAAAAAAAACAGTGTATCATTTTCTTATGATAGAGGCAGCTTATGAGTTCTTGTAGGTACAAGGTACAGAGATGGGGAAATGAAGATGTCAGAAGGGGGTGAAATAAAAGGGAATCATCATAAAAATCAAGCTGGAAAGGCATGGATCGTATGCATATGACTCTGATGATATTTTTGAACAGCTTTATTGACTTAAAGGACATACAATCCACTGCACACCTTTGTGGTGTGTAATTTAATAAGCTTTGGCACGTGTTTACATCCAGAAACCAACCCTGCAATCAAGATGTAAAATGAACAGACTGTCACCCCTCAGCGTATCCTCGTGTTCCTTCTTCTTGTTCATTTAATGAATGAATAAGTGAAGTTAGCACATTTCTGTATTATTGAGACTCATCTGAATTTCTTGGAGCGCCTTTGCGTCTCTGTTGAATGTCGGTTTTCAGGAAGATAATTACCTTTCAGCTGCGTGCTTTCAAGGAACACCTGGGCTTTATGGCCTAGTGCCAAGCCTACCCAAGGCCTTTGACTTGGATTCATCTGACAACATGGCTTTCAGCCCGTCAGAAAGCAGCAGAATTCCTGGCTCTGTCGGGACCTGGCCCACCTCCCCAGCAGGCTTCAAGAGTCCTCTCACAGTGGTCTCCTGTCCCACCGTCTAGCAGACCCCAGCTCTTCACTGAAATCCAGCTCGCTCCCCAAATAATCCTGGAGAGTCCCGCCCCCTTGTCTTGCCTGGAAATTCCATGAGATTCAAGGAAAACCTCTATTTTCCTCTCTCACCTACAAGTTGCTCTGTTTGCTATGAGTCTCCTCCTCCACGAGGTACCCCGTTCTGAACTTATTTATAGTCTATGCTGCCGTTCAGCATCTAGCCAGACCCTGCTTGGTGTTGTTATCAAGCTTGGCAGTGTGAGTGGATGGTGCATTCTTCCGTAACCCCCGGCAGAGTTTAACACGGTGCACGGCAACTCTTCTTCCTTGGCACTGTGATGATGGTGAGCTTGCGTCTGAGGGTAGAGTTTACGGAGGGTCAGAAAGCACAGCAGAGGTAGAGCTGTGGCTCTCGAGTGAAAGTGACAGTCGCTCGGCCGTGTCTTTGCGGTCCAGTGGACTGTAGCCCGCCAGGCTCCTCTGTCTAAGGGATTCTCCAGAAAAGGATACAGGAGTGGGTAGCTGTTCCCTTCTCCAGGGGATCTTCCCAACCCAGGGATTGAACCCAGGTCTCCCTCTTTGCAGGCGGATCCTTTACTGTCTGAGCCACTAGGGAAGCACTATGGAGTGTGATGACTTACTGGAAGAAATAAGAGAATCCACGGGGAATAATCAGACCATAGCTTCCCTTTGGACAGAAAGCGTCTACACAGCTTTGTGTGCTGCCTGCCCGATGGCGCTGTCTGAAATCTGCCTCTTACTGCACACACCTGGCTCCATGATGTCATGACCAAGGACCGTGGTGGCAGTGCCCACTGACCCAGTTCAGCTAGCTTTATCTGTGGGTGCTGAGGCCCTGTAATGAAGCCCTTCTGACATCCCAGTGTGTCTGTGCCCCGGTGCCCGTTTGTTCTGGATAAGAATCAATAACGTTCAGTTAACATTATAGATTATGTCACCAAGCGGTTAATTTAGAGTGTCATTGCTTTACAGCTCGTATCCTGACCTAACCGAGCCTGATGACTTCTGCCTAGGAGGCCACACCGCCAGCATGGAAAAGGGCAGGGAACTATCCTCTCCTCCTCCCAGACCTAGAATTGCGCTCCAGCGGGAGCAGTGCACCCTGCCTTTGGCCTCCCTCCCCAGGAGCACGAGAGAGATGAATCATTCTCTCTGATGCGTTCCTCGGCACCCTGGGCAGAAAGCAGAGTCATCTGGGTTTCCAGAGCTGGAGTCAGCACTCACCCGTGTAAGGCGGGCTACGCCTCGTGTCTGCATGTTGCACTGTCATCCCTTTATTTAATCGGTCGAGTGTTTCTTTCTTTCTTTGGCTGCGTTCGGTCTTAGTTCTGGCTCGTGGGGCCCGCACTGTGTCAGGTGGGGTGTTGCGTTGAGACACAGGGACCCTCTAGTTACGGTGTCCAGGCTTCGGTATTGCGGCACTTGGACTTCGGGGGGTAGCAGCACGTGGGCTCAGTTGCTCTGCCCCGTGGGGGATCTTAGTTCCCTGACCAGGGATTGAACGTGTGTCCCCTACATTGCAAAGCAGGTTCTTAACCATGGGGCCCTTGGGGCAGCCCTGCACTGTCATTCTTTTTGAATGCTCTCTTTTTCCTTACATAGACAGGGTGGTTTTGTAGCCTGAGGCCATCTTTTGCTCTCTCTGACTCATGCAGAGAGCGAGAGAGTGGACAAACAGGCTTTTGGTGTAGTTTTCACTGCGTGTATTTTTAAAATTACTGCAGCAGCCTAAGCATTATGCAACTTTGATCTGTAACAAAGATAGGTCTATGTCCAAATGATTGCAGATCTTAAGGACCTCACCTGTAGATGTGCAGATGTCAGATGTCCGTGTGTGTTAGGTGGGATACTTCACAGGAACAAAACCAATAGAACGTATATAGGACATATATTAGTATTTATTATGAGCAGTTGGCTTACGTATTATGGAGGCTGTCACGTCCCAAGATCTGCAGATGAGTTGGCAGGTTGGGGGCCCAAGAGAGCTGACAGGTAGCTCCAGTCTGAATCCAAAGGCCTCAGAACCAGGAACACTCATCATATAAGTTCTTGTCCAAAGATCAGAAAAGACTGATATCAGCTAAAGGCAGTCAGCCAGGATGAGTTCCCACTTACTTAGGGAGCAGTCACCTTTTGTGGTCTATTCATCAAGTGATTGAATGAGGCCCGCCCACATAAGGAAGAGCAATCTGCTTTCCTTGATGTCAGGATTCAAATGTTAGCCTCATCCAGAAGCACCCTCACAGACACACCCAGGACAGTGTCGGACCAAGTACCTACATGCCCCACGGCCCAGCTGCCTTGATATAAAATTCGGCATCACAGGGGTAGGGCATCAGAGGGTTCCAAGCCCTCTCTTCTGTCCTCTGTTGTGCAAGTTACCTTCAGCCTGTAAGTTCAGGAGTGAGTCTTGGCGTTAGGTGAGGGTCTCATGAGGATGGAGTGAGTTGGTGTGACCCGGCGTTTGTTGTTTTCCTGTGCTTCTGAATACATCGCCATCTTTCCTGACTTTTCCTGATAAAGCCCCTGGTGAACACAACCTCACACGGTCATCATCATGGTCCTCCCAGATCCTTGTCACGGCTACTCACCTGGGCCACTAACGTACAGGGGAGTTTTACAGGGTTTACCCCAATGTTGGGGGGCCTGGCTGGAGACACCAGCTGGGGTGCATCTGAAGTTGCTTGCTGTCTCATGAGTCACAACCTCCTCTCCCTCTCTCTACCATCCCCTTCCCCCCACATTCTGACTCCTCAGTGGTTTCGAATGTCCAGCTGCATTTAGAGAAGGCTTATTGATTATTTGTAACCTTTCCAGCATCCTTTATTAATTAGGCAGGACATCTCTTTTTTTTGGATGAACAATAGATATTGGACAAAGCTAATTGGCAGCTGAGTTAGAATTACCTGCTTCATTCATTTGTTGATCCCTTTACTAGTCATCCATGAAGACTTTGCATGTGAGCCTAGCACTGTGTTGGTGATGGAAAGACAAATCGTGGGGCATCTCTGCCCTTGGCAGCAGTTTTTGAGGAACCGTCCTGATTGTGAACGGCCCCATCTGTAATACCTGGCACCCCTCAGACTGTTGGACTGTCTTCTCTACCTGGGCTGCTCCGGGGGGGCCTTTCCAAATAGGAACTGCCTTATAGGTCACATGCCAGGGTTCTGATTTAATCACTTTGGGGCTGTGGTTTTATGAAAGGTCCCCCAGTGGTGGTCTTTGGTGGCTCACATGATAAAGAACCTGCCTGCCAGTGCAGGAGATATAAAGAAACACAGGTTCAATCCCTGGGTTGGGAAGATCCCCTGGAGAAGGAAATTGCAAGCCACTTCAGTGTTCTCGCCTGGAGAATCCCATGGACAGAGGAGCTTGGTGGGCTACAGTCCATGGTGTCGTAAAGAGTCAGACATGACTAAGTGGCCGACACTTTGAGTTTTCAGTTGGTTCTGAGGTGTAGCCAGGGATGAGAACTGGCGGGGTGGAGCTTGTAAGACACCTGGGCCTTTCAAAGTCCCTTGAGCTGCTGAGAAAAAAGTTAGGGAAGCTTTGATAATGCCAGGGCAAAAGGTCAGGGCCCAAAACCATCGAGGTCGTTCCGGAGCATTTTTGTCTCAGAAAATTTTAAGACCGGAGCATTTTCGTCTCAGAAAATTTTAAGACAAGTAAAACCTAGTGGTTTCTGTCTCCTGTAAGAACTCTTAAGAGACACTCACCAACTCCTGAGTTAGGTTGCAAGTATCATTTTTCCTCCTGAGTTTTCTTCAGAAGAGTCATGAGAGATTAAAAGAAAATCAAAACAGTGCTATTCTAACTTTCGTAGCTGGAAAATGCAAGGCTGCAAATTTTTATTGCTTGAAACATTAGTCCTACTTTGGCACAGACTGCGAAGCTCTGCGTTAATTGAATAAGTGCTGTTCAAGGCGGGAAACTTTGTGTCTCCTTTGGGCAGTCCCAGTAGGACATTAGTGGGATCTTCTGAGAATTGGCTTCCTTTTCAGATTTTGTGAGCTTCCCTTCCCCAGCAAAGAGTATCCCTCTGAGATTAGTGAGGAAACCCATATCAATATGGTCCCACAGCTCTAGCTGGATCTTCTGATGTGTTCAGCTTTCATAATCAGCAGTAAAAAAGAGAAACTTGAGTCATAGTTTCAGGTAGTAAGGAGAGGATTTCCATTTTAAAAATGGATTTTTCCAGGCAGTCAAAGTGTGTGACGGTGTAGGTGTATGCCTACTGAACACATGTGTGGCCATGAGGACCTCATCCATGTTTAGATTCTGAACCCTTCAGATGCTTTTCAGGGACACTCGTATAAATAGGAACATACCAGCAGGTCACAATGGGGAACTTTGAGGACGGATCGGTGCAGCAATAATTCATCATTTCTGTCTCACTAGACTCTGTGTAAGATATAGTGTAGATGAGTCTGATGCTCATGGTGAGTTTAGGAATAGGAATTAGTAAATAAATCCCTGTGTCATGGACTGTTAAAGGGAAAAAATGTAACTGCATTAGTAGGGCAGCACGGTCTCAGCATGCACGCGCAAACACACACGGAACCGTGTGAGGTGTCGCTGTGCTGAGGAGCTGTGCTGTGGTAATCATCTCATTATATATACACACACACACAGAGCAGTGTGAGGTGTTGCTGTGCTGAGGAGCTGTGCTGTGGTAATCATCTCATTGTATATACACACAGACATACACACGGAACCGTGTGAGGTGTCGCTGTCCTGAGGAGCTGTGCTGTGGTAATCATCTCATTGTATATACACACAGACATACACACGGAGCGCTGTGAGGTGTCGCTGTCCTGAGGAGCTGTGCTGTGGTAATCATCTCATTATATATACACACAGACACACACACGGAGCGCTGTGAGGTGTCGCTGTCCTGAGGAGCTGTGCTGTGGTAATCATCTCATTGTATATACACACAGACATACACACGGAGCGCTGTGAGGTGTCGCTGTCCTGAGGAGCTGTGCTGTGGTAATCATCTCATCATATATACACACAGACACACACATGGAGCGGTGTGAGGTGTCGCTGTCCTGAGGAGCTGTGCTGTGGTAATCATCTCTTTATATATATACACACACACACAGAGCAGTGTGAGTTGTCGCTGTGCTGAGGAGCTGTGCTGTGGTAATCATCTCATTGTATATACACACAGACACACACACGGAACCGTGTGAGGTGTCGCTGTCCTGAGGAGCTGTGCTGTGGTAATCATCTCATTATATATACACACACAGACACACACACGGAACCGTGTGAGGTGTCGCTGTGCTGAGGAGCTGTGCTGTGGTAATCATCTCATTATATATACACACAGACATACACACGGAACAGTGTGAGGTGTCGCTGTGCTGAGGAGCTGTGCTGTGGTAATCATCTCATTATATATACACACAGACACACACACGGAACAGTGTGAGGTGTCGCTGTCCTGAGGAGCTGTGCTGTGGTAATCATCTCATTATATATACACACAGACACACACAGAGCGGTGTGAGGTGTCGCTGTGCTGAGGAGCTGTGCTGTGGTAATCATCTCATTATATATACACACACAGACACACACACGGAGCGCTGTGCGGTGTCGCTGTCCTGAGGAGCTGTGCTGTGGTAATCATCTCATTATATATATACACACACACACAGAGCGGTGTGAGGTGTCGCTGTCCTGAGGAGCTGTGCTGTGGTAATCATCTCATTATATATACACACAGACACACACAGAGTGGTGTGAGGTGTCGCTGTGCTGAGGAGCTGTGCTGTGGTAATCATCTCATTATATATACACACAGACACACACACGGAACAGTGTGAGGTGTCGCTGTCCTGAGGAGCTGTGCTGTGGTAATCATCTCATTATATATACACACAGACACACACACGGAGCGCTGTGAGGTGTCGCTGTGCTGAGGAGCTGTGCTGTGGTAATCATCTCATTATATATATACACACACACACAGAGCGGTGTGAGGTGTCGCTGTGCTGAGGAGCTGTGCTGTAATCATCTCATCATATATACACACACAGACACACACAGAGCAGTGTGAGGTGTCGCTGTGCTGAGGAGCTGTGCTGTGGTAATCATCTCATTATATATACACACACACACACACACGGAACCGTGTGAGGTGTCGCTGTGCTGAGGAGCTGTGCTGTGGTAATCATCTCATCATATATACACACAGACACACACACGGAGCGGTGTGAGGTGTCGCTGTCCTGAAGAGCTGTGCTGTGGTAATCATCTCATTATATATACACACAGACACACACACGGAGCGGTGTGAGGTGTCGCTGTGCTGAGGAGCTGTGCTGTGGTAATCATCTCATTATATATACACACAGACACACACACGGAGCGGTGTGAGGTGTCGCTGTCCTGAGGAGCTGTGCTGTGGTAATCATCTCTTTATATATATACACACACACACACACACTGAGCAGTGTGAGGTGTCGCTGTGCTGAGGAGCTGTGCTGTGGTAATCATCTCATCATATATACACACAGACACACACACGGAGCGGTGTGAGGTGTCGCTGTCCTGAGGAGCTGTGCTGTGGTAATCATCTCATTATATATACACACAGACACACACACGGAGCGGTGTGAGGTGTCGCTGTGCTGAGGAGCTGTGCTGTGGTAATCATCTCTTTATATATACACACAGACACACACACGGAGCGGTGTGAGGTGTCGCTGTCCTGAGGAGCTGTGCTGTGGTAATCATCTCTTTATATATATACACACACACACACACACACAGAGCAGTGTGAGGTGTCGCTGTGCTGAGGAGCTGTGCTGTGGTAATCATCTCATTATATATATACACACAGACATACACACGGAGCGGTGTGAGGTGTCGCTGTGCTGAGGAGCTGTGCTGTGGTAATCATCTCATTATATATACACACAGACACACACACGGAGCGGTGTGAGGTGTCGCTGTGCTGAGGAGCTGTGCTGTGGTAATCATCTCTTTATATATACACACGGACACACACACGGAGCGGTGTGAGGTGTCGCTGTCCTGAGGAGCTGTGCTGTGGTAATCATATCTTTATATATATACACACACACACACACACAGAGCAGTGTGAGGTGTCGCTGTGCTGAGGAGCTGTGCTGTGGTAATCATCTCGTCATATATACACACAGACACACACACGGAGCGGTGTGAGGTGTCGCTGTCCTGAGGAGCTGTGCTGTGGTAATCATCTCATTATATATACACACAGACACACACATGGAGCGGTGTGAGGTGTCGCTGTGCTGAGGAGCTGTGCTGTGGTAATCATCTCTTTATATATACACACAGACACACACACGGAGCAGTGTGAGGTGTCGCTGTCCTGAGGAGCTGTGCTGTGGTAATCATCTCTTTATATATATACACACACACACACACACAGAGCAGTGTGAGGTGTCTCTGTGCTGAGGAGCTGTGCTGTGGTAATCATCTCATCATATATACACACAGACACACACACGGAGCGGTGTGAGGTGTCGCTGTCCTGAGGAGCTGTGCTGTGGTAATCATCTCATCATAAATACACACAGACATACACACGGAGTGCTGTGAGGTGTCGCTGTCCTGAGGAGCTGTGCTGTGGTAATCATCTCATTGTATATATACACACACACACAGAGCGGTGTGAGGTGTCGCTGTGCTGAGGAGCTGTGCTGTGGTAATCATCTCATTATATATACACACAGACACACACACGGAGCGGTGTGAGTTGTCGCTGTGCTGAGGAGCTGTGCTGTGGTAATCATCTCATTATATATACACACAGAGACACACACAGAGCGGTGTGAGGTGTCGCTGTCCTGAGGAGCTGTGCTGTGGTAATCATCTCATTATATATACACACAGACACACACACGGAGCTGTGTGAGGTGTCGCTGTCCTGAGGAGCTGTGCTGTGGTAATCATCTCTTTATATATATATACACACACAGACATACACACGGAGCGCTGTGAGGTGTCGCTGTCCTGAGGAGCTGTGCTGTGGTAATCATCTCATTATATATACACACAGAGACACACACACGGAACCGTGTGAGGTGTCGCTGTGCTGAGGAGCTGTGCTGTAGTAATCATCTCATTATATATACACACAGAGACACACACACGGAACCGTGTGAGGTGTCGCTGTGCTGAGGAGCTGTGCTGTGGTAATCATCTCTTTATATATATACACACACACACAGAGCGGTGTGAGGTGTCGCTGTGCTGAGGAGCTGTGCTGTGGTAATCATCTCATCATAAATACACGCAGACACACACAGAGCAGTGTGAGGTGTCGCTGTCCTGAGGAGCTGTGCTGTGGTAATCATCTCATTATATATACACACACAGACACACACACGGAACCGTGTGAGCTGTCACTGTGCTGAGGAGCTGTGCTGTGGTAATCATCTCATTATATATACACACACAGACATACACACGGAGCGCTGTGAGGTGTCGCTGTCCTGAGGAGCTGTGCTGTGGTAATCATCTCATTATATATATACACACACACACAGAGCGGTGTGCGGTGTCGCTGTGCTGAGGAACTGTGCTGTGGTAATCATCTCATTATATATACACACAGACACACACACAGAGCGGTGTGAGTTGTCTCTGTGCTGAGGAGCTGTGCTGTGGTAATCATCTCATCATATATACACACAGACACACACACAGAGCGGTGTGAGGTGTCGCTGTCCTGAGGAGCTGTGCTGTGGTAATCATCTCATCATATATACACACAGACACACACACGGAGCGGTGTGAGGTGTCGCTGTCCTGAGGAGCTGTGCTGTGGTAATCATCTCATTATATATACACACAGACACACACATGGAGCGGTGTGAGGTGTCGCTGTGCTGAGGAGCTGTGCTGTGGTAATCATCTCATTATATATACACACAGAAACACACACGGAACCGTGTGAGGTGTCGCTGTGCTGAGGAGCTGTGCTGTGGTAATCATCTCATTATATATACACACAGACACACACACGGAGCGCTGTGAGGTGTCGCTGTCCTGAGGAGCTGTGCTGTGGTAATCATCTCTTTATATATATACACACACACACAGAGCGGTGTGAGGTGTCGCTGTCCTGAGGCGCTGTGCTGTGGTAATCATCTCTTTATATATATACACACACACACAGAGCGGTGTGAGGTGTCGCTGTCCTGAGGAGCTGTGCTGTGGTAATCATCTCATCATAAATACACACAGACATACACACGGAGCGCTGTGAGGTGTCGCTGTCCTGAGGAGCTGTGCTGTGGTAATCATCTCTTTATATATATACACACACACACAGAGCAGTGTGAGGTGTCGCTGTGCTGAGGAGCTGTGCTGTGGTAATCATCTCTTTATATATATATACACACACACACAGAGCGGTGTGAGGTGTCGCTGTGCTGAGGAGCTGTGCTGTGGTAATCATCTCATTGTATATACACACAGACACACACAGAGCAGTGTGAGGTGTCGCTGTGCTGAGGAGCTGTGCTGTATTCATCCCATCATAAATACACACAGACACACACACGGAGCGGTGTGAGGTGTCGCTGTCCTGAGGAGCTGTGCTGTGGTAATCATCTCATTATATATACACACAGAGACACACACACGGAGCGCTGTGAGGTGTCGCTGTCCTGAGGAGCTGTGCTGTGGTAATCATCTCATTATATATACACACAGAGACACACACACGGAACCGTGTGAGGTGTCGCTGTGCTGAGGAGCTGTGCTGTGGTAATCATCTCTTTATATATATACACACACACACAGAGCGGTGTGAGGTGTCGCTGTGCTGAGGAGCTGTGCTGTGGTAATCATCTCATTGTATATACACACAGACACACACAGAGCAGTGTGAGGTGTCGCTGTTCTGAGGAGCTGTGCTGTGGTAATCATCTCATCATAAATACACGCAGACACACACAGAGCAGTGTGAGGTGTCGCTGTCCTGAGGAGCTGTGCTGTGGTAATCATCTCATCATATATACACACACAGACACACACAGAGCAGTGTGAGGTGTCGCTGTCCTGAGGAGCTGTGCTGTGGTAATCATCTCATTATATATACACACACAGACATACACACGGAGCGCTGTGAGGTGTCGCTGTCCTGAGGAGCTGTGCTGTGGTAATCATCTCTTTATATATATACACACACACACAGAGCGGTGTGAGGTGTCGCTGTGCTGAGGAGCTGTGCTGTGGTAATCATCTCATCATAAATACACGCAGACACACACAGAGCAGTGTGAGGTGTCGCTGTCCTGAGGAGCTGTGCTGTGGTAATCATCTCATCATATATACACACACAGACACACACAGAGCAGTGTGAGGTGTCGCTGTGCTGAGGAGCTGTGCTGTAATCATCTCATCATAAATACACACAGACACACACAGAGCAGTGTGAGGTGTCGCTGTCCTGAGGAGCTGTGCTGTGGTAATCATCTCATTATATATACACACAGACACACACACGGAGCGGTGTGAGGTGTCGCTGTCCTGAGGAGCTGTGCTGTGGTAATCATCTCATTATATATACACACAGACACACACACGGAGCGGTGTGAGGTGTCGCTGTCCTGAGGAGCTGTGCTGTGGTAATCATCTCATTATATATACACACAGACACACACACGGAGCGGTGTGAGGTGTCGCTCTCCTGAGGAGCTGTGCTGTGGTAATCATCTCATCTTATTTATACACAAAGACACACACACGGAGCAGTGTGATGTGTCGCTGTGCTGAGGAGCTGTGCTGTGGTAGTCATATCATTATATATATACACACAGACACACATGTCAAAACTTGATGCTGGGAAAGACTACCGGCGGGAGGAGATGGGGACGAGAGGAAGAGATGGTGATGGCATCACCGACTCAACCGTTATGAATTTGAGCAAGCTCTGGGAGTTGGAATGGGCAGGGAGGCTTGGCCTGCTGCAGTCCAACGGGTTGCAAAGAGTCAGATACGACTAAGCAACTGAACTGATATCAAATCATCTTATATACCTTAAACTTACACAGTGTTGTCAGATATATTTCAATAAAGTTAGGGGAATATTTTAATTAAAGCGATGATGTGGGGCTACAGAGGACACAGCTGCATGTGCGCTTTATTGGAACTCTGATGATTACTGTGAACGCGCTCACCTGTTTCCGCGAGTGTGTGTGTTCTCCCAGCATTTTATTCTCCCTGCTGTGATCGCTTCTAGCTCCCCTCCTCCATCTCCTACCTCCCCTGCCCTTGGCCCTCACACCCCAAACCAGTGTCCCCTCATTTCCCGTCCCCACAGTCTTCGTGCTGGTCCATCCAGGAAGCCCTCACCCTCTGAGTTCACCACTGTGGTTCCATCTTCAGATGGGCTCCCATGTTGCAGCCCCAGCCCCCTCTCTCTGTTCCCTGGAATCTTCCTCCATCATAGTCTCCCCCATCCCACAGAGCTGTTTCTGTTTTGTTTTTTAAACATTTTCCCCTTCTGTGCAGTGAGCTTCCTGAAAACAGGTAACAGGTCTGATTTTACCTCTGGATTCCTGAACTTAGCTCAGAACCCTTTATCAGGCTTTTGAACCATTCAGAAATATCAACTAATACAGACACACAGACACACAAACCACAATTTCTTTCTTGATTGCTGTGGACTCAGGGCATGAGTTTGACTTTTGACAGTAGAGCATATAGATCGGCAATAAGGACATTAAAGTTCAATAAACCTGGCTTTAGGTTCTGATTTTATCATTTATTAACAGACAAACTTGACTAAATTACTTAAAATGTTTTTCTTTCTCCTTAAAAATAGTATATATTCACAGTATTTATTGAGAGCATCAAATACGGAAATGAGATAATGTTAACTCATGCCTAGTATATAAAATTTGCACTTAGCATTTAGAGTATATGTTTCGGCTGCTGTTTTGGCATTGAAGTTATACAAATACAAGTAGATAGTGAAATATGGCAATAATTATCAATAAGATAGGGCCTAAACCCCAGTCCTGAAGAAATACTTTTCTCTACACTCCACAGGCAGGACTGCTGCCCAGGGCTGAGGCCATTTTCAGTGGTTCGGGGTGGCCTGGCCAGCAAAAGTCCTTCCTTGACTTCCTCACCCCTGGTCAGAAGCATGCCGGTGCACATGGCCTGGGCTCTGTGTATCTGTCACAAAAATATCGCCTCCTCTGGGGGGTTTGCGAAAACCACAGCAGGAACAAGGACGGAGGCAGCTGGGTGAGTCATAACCAGTGACAAGCCTGGGTGTGTCTTTGTAAGCGCTGGTGTTCGGGGGGCCGGGAGAAAGAGCTGAGAAGACGTGAGAAGGGTGGAGATAGACCCCTGCCTTCTGAGCCATCATTCGTGCTGTGATAGCAGCACCTGCCCAGGGGCAGGAAGACCAGCCTCTGCTCAAGCTGCTGCCCCACACCTGTGCCCATCTGGCCCCTCCATGAGCAGCGCAGTTTCCTGTACCACAAGGGAGTGGAGGTCGTCATAGCCACCTGAGTGTGCTCTCCAACAAGTGACACAATACGGAAAGGGCCTGTTCAACAGAAGTGCTGGTTGAATGGTCGCTCTGACTGTGGTTAGCGGCTGTAGAGGGGCTGTGAGTGTGTCCAAGGGAAGTGATCGATTATGGAGCCTGTATCCCCAGAGTGAGCCCTGGAATGCTGCTCCCTTCATCTAATGATCCTCTCTTCTCTCAGTAGAGCTGTGGGCCCCCTTGTGTGCAGTTCCCATCTGACGGCCCCACAGGGGATCTCCACCTGGATCTCCAGGAACAGCATGGAGAGGCATGGCCGTCGTCACCCTTCTGTAGCCCAGTTCAGAGAGACTGCTTTCCATGGGCCAAACATGCATATCACTTCAGTCATGTCCGACTCTGCGCCCTATGAACTGCAGCCCACCAGGTTCCTCTGTCTATGGGATTTCCCAGGCAAGAACATTGGAGTATGTTCCCATCACCTTTTGCAGGGGATCTTCCCAACACAGGGATGAAACCTACGTCTCCTGCATTGGCGGGCAGGTTGTTTATCACTGGTGCCACTGGGAAGCCCAAACACGTATCACCCAGGAGCTAAACTGCTTCATGGGGGTTGGCAGCTCCTTGATGGGATGCCCCTGAGGGAGTCCTGGGAACAATTATCCTGTTTTTCACTCAAAATCCTGGCTTCTCCATCCAGCCTGCGACAGCACGGGGAGGCTCTGGCCCTGCCCAGAGGGTCGTTGAGAGGACAGATTCGCCAATGACCTCCAGGTGCTTTAAACGAAGGAGAGGTAATTGCATCATTAGCCTTCCCCTTCCCCGTGGGGACGCATGATAGACCCTGATGAGTCTCATTTGAAAGGGTGCTGCTTACATGTGCACCTGGATCCTTAGACGTGCAGGTTCTGATCTCACAGGACGAATGGAAATCACATGGCTCAGGACACCCTTGTGGCAGGTCACTGTCAAGGTTAAGTACGGAGAAGTGAGTGTTTGTTTTCTGTGGCCTGACTGATTGTATAGGAGAGCTTTGTCTGGAAGCAGCAATGACCCAGGTCTGTGGTTTTCCTTCTGTCACTCACTGGGTTAGTGACCTTGCACTAGCATATGCGTGTGTGTGTGAGTCGGTGTGCGTTTGAATGTATTCATTCATTATCAGGTGACGCAGGTGGTAAAGAGTCCACCTGCAAATGAGACGCAGATTCAACCCCTGGGTCAGGAAGATCCCCTGGAGAGGGTAATGGCAACCCACTCCAGTATTTTCACCTGTAAAATTCCATGGACAGGGGAGCCTGGCGGTCACAAAGAGTCGGACACAACTGAAGCAACTGAGCACATTCATTCCCTGGAATTCTTTAATATGTAGACACACACATACACACATATATATGGAATGAGTATATGTAAAGAAGATGCATGCATGTTTATATAAACAACGTTTCATCACAAACTGGATGTGATTCACTGTCTCCTGTGCTGAACCCCACTTTCTCTGTCTCAGGCATTAGATGATAGGTCAGGTGCCTGATCTAATATGTGTTAATAAGCAGGCCTTTGCGACGCCACCCTGAGACAGCACCCCGTCCTTCGTTAATCATCACTGATACTTTTATTTTCTCCAAGTGTTTCCTTTCCTTTATGAAGAACAACCTCAGTACTCACTGGCTTTGTCCTCTTAACTAAGCTTTTTATTTTGAAGAAATTGTAGATTCGCGTGTGTGCATACGAAATAACACAGCATGACCTCACGTGCCCTTCAGCCAGTCCCCCCCCACACGTGGTACCCCGCTGCAAGGACCTGAGGCAAGCACCACCCCAGGACACAGATCCTGGTGCCGACAGGACACAGGGCATTCTGTCCCCACAAGGGCCCTCCCGGGGCCCCTGTTATGGCCGGTTCTGCACCCTGCCGCCCCCACCCCTCCTTAACCCAGCCATCCACTCATCTGTTCTCTAGCTTGGTAGATTTTTCATTTCCAGTGAAAGTGAAAGTTGCTCAGTTGTGTCCAACTGTTTGCGAGCCCATGGACTGTATAGTCCACGGAATTCTCCAGGCCAGAATCCTGGAGTGGGTAGCCTTTCTCTTCTCCAGGGGATCTTCCCAGCCCAGGAATTGAACCCAGGTCTTCCACATTGCAGGTGGGTTCTTTACCAGCTGAGCCACCAGGGAAGCCCGAACTGTGATAGAAATGGAACCACACAGTCTGTGGTAGTGATTTCCCTCGTGGCTCAGAGGGTAAAGCATCTGCTGCACAATGCAGGAGACCCAGGTTCAATCCCTGGGTCAGGAAGATTCCCTGGAGAAGGCAGTGGCAACCCACTCCAGTACTCTTGCCTGGAGAATCCCATGGACGGAGAAGCCTGGTAGGCTATAGTCCATGCGGTCACTGAGAGTCGGACATGACTGAGCGACTTCACTTTGGCTACACACTATGCCTGGAGAATCCCAGGGACAGCGGAGCCTGGTCGGCTGCCATCTGTGGGGTTGCACAGAGTCGGACACGACTGAAGCGACTTAGCAGCAGCAGCAGCATGTAACCTTAGGGGATGCCTTTTTCCACTCAGGGTGTTTCTCTGGAGATGATTTATATCCATCCACTCATGTGGCTTCATCTTGAAAGAATCCTGAGTCTGAAATCCTAGAGTTAGGATCCAAGGACCCCAGAGCCATAGGACATCTCACCTCCCACCCCCCTACCCACTCCCAAGTGACAGAGGCTCAGAGAGGCCGTCTGTCAAGGAGAGATTATTCACAGCTGAGTGCAAAGCTCTTGACTTTTGCCAAAACTGGGATTGTGAGAGGAAGCCCCGTTACGGCTCCCCGATTGGGGCTTCTTGACCACCCACCTTTCTGGTCCCCAGCACGGCCGAGGCCTCTGGTGCATCAAAAGAAATGCGTCTCCTCTAACGCTTTGTCAGGTTTGGTTTATAAAGGCTTCGGATGGAAGGAAGGTCCCTGAAGAAGCCAGAAATGGGCGTGGCCTTCCCCAAGGTCAAGGTGTCCTCCTTGCCTTTCCCCTGGCTGAAGCCTGCTCTCCCGCCTCTTGCCGTGCTCTCTGCTTTCCTCTCCGGGGACATTCTGTTCCTTGACCGTTTCAGACCAGGACACCCAAGGCCTCGCCCTGGGGACGTCTTAACCGCCATCACTCCATGTCTAATGCGGCCCTCTTGGAAAAAGGGGACCTTTGCGTTCCCCAGGGGGACAGACTTAGCAGGAGGAGGGAAGGCCTTCTTCTTGCCTAGCAACCACCCTGTCATGGCTCATCCAATGAAAAGCCTGCACCCTCTGAGCTCCTGGTTTCCTCCGCTGCACTCTGTTGATGGCATCAGGAGGTGTTCCCCCAGCTCCCTGCTCTCCTGTATAAAAGAGCGCTTCCCCTTTGTTCCCCAGACTTGCATGTGATTCTCCAGAGCCTGCATATCCTGAATTGCAGTTTAGGAAGCTTGCTCTTCCTGAATAAATCCATTTTGCTGGTTAAAAAAAAAACGTGGGGGCCTCTCACCACCCCAGTCTCTCTCCGCTCTGTTCTCTGAGCACCTGTGTGCTCTTTCCGATTGGAATCCTCAGCCTTCCCTGGCCCCCCAGCCTGTCTGCCACCCCCGCATCCCTGCCCCTGGACTGGTAGCCAAGGCAGCACAGAGGTTGAGCTCTGCAAGAGAAAGGGAGGGAGGGAGAAGCCGCGAATCCGTATCCTTGAATGTCTTCCTGTCCCAGATACATTGCTAATTTGGAGGTCTTAACAGCTCACAAATTCATCTTTTTAAAAATAATTTATTTATTGACTTTTTAGTTGAAGTATAGTTGACTTATAATGCTTTACTAGTTTCAGGCAAACTGCAAAGTGATTCAGTGATATACATGTATAGCTTCTCCCTTATAGGTTATTACAAAATAGAGTAGGGTTCCCTGTGCTATTAGTAGGTCCTTGTTGGTTCTGTATTTTATATACATGTGTGTATGCTCAGTCACGTCTGACTCTTTGCAGCCTTGTAGGCAAGAATACTGGTACTTGTGTGTTCAGTCAGTTGAATCTCCTACTCTGTGACCCCATGGACTGTAGCCTGCCAGGCTCTTCTGTCCATGGGATTCTCCAGGCAAGAATACTGGAGTGGGTTGCTATGCCCTCTTCCAGGGAATCCTCCCGACCCAGGAATCGAACCTGTGTCTCCTACATCTCCTGCATTGGCAGGTGGATTCTTTAGCTCCACCTGGGAAGCCCTATTTTATATATAATGATGTGTATTTGTTCGGGTTAGATGAACTTATATACAAAACAGAAATAGACCCACAGACATAGAAAACATACTTGTTACCAAGGAGGAAAGGGAGACTGTTAGTCCAATTCATTCTTTTCTCTTCCTTGTGTCAGAAACCAGTGAAATGTCATCGAATCATATTTGTGATAAGGGTTGTATTTGAAAGTGACGGAAATCTTTTAGAAATAGAGGTGGTCAGTGTACGCCGTGTGAATGTACTGAATTCCACTAAATTGTTTACTTTAAAATGGTTGACTTTATGGTTCAAGAATTTCGCTTGGGTCAATTATTCTTTTAAATGGATATGATGTCCCTTCAGAGGTGATGTCCCCAGTCTTCCCTCAGTAGACAAGCACTCCTCATATCTACCGGGGAGTAGACAGAACATTCTTGAATATATTCAAGCAAAAAATAAGGGGAGCCGAAGAGTGAGAAAGGAGGATGGGACTCAAAGATGCTTCTCAGTGTTGGCTCCTTCAAATGGCGTAAGATGAAAGACTTGGAAACGGGGCCTTTGTGTGTTCAGATCAGAAGCGTTTTGTGGGGAAGGACCGAGATGAAAGTGTGAAGTATGGTGCTGGCAAAGGAGCATTAACACACCATGGGGCACACGTGTAAAACTTGCCGGCGACGATCTGTTCCTTTAAGATCCAGGGCTTCATGTCGATACAAGCAACTCCAGTTAATCATTCTAACCGTGAAAACCTAATCATATGCATTTCCTGACCTTCTGAATTTGCAAGTGTAATGTCATTTGTTTCTGTGTAGTAGAAAGAGATACAGTGTTCAGGAGGATGTACATTTCACTTTTAGATTTTTCTATAGTATTTATCAATTTGCATGATTTTAGCACCAAATATATACAAATGCAATTATGCCGAAGCTGCTGAATCCGACGGGTTCCCTGCTCCGCTCTCCACTGCCTGTTCACAGTTGAATCCAGACACATTAGGATCAGAAGGCCCTTCCCAAGAGCAGAAGCCCAAAACTCCGGATCACAGTGATTTGTAATTTGCAGTTAATCAGGTGTGACTGTGGAGTAAGATGATTTCCAACCACCGGTGACAAAAAATTAATCGATCAATCCAAGAAAGAAATGGAAAATTTTATTCAAGCCGGATGTGAGGTTATCACCTGCGGGGAGTGTCTCAGAAAGCTCTGAGAACCTGTTCTGCCCATTAAAAGTCAGGTAGTTATATAAGTTTCTTGACACAGAGGCCCGTGCGTCAAATGATGTGTTACCAACAGTTTACGTAATCCAGATCTAGGCAGCATCATAGGACCACTTATAAGATCAAGGAGAAATGTTATCTTTCAGGATTTGTCTTGCTGATGCTGGGAGAAGGTTGCTGTTGATGGCTGAGCAGAGAGGTGTGGTCCACACATGATGCCGATACGTGTACATAGGGGAGGGAGAGGAGGCCAAAGTTCAGTTCAGTTCAGTTGCTCAGTCGTGTCTGACTCTTTGTGACCCCATAAACCACAGCATGCCAGGCTCTCCTGTCCATCACCAACTCCCAGAGTCCACCCAACCTCATGTCCTTTGAGTCAGTGATACCATCCAACCATCTCACCCTCTGTCATCCCCTTCTCCTCCTGCCCTCAATCTTTCCCAGCATCAGGGTCTTTTCTAATGAGTCAGTTCTTCATATCAGGAAACCAAAGTATTGGAGTTTCAGCTTTAGCATCAGTCCTTCCAATGAATATTCGGGACAGATTTCCTTTAGGATTGACTGGTTGGATCTCCTTGCAGTCCAAGGGACTCTCAAGAGTCTTCTCCTATACTACAGTTCAAAAGCATCAATTCTTCGGCCAAAGGGCAGAAGACAATTTTTGTTTAAATTTTTCTTGTCTTGCCATGAGAATAGGAATTTTATTTCACACTATGAAAAAAGTTTGCTTTTAGACAAACCCAGAGCCAAGTATAGAGTAAGACTCAGAACCTGCCTTTCAGTTCAGCCTCTCAGTTTATAAGTGAAGAAGCAGAACCCAGGGAATCTTATTTTGACTAGGAGTTTTGAAGACAAAATGCTTTTTAAAAATTATCATCTATTTTGAAGAGCCTTTGTATTCTGATTTTTACATGTAATTGAATTCTTCTAGTTATAAATCATTTTGATCTTTTTTATCCAGTGGTATGACACAGAAAGGGCTTCTCTGGTGGCTCAGATGGTAAAAAATCCACCTGTAATGCAAGAGATCTGGGTTTGATCCCTGGATCAGGAAGATCCCCTGGAGAAGGAGATGGCAACCTACTTCAGTATTCTTGCCTGGGAAATCCCATGAGCAGAGGAGCCTGGTGGGCTACAGTCTATGGGGTCACAAAGAGTCACACAGGACCGAGCAACTAACACTTTCATGACACAGAAAATAGGCATGGGTGAATAGTTTCTCATTTTAAAATGGAAAGAAAAATAAAACATTCACCTCCAAAAGTGGTTACTAACAGTATATCTGAGAGCCCCATGGACAGCAAGGAGATCAAACCAGTCACTCCTAAAGGAAGTCAACCCAAAATATTCATCGGTAGGACTAATGCTGAAGCCGAAACTCCAATATTTTGGCCACCTGATGTGAAGAGTTGACTAATTCATTGGAAAAGACTCTGATGCTGGGAGAGAATAAAGGCAAAAGGAGAAGGGGGTGACAGAGGATGAGATGGTTAGATAACATCACCAATTCAATGAAGGTGAGTTTGAGCAAACTCCGGGAGATAGTGAAGGACAGTCCATGAGGTCGAGAAGAGTCAAACATGACTGATCACCTATGCAACAACAGTAATGTGTCTAATCACGCTGCTGTTTCTGGAGGTGACTTAGAAAGAAAAGAGGCCCAGGTACTTGTGTGCTCAGAGCATCAAAACCGCGTGCTGCTGGAACTCCTCGTGGCATTTACAGGGACCCAGACATGGAGGCGGAAAGCTTCTTCTGGGGTCAGAGTTGGCCGGAGAAAGTGAAACATTCCCTGGACAAAAATACAGCTGAGCTCTGCCCCTTAGAGTCACCGAGATCTCACTGAATGTTTATGTCTCTCCCCAGTATTTGAAGAGCCCCAGAAAACCAAAGATGTCCCCCACCCTGCAGTATTCAGATCACTCCGGCTGATTCATCCCATCTGGAATGTGTGAGGGGCTATTTGTCACTGCTGTAGTCATACTCCACTCTACCCAACGTAATAAATATTAAGCAAGCGCTGTGTACTTACATAATTTGCAGAATTGATCGGCTGACTTAAAAGCTTGATTCCCTAACAAAAGAAAATGGAGTGCTTTGTGCAAAGGTTAAATGCACAGTTTAATTGGCAATTGTGCATTAGAAACCTATTGCAAAGTGATTACAGTTGGAGGGGACGGTCCAGATAGCACAGTCAGGGAAATAAGTTTTCATTTTTGGCCATTAAAAAATCAGCTCCTGGAACTGGAGTGAAAAAAAATGGGACAGCCTCAGTCTGGATAAGTGCCTCACCAGAATGTAATTTCTTCCCTCCTACACTTTACCTCCTAACTCAGAATTTAGAACCTGTTAAGTATGCAGATTTTAAAGATTCTTTCCTTGCCTAAATAATTTATGCAAATCTAGTGAATTGTTAAATTTCAGAGAAATACACACACACACATACATGATCTTGGTTATGCTGGGTATATACCATTTAAGTTGAAGGAAATGGAAATCTAGCAAAGCCTTATGAAACTAATTTGGATTGAGTAAGAGCATTTTGTAACAGAGACTTCCTCCAAATATTAAGAGAATTCCTATCAAGAAATTAAGACTGTCACATCCCCTCGAATAGAGAGTGAATGATGAGGCTTCCCAGGTGGCTCAGTGGTGAAGAGCCCACCTGCATGCAGAAGACATAAAGAGACATGGGTTTGATCCCTGGGTCAGAAAGATCCCCTGGAGAAGGAAATGGCAGCCCTTTATTCTTGCCTAGAAAATCCCATGGGCAGAGGAGCTTGGAGGGCTGCAGTTCATAGGGTTGCAAAGAGTCAGACAGTTCTAGTGAGAGATGAATCATGAGCTTTGAGCAATGGGAAGCAGTCCTTGAAAAATCTGCTTCCCAAAAAGAACTGTCAGATTTGGGAGGATTGCTCCATTTCTGGCAGAGGTTGCCCCAGTAGTGAACTCCAGTCAGCGTGCTACCTCTGAAATGGTCACCCCCTTTATTCCTCCTCCAGGTGGATCATCCTGACCCAGGGATCGAACCTGCACCTCCTGCATTGGCAGGTGGATTCTTTATTAACTGCCCCACCTGGGAAGGCAACATCTCTCCACTAGGTCCCTACCTTTACCGAAGGTTGCCTGGGGTTCCATCGAGGCCCTTCTTATCCGCAGAACTCAACCTCAGTGGGCATGACTTTCTTTTTCAAGATTTTTTTTTTAATGTGGACCATTTTTAAAGTCTTTATTGAATTTGTTACAATATTGTTTTCGATTTATGTTTTGGTTTTTTTTTGGCCTCTAGGTCGCTGTGAAAGTCTGCTCAGGACTCTACCAGAGGCATCAGGTGATGTTCAGATGCTAATGGTTGCTGTTGGTTCCGGGGTGGAAACATTAAGATTGTACTTCTCATTTCTTCCTTGTCAAAGGGTAGAGCTGGACAGTAGATGGTACTGACCTTTGGCTATTGATTGCAGATATTATAGGATGTGCATTTAGACTCAGCATACACATCTCTAATGCAATGGGACTTTTCAAGGAGCTATAGAATTCTGCCTGGAAAATATCCATAGCTTCAGACTTTACTCTCTTTGGTTGGGTTGAGAAAACCTCACAGCAAGAAACTTGTTCCCAATTTTTAAACCAAATGGTGGTGAAAAGGAATTGAAGAGATCAATAGTGACCTTTCATTCTCTTTTCCTATAACCCTCCAGCTCCCCAGAGGCTGGAAGAAAGGTCATCATAACAGGGAGATAGACTTGAGAAGGTTCAAGTCTATCTTTTAACAAATTAGCAAATGCCTCATTGGCCCAGCCTGGCTGCTCAAGACCCTGCCCTCCCTCAAGCCTTCCATGTCCACATGGACATCCTGTCATCCAAGATGGGGCCTAAGGGTAACTGCAGTGGACATCACGTCTTGGGGTGCTGCAGGGGTCTTCCCTGAGCAAATCCTCCTTTGTCCATGGCCTGCCAGGGGGCCTGAACACCTGTCACCTGTCACTGCTGGTGAAGAGCTTGAGTGCTGGATGAGGCTGCAGAGCTCAGTTCTCATTTTCATGTTCTTTTCCATGATGGTTTATCACAAGATACTAAATATAGTCCCCTATGCTATACAGTGGAACCGGATTGTCTATCCATCCTACATATAATAGCTTGCTTCTGCTAGCCCCAAACTCCCACTACACCCTTTCCCTGGCTCCCCTCCCCCATGGAAACCACAGTTCTGTTATCTAGGCCTGTGAGTTGGTTTCTGCTTCATAAATAAGTTCATTTGCATTATATTTTAGATTCCACAGATAAGTGCTGTCATACAATATTTGTCCTTCTCTTTCTGACTTACATCACTTAGTGTGACAATCTCTAGATCCATCCAAGGTGCTTGCACATGACATTATTTCATTCTTTTTTATGGCTGAGTCATATTCCATTGTGTAAATGGGCCACATCTTCTTTATTCATCTATGTTGGGCATTTAAGTTGCTCCCATGTCTTGGCTATTGTAAATAGTGCTGCCGTAAACATAGGAGCACAGGTATCTTTTAGAGTTACAGTTTTCTTCAGCTATGTGCCCAGGAGTGGGATTGCTGGAGCATATGGTAGCCCTGTTTTCAGTTTTTAAAGGAGTGTCCATACTGTTCTCCACAGTTGCTGCCCCGACTTACGTTCCCACTGGGACTGTCAGACAGCGTTGTCTTTTCTCCACATCCTCTCCAGCACTGGTTGTTTGTAGACTTTTAATCATGGCCATCCTGCCTGGTGTGGGGTGGGCACTCACTGTAGTTTCGATTTGCATTTATCTAATAATTAGCCACGTTGACTATCTTTTCATGAGCTTGTTGACCATGTCTTAGTTGGAGTAATGTCTGTTTAGGTCTTCTGCCATGTTTTGATTTTTTGTTGTTGTTGTTGGAGTTGTATGAGCTGCTTGTGTATTTTGGGAATTACTGAGACTTTACTTCTTAAAAACCCACTGACTTAGAGGAAAGTGTAAACTAGTGATGACAATTGTGCCTTCCTCATGATGGCATTGAGAGGATGGTGTGAGTTAGCGCCTGTCAAGACCTTGATATAATGCCTGGCCTGGTATAAGCATGCAGTGAAATTAGTTATTTTTTACCATATGACCTCAGCACCCTAACAACTAGAAAGTGAAAGTCACTCATTTCTGTCTGACTCTTTGCGACCCAATGGACTATACAGTCCATGGAATTCTCCAGGCCAGAATACTGGAGTGGGTAGCTTTTCCCTGCTCCAGGGGATCTTCCCAACCCAGGGATAGAACCCAGGTCTCCCACATTGCAGGCGGATTCTTTACCAGCTGAGCCACAAGAGAAGCCCAGTCTAACAACTGGAAAACACAGCCAAAAACAGCTCCCAGGGACTTGTGCCTCTAAGTTTCTGGACTGTGGCTTTGGGGAAAGACATCTGCATAGGGGATGGGGTAAGGGGGGCCTGAAGGCTGGGAGAGGACAGGCTGGGTGGAACCACAGAATTCCTGGAGGTGTCTCTGGCGATGATGGCTGCACACCGTTGCTCCCCTGCCCCAGAGCCTGGCCTGTGTCTCCAAGTCCATGCCCTTCCTTTTCCGCTTCTGTCTCCGATGTCAGTGTTGGTGAGGAATTTCTTCAGGACGTGATGGAGCCATGTGCAACGGGGACACAGAGGAGTCTGACAGCCCAGCTTCCCCCCGCACGCCCCGAGCCCCTGGAAAAGTGCCGGCAAGACACCCCAAGGGGGCTGGAAGGGACCCCAGAGGCCCTGCCCTCTGGCCCTGGGTTTCCTGACACTCAGTGCCACCTGCCTGAGGCTGTCCTCCTTTCCCACTTGTGAGACCCTCGTGTCTCTCCCTCAGGACTGTGCCCAGCTCTCAGGCAGAGAGAAATAAGACAGCGCCACCAGCCTGCGAACGCAGGGACTGTTGCCAGAACTCGAGGGAGGTGGCTGACTGCCTCTGACCGCCCCGCCCACCGGGGGCGACCACGCTGTCTCCATCGGCCGTGCTCCGTGCAGCACTGTCAGAACTTAGGAACTGAAGCTCCCTCTGACTCACATCCAGCTCCCCTGGTGGCTCAGCAGTAAAGCATCCGCCTGCAATGCAGGAGACGTGGGTGCGATCCCTGGGTCGGGAAGATCCCCTGGAGGAGGGCATGGCAGCCCACTCCAGTATTCTGGCCTGGAGACTCCCATGGACAGAGGAGCCTGGCGGGCTGCAGTCCATGGGGTCACAAAGAGTCGGACATGACTGAGCGACTAACACTACACTCCCACTACTACATTAGTGGCTCAGTCCACGTCCACCTCTCCAGTCCGGTGACTATGTCGAGTCATCAGCGTGGCTTCCAGGGCCCCTCCAGACCCTCTGATGAAACCAAGGCCATGGTCCTCGAATACACCTGACAATGTGACCACAGCCCAGGTGCAGGCCCTCTGCAAAACCCGAGAGGCAGACTGAAGGCCTCAGCTTTCCAGGGAATTCTCTGCATTTCCAGGCAGAAGCAGCTGTCTTCCTGGAGGATGGTCTTTGAGGGTCATTGACTTCTTCCTTTTGCTGCAACTAAATTGTGCCTCTAAGGAGCAGCCGGTAACCAGCTGAAGCCCCTGAGGACAGGTGGCTGCAAACACTCTAAGCTTTGCAGGTACCGCCGCTAATGAGGAACAGTCACGGCTTATCTGAAATGGTGTCACGGCCCCGGAAGCTGTCGGCACCCTTGACACATTTCAAGTAAGTGTTTAGGTTCTAAAGGACAGGGATTTCAAGACCAAAGGCTTTCTGAAAATTCCAGAAACCCAATTTATCCACCAAAGCCTTGAGTCAGCAGCTCTTTTACATCAGAGTGTTTGAAATGGAGATTTAAGAAGTGTGCTTTTGCTGGAGGGCCTCCAGAAAAAGACTTTCTGTGCTCGAGGATCCTTACGACCTTTCTGTACAGTGTTAACCAGCCCTAGTCCATGCCTGGCACATCGCAGGCACTCATTAGACATGCGGGTGGAAAAAATAATTGCATCCTGGAATAGATAAGTGGCCCCCTTGATGGGTAGAGGAAAGAGTGCAGGCCTTTGAGTCAGGTGTCACACCCCGGTTCAGATGCCATGTCCACTTCTGACTTTGTTACTTAAATCCAGAGGCTCTGCTTCCTTTATTAGCTCAGGACAAGATATGTTTATTGTAGTGTTCCTATGGGCCTTCCCTAGTGGCTCAGTGGTGAAGAATCAGCCTTCCAACACAGGATACTCAGGTTTGATCCCTGGGTCTGGAATATCCCCTGGAGGAAGAAATGACAACCTACTCCAGTTTTCTTGCCTGGAGAATCCCCTGGACAGAGGAGCCTGGGGAGCTACAGTCCGTGGGGTCACAAAAGAGCTGGAGATGAGTTAGCGACTGACTAAACATCAGCAACAAGTGTTGTGATGAGGCTCAGATGAGCTCTTTGCTGGTCTATGGAGCAGTTTAATAAGCACCAGCCTTGTCAGTACTTTTACGTTTGAAGTGGGGGCAAGGAGGCTCGGGTGGTTTTAAGGAGACTTGCAGAAATGAGATAGTTTGGTGTGTGGATGCTCCTACAGTAGTATAGCTGAGTGATATTCCATTCTGTGTATATGTATCTTTTTCCACTCATCTGTGGGCAGACCCTTAAATCTGCTGACGTGGCCGCCACGTGTTGGCTATTGTACACAGTGCTGCTATGAACGTTGGAGTGCATGTATTTATTTGAATTAGCAACCTAGTTTGGATTAAAGATTATCATACTAAGTGAAATAAGTCAGACAGAGGAGTGACAAATATGTGATATAACTTATATGTGGAATCTGAAAAAAAAAGATGCAAATGAACTTATTGACAAAACAGAAATAGACCACAGACATAGAAAACAAACATATAGTTCCCAAAGGTGGAGGGATAAATTAGGAATATGGTATTTACAGACTGGGGCTTCCCAGGTGGCTCCGTGGTAAAGAATCCACCAGCCAATGCAGGAGATGCAGGAGACTCTGGTGTGACCCCTGGGTCGGGAAGATCTCCTAGGGAAGGAAATGGCAACCCACTCCAGTATTCTTGCCTGGAACATCCCATGGACAGAGGAGACTGGCGGGGTACAGCCCATGGAGCCGCAGAGTCCGACATGACTGAGGACTGAGCATGCACCCACATAGAACAGAAAACCAACAAGGACCTCCTGTGCAGCACAGGGGACTATACGCGATGTGTTATGGTATCTGAGTCGTTGTGCTGTACAATGGAAACTAACGGGGCATTGAGAATCAACTATACTTCCGTTAAAAAGAAAAAGAATAAAGACTAGTTGGAACCGGAGCTCCTTCTGGGAAGCCGGTTGAGGTCTGCTCTTCACTGTCAAGGCCCTTGTCTCCCCCATCGGTTTGTCTTGGCAGGAGGGGAGCAGCCCCACTGCTTTTGCCAAGAGCCCCATGGACCAGCATCTGGGCATCAGCTGAGAGCCGTTTAGAAGTGCCGCATCCAGCTCCGACCCCAGGCAGGCTGACTCTGGATCTACATTTAACGAGATCCCAGGTGATTCATTTGCACGTTGAAAGGAGATGCTGGCCGGCACACTTCAGCCCCGTCTGGTGTCCTGAGTTCCTTGATTGATTACAGCCGAGCCATGTGATGAGGGCGGGATGTTCTGGAGAGTTTTCTGAGTATGAGGCTGAACTTTTCAACCTTGCATTAAAACAACCAGGCAGATCCACCTTACACTCATGGCACCTACTGCTTTTAATATAAGGGGGCAACAACAGATCCGGTCCTGGGCCCCGTAGACAGATGCGCTTGCCCAGTGCCCCTTTTTCCCTCTTACTGCTGGAAATGCTACAGTGCCGAGTGCCTGTCGGGACGTGTCCACTCGGCAGTCAGTTCATCTCTGCGCATCCAGACAGCTTCCCAGGCGGCACAGTGGTAAAGAACTTGCCTGCCAATGCAGGAGACGCAGGAGACTCAGTTCCGTTCCCTGGGTCGGGAAGATCCCCTGGAGGAGGAAATGGCAATCCACTCCAGTCTTCCTGCCTGGAGAATCCCACGGACAGAGGAGCCTGACGGGCTACAGTCGATGGGGCCTCACAGAGTCAGACACCACTGAGCAACTGGGCATATCTGGATGGGAGAACACAACATTACTTGGCACCAGAAGCCTCATGGGAGCCGTGGGGGACCTGGAGACATCGAGAGGCAGGGGCATCAAACTATACAAGCTCTGGGGCCTGAGGGGACAGGTTAGCCTCTAGGACTCATCCTCCATGTGGGCCGATGGACCCACTCTGCCCACAGCTCTTGACCACCACCTGTCTCACTGGGTAGTTCCACAAAATCTCTCTTCCTGGGAAAGTAATGGGCTTCCCAGGTGGCACAGTGGTAAAGGATCCGCCTGCCAGTGCAGGAGACCTGGGATCGATCGCTGGGTCAGGAAGATCCCCAGAGAAAGAATGGCAACCCATGCAAATATTCTTGCCTGGAAAATCCCGTGGACAGAGGAGCCTGGCGGGCTGCAGTCCAAGGGGCCACAAAAATGTTGGATGCAACTGAGTGGCTGAACACACCCACTCACACTCACGGTGGATTGTGACCCTCACTCGAGAACGCACATTCAAACTTGTTGCCATGTGGAGGTCCTAAGATAGTGTTTTGGATGGTCTGGGGTATTCGGAAGGGCCAGCTTCTAGGGACGGAGATCACACTTGGGACCAGGGGAGGAGCTGCAGAAGCCCTTGACTTCGGGGAGGGGTGAGGGGAACCTGTGTCAAAGGCCCGGGGAGTCTGACCAATCTATCTTCATCCGGAGGAAGGGGCTATCATGACTCCTATTTTGAAAGGAGGGTCCTTTTCACATTATAAAATAGTGAGGGCTGTTTTCTCCTCCCGCCACCCAGGAAAGCAGCGCCAGCCCCCGGGGGCACGCCTGCCGGGAGAAGCGTGTCCACACCTTCACAAACGGCCCCCGTACACCCTGTCGTTTCCCTGCATCACGTGACTATGGCGATGTTTCAGCAGAGTTCAAGTTTTTGTGACATTGTTGTTTTTTGCCAAATTACAGACTTCACACGTTTAAACTTCACACTTCAGCTAAATTCAATCTGACTTAGTGATTTAACCGTGGAAGCGAAAACTCTCTCAGAAAGAGAAACAGAAAAAGGCCCAAGGAAGTATTTGGGAATAGGTGAACGTGTTAGTCACTCAGTCGTGTCCAACTCTTTGCAACCTCATGGACTGGAGCCCTCCAGGCTCCTCTGTCCATGGGGTTCTCCAGACAGGAATATGGAGTGGGTTGCCATTCCCTTCTCTAGGGTATCTTCCCAACCCAGGGATTGAACCTGAGTCTCCCACCTTGTAGGCAGATTCTTTACCATCTGAGCCACAAAGAAAGCCCATGAGACCTGTACTAATTCTGATCTATGTTCCATATTTAGGAAGTCCCCCTTCCCAGAAAGTGGGAATAAAAACCCTTACCTTGTAAACACCAGCCTCACCTTAAGGAAACTGAATTTAAAAAAAAGCTCTCAAATTATCATTTGATCAGTATTCCAGGTAGATTCCTTTTGGCAAAAGCACAGACACAAACAGATTAAGGAGGTTGTGATGTCCCCAGGAATAACTGTTTGAGGTTTGCAGCTATTCGCATCAGCCCTTGACTTCTGAGTTATTCCATCCAATAAACAATTTTAGGCTCTAAAACCATGTCAGCACATTTAAGTGAGCTGGGTCCTAGGAGCTTCTAAACGTTGGTCTTCTTGGAACTGCAAATTATTTGATCCTCATTTACATAAAAAGGTAGAACTGGCTGGAAGAGAAGCTCAAATTTAAAGTGTTAAGCTCTTTTGCCAAGCGGAAGCAATCTCTCCAAAATGTTAAGGTATACCTGGGCCAATAAGATTCCATTTTGACTGCTAGAATTGCCCTCAGTTGTTTTTAGGAAATTGCTTTCAGAAGGTTGCATTTTCTGAAAAGAAATAAAAGCCTATAAGCTGTAAACTTTTAAGCATAGTTCTTAAAAACAAATAAATGTTGTTGTTGTTTTCAGTGACTAAGTCATGTCTGACTCTTTGTGACCCCATGGTCTGCAGACCACCAGGCTCCTCTGTCCATGGGGTTTTCCAGGCAAGAACCCTGGAGTGGATTGCCATTTCCTTCTCTAGGGGGTCTTGCTGACCCCAGGATCGAACTCATGTCTCCTGCATTGCAGGCAAATTCTTTACTACTTGAGCAAGTGGGAAAGCCCCCAAAACGAGTGTATCTATAACCAGTTTGTACTCCCTGAGGCTTGCGTGAGCTGAGAAAGGTCTGTTGGGGAAACGCAGAGGTGGTGGATGCCCAGACCCTCAAGGGACCTGAGTTCCTGCCTCCTCTCTCCCTTACATGGACCGTGGGGCCCAGGAAGTCCTCTGTGGTTTACATCATCTCCTGCCAGCTTGGGAGAAGAAGCTAACGAGCACCCACGTGACCGCAGAGGAAGCAGACAGGATCGAGGGCACAGATCATCCACAAACTGCCCATTGGATCCTCAGTCTCAGGGTCTGGGGCTGATGAACGGAAGGCACGTGGGTTCAGGGCGAGGCCTGCTGAAAAGGAATTCGTTGTGATTCATTACACATTCTCTGCGGCAGCTTACTGGGTATTCAAGTTTATTTCTCTGAGTACCCAGAATGTAATTAATATATATATATAAAAAAAGAAGCAAAATAAAGCAAGGAATGGTGAAGCACTTCACATTTAAAATCCATCCATCGTAGGTTTTCTCGTCTTACCAACGGAAAACAAATTACCCCAGGCCATGTGCTGAGACGGATTTTGCATTTCTACTACCTTTGGGGTGGAGGGGCAGTTGGGATCCTGGGCAGGCCAGCCACTTGCTTTTATTAAAGGAAGCAGAAGAGATGCAGAAAGCACCATTATCCCAAGGATGCTACTTTCCTAATTCATGCACTGGGCGCCCTCCCTGAAGACCCCCCAAGTCAAACAGTCTTAGTACAATTGCGATCGCAGCTAAACTGCCCAGGCTTAGAGATTACCTTCAAAGAGCTATGACAGGTCAACTTTATCTTCCAAAGTAATTGACATATCATATTAATATTAAACCAGATTTTTCGGCTAATTCATTGATTTCCTTGAGGGTTAAGGCCACAGCATACGTATTCACCTCTAGGTGACCTAATGCATGGAAGTGTGGATTACTCACGGGCGTTCTCTCAGTTACAGGAAACCTTAATACAGCTTTTGTTTCCTAATGTATTAATGTTGGTAGGTTGTCTGTGCCTGATCGCATTATGTAAGTATTGCTGGCAGTAAATTTTAAATTATATAGTCTGTAGCTCTGCACTAAGAGATGGTAGGAGACGATTCATCATCTTCCTTGTCTTCCTGTTTACATGCGGAAATATAATTCATGCTCAGAAACCATCTTTCAGCTCATCTGGAAGCAGTCCCCGGCACCGCCACAGACTCTGTCACTGCCAATCAGCTGTTATAAATCACTTTTCTATTAAACAGCAGGGCCAAAAATGCAAACATATGTACTTTAAATATAGATAGCCATCTCTAATTCCCAGGGGATGAGCCAAAACTAGAGGACTGTTCCCCCAAAAGAGGTTCCAGAGTTGAGTGAATGAATTCTTTGACTTAAGGGCATCAGAAATTTGCATCTCTATACACATACCGAGGGGTTTTCCTGGTGGCTCAGACAGTAAAGCATCTATCTGCCTGCAATGCAGAACACCTGGGTTCAATCCCTGGGTTGGGAAGATCCCCTGGAGAAGGGAATGGCAACCCATTTCAGTACTCTTGCCTGGAAAATCCCATGAACAGAGGAACCTGGTAGACTACAGCCCACGGGGTGGCAAAGAGTCGGACACAACTGAGTGACTTCACTTTCACTTTCACACATAGTAAAGGGCTTCCCTGGTGGCTCAGCCATAAAGAATCCCCCTGCCAATGCAGGAGATGGAGGTTCAATCCCTGGGTCTGGGAGATTCCCTGGAGAGGGAAATTGCAGCCCACTCCAGTGTTCTTGCCTGGGAAACCCCACGGATAGAGGAGCCTGGCAAACTTCAGTCCACGGGGTCACAGAAGAGTCAGACGGGACTTAGCGACTACAACAGCAACCCTTATTGAAGAGCTATACATGTGTAAATTTCCCGGCTGGGTCTATATTTGGGGATGTGTCCTTTGCAGAATCCTTGGTACATTAAATCTTTATTGTTTTGAAATTTTACTTCCTAAGACTTTCCACTCAGGCAGTGTTAGAAGGCAGGGGAATGGCAGAAAGAAGCCTGCTGAAATTCTGATCTTAGCTGTGCTGTCATGCCAGTTGCTGTCCGTGTCCTTGACCGTCCTCCCCAGAATAGTGAAGCCGCTAACTCAGAAGGGTGCCCCCAGACTCGGAAGCACTCTTCATCTCTAACAAAGATAAAATTCAGTTCACCAAACCCACTTACTACTAAGGAATGGGAGTTAGGCATTTCAGAAGGATGTTCACCAGCAGCTGTTTCTTTGCTCAGCAAACAGACCTAATCATGGCACCACACGCCCTGCAACTTTGGTATCATCTGACTTCACTGGGACTGTGGGTCACACATCAACTTGCTCATACACACACGCACGTGAGCACTGCCTTTATCTGGCACTCTCAAGGATGGGAGAGCTTTCAAGGTAACTGATGCTTACACATTGAAGAGTCTTTTTTTAACATTTCAGCTGTTTTACTGGAGTCTTTTGAAACTATTATTTACTATTATTTTCTTGCCTACTTGCTTAAGCAAAGGGCACCCAACACAGATCTGTTTCCTTCCTTGGTTTTGCTGGGAATTATTATGTGGGTCTCACTGTAGGTTGTCAGGAACCTGTGTTGAAACTTACCTGGCCTTATATCTGGGTCTTCTAGGGGATATGTTTCAAGCCCTAGTTTACCAGGCTTGATTTCTAGTCAGAGCTGGTAAGTCCTAAAAAAAAAAAAAAAAGGTGCCCAAGTCCTTACAGAGTCTAGCGTAAAGGCTTCCATGCACAAGTCTTACCTTGGCTCCTTGAGACCCCAGGGACTGTGCTGGGGTGGGATGGGTGATCTGCCCTTACAGTGGTTGGTCTTGAATTCATGGTCCCCGGGTCTGTAGGATCTCAGCTTAGGTGTAGACGGCATGTGTGGGTCTCTGTTGAAACTTGGCTTTGAAGAGCATTGGCCAGATGCCCAGCATGGACACTGCGGTTCCTGCTATCACCCCAGCCTTCTCAATTCTGCTCTTTCTTTCTTCATTACTTTTGTTCAACAGCCTGTTCCCCGACCTTTTTAAGCCTCTGACTCAGTGCCTTAGCTTTTTTTGAACAGTAAATCACAGAAAGGTGGCTTAACTATTGAAAATTTTATTAAAATCGCTATGATAATGACTTCATTACTCTCCACGATTTCCAGATCCTCTCTTCATTCCGGGGGAGCCGGCCATGCAAAGATGTCTGTGGATTGCTGCTAACCTCCGCAGCATTAGAAATAGAGGCCGATGAAGAAGGTTGGAAGCTGGCCAAGCCCTTTCCAGAGATAATGGTCGTATTATAGCATCCCTAGTTTGTATTATTAAAATAAAAGGCATATGAATTCATGATAAACTGAGAATTTAATTTAATTTTCCCTAAATGAGTTAGGGGAAAAAAAAATGGAAGCATCTTTATGATGCTTGATGAGGTACCCCCGGGACAGAAAGTCTTTGTGGGAGAGTCCCTGCCACATGTCACGTGACCCCCTCCTTCTCGTCTCCTTGAATCCCAAGCCCAGCGTTTGCACAGCTTGGCCTTTTCTCAGATAAGCGTTTGCCCCCTGTGCATTTTCATCGCTCAGTCCCCGCTCCTGACCTACAACTGTGGACCCTTCTCTTCCTCCCACAAACCAAAGCGTGCTCATTTCCAGAGGACAGCTCAACCCCACCCTCTCCTGCTCACCACACCCTGTCCCCCGTGGTTCACAGCTCTTCACAGCTGAGCTGGGCAGAGAAGGATCCAAAGACTCAAAATACCATGCGACAATGTACCCTGCAGTGGGGTCTTCCCAGGCAGCTCGGTGGCAAAGAAGCCACCTGCCAACGCAGGAGACACAGGTTTGAGCCCTGGGTTGGGAAGAGCTCCTGGAGAAGGGAATGGCACTCCACTCCAGTATTCCTGCCTGGGAAATCTCATGGACAGAGGAGCCTGGTGGGCTATGGTTCTTGGGGTCGCACAGAGTCGCACACAGCTGAGCGACAGCGCCACCAGAGGGGCAGCTGAGCAGAGGGGAATCGTTCAGTGGATTTCAGTGGATTTCACCCCATCAGGATGACCATTTCTCACTTAAAAAAAATTATTCTTTTACTTGGCTGCGCTGGGTCCCCGTTTCTGCACACCAGATCCTCAGTCTTCACTGCTGTGTTCAGGATCTTTATTTGCAGTGTACGAATGCTTAGTTGCATCATGTGGGATCTGGTTCCCTAAACAAGGATTGAGCCTGAGCCCCCTGCATTGGAGGCATGAAATCTTAGCTGATGGGCCACCAGGGAAGTCCCATTTCCTGCTTTTTAAATCTGCCATGTCATCATCTGCCTCACATATCTCTGGCTGTTTGTTGACAAGATCTAGGCTACGGTTAAGGCATATGGATGGGCTCAATAGGAACCTTCTGATGGCTTGTTTGACAAGAGCCACGGTGTCCTGACCTTGCAGGTCTTGGGGAAGGTTTTGTTTATTGTTGCTTTTCATCGTCTGGGACGTTATACCCCTTCTGTAAATACTAAATCATACTGTACAATTATTCATCAAATGATAATCTGTGAGAAAATTGGAAGTAATTAGGTGAGGCTGTGGAGCCCATGGTGAAAACTGGAGAGCTAGAATTGACCCTGATGCCTGGAAAGATTGAGGGCAGGAGGAGAAGTGGCTGACAGAGGACGAGACGGTTGGATGGCATCACTGACTCGATGGGCATGAGTTTGAGCAAACTCCGGGTGATGGTCCAGGACAGGGAGGCCTGACGTGCTGCCGGCTGTGGGTCGCAAAGATTCAGACACGACTGAGTGACTGAGCAACAACAGAGTTGTGTGCTGATGAGGAGAGTTGTGGTTTCCACTCCTGAGGACTTTGTACATATTTGCACAACCAGAGCCTGCTCCTCCGCCCATCAGAGAGCCCAGCCTCAAGCCAAGCATCAAAGAGACGCTTCTCCTGGTCAGTGAGAGGGGCCTGACCGAGGATAAGCAGAAGCGCAGTCCACCAGGGCATCGTGCCCTGACTGTAGCTGGTAAACAGGTGCGTGTCCTGGCATCCGCTCATGCATTCGCACACGGCCTCCACTGGAGCTCGGTGCCAGAGCACAAACAGAGCCAATGACGCCGCCTCGGAGGGAGGAAAGGAGGATTGCAGCTGCGTAACAAGCGCATTCTTACAGCAGCAGCCGTGACCGGTGTCCTGAGAGCCGCGAGACGCGCGTAAGGCCCTGTGATCACAAGTGTAACCTGGTGTCCCTGAGGAGCCAAGCTAAAATGGAGACCTGAAGGGTGACCGAGATAGGGGGAGGGGTGGGAGGAATGTTCTAGGCAGAAAGAAACAGTAAAGCCCTGCATGGGGTGGGGTCAGGTTGAGTGTCGGAAGGGGAGAGGGTGGACTGGAGGGGCCAGGTCCCATGGGCCACGTTACCGACCTTGACCCCATCCTAAGAGCAGTGGGAAACCGTGACAAGGGCTTGGGAGAGTAATCGGGTAGGGGTGATGTCAGGTCTGCAAGTAGAAACAGACCCTTTCTCTGGGGAGTGGAGAAAGTCAGGAGGAGGGGCGGCGTGGAGGCGATGGAGGAGCTCAGCGGTCACCTCGGGGCCCAGGCCGGGGACAGCTTGGACCACAACGCTGATGGTTAAGGTGGGGAGAAGCAGGCGGTGCGAAGAGGCACTGAGGTGTCACATTCCCGCAACAAGGCACTGCTAGTTAGAAACAGCAGGGCATCCGGGGTGACTGCTGAGCTCTATGCCCCCAGGTAACAATATAACCAAACTTTGATGAAACTGTGTACTTTAAATGTTCCTGAATTGGTCCCCAGGCCACTCCAATTGACTGCAAAGCTTCATCTTCCATAAAACATGACGTTAAATTAAGACCTAACTTTTAAATTTTGCTTTGTGCGTTGAGCAACATTATCAGTACGTTCCCAGATTCCTTGTTTAACTGTGACAACTTCAATAGTTCTCTTTCTGCAAGTGGAAATCTCAGCTGTCCCCAGTGTACTGAGTTAGATTTCAGAATTTACCAAAATTAGTCAACTACAGAAAAGATTCCTAGCAATAGCCAGAGGAAATTAACATCAGCCTAACAGTCTGATGACATAAGAGGCCTTTTGCAATGTCTAATCAGCTCCTTAATTGTTAGCATTTTTACAAAGAATTTGGTTTCAGAATAAGCGTATCATGAACGAGAAATGACTCAAACCTTTCATCCTTTTTCTGGTTTTTAGAAAAGTGCATTTGTATGTGCACTGGAAAGCATCTGCAAAAAATTAAAGAGTTTCCTTCCAGAGAATATATACAACATATATTATACATCTGTATAGATAATGTTAATATTATATATATATATATATATATATGCATGTATGTTAGGTACCTGATTCTGAGCAATCACATGACCTCTCAACCTCACCTTCTTTCATGATGGCATATCTAAATTTTCTTCAGCCTTCCAGATTTTTTAATTCCACTGTTTAAGTGTCATTGCTTCTAACCAGTGATAAAATAGAAAAATGTTGATTGACATTTTCCCCTTTACTGTAAGAGAAGCTGGGGAAGGAAAGGAAGTTCTTACTGGTTTAGAGTTACTACAGGCTGTGTGTGTGTGTTATGTGTGCATGAGTATGTGTGTGAGTGTGTGTGTGTGTGTGAGTGTGTGTATGTGTGTGTATATGTGTGTAAGTGTGTGTGTGTATGTGTGTGTGCATGTGTGTGTATGTGTGTAAGTGTGTGTGAGTGTGTGTGCGTGTGTGAGTGTGTGTGTGTGAGAGTGTGTGTATGTGTGTAAGTGTGTGTGTGTATGTGTGTGTGCATGTGTGTGTATGTGTGTAAGTGTGTGTGAGTGTGTATATGTGTGTGCATGTGTGAGTGTGTGTGAGTGTGTGTGTCACTTTATGTAAAAGTCTCATTAGTAATCATAGCATCTGTGCCATCTCTCTATGGAAGGTTTCATTTTACCCAGTCTATGAATAATACACTGATATTCAAGGAACAAAGACATTTATTCACTCCTCTGATGTTACCCATGTCAGGATTTAAACACAGGTTCGTCTGCCTGCAGAGACAAATCTCTTTCCCCAGGCCGTTGGATTTCCTCATTTCCCAGCAGACCTTGTCCACCCTCTCTGGGGGGAGCCAGTCATACTTCGACTTTGATTAGCAAGCAGTGTTTGTATGCAAGCTTTCAATGTTGGTCCCATTAGCCCTTAGATGTGGAAGACAGTCGTTGCTATCCACCTCTCATGGATAAACAAGTGAAACGATGAAGCCCCAGCTGTTGGGCGCATCAACACGCCTGGAGCCGTGTCTTCTATTCGGAGTGTTTCCCGGTTGCACAGGGCTGCACCAGAGACTTGCCCTGGAGGTGGGATGACACAGAATTCGGGAGGAGGAGCAGCGGGAGCCGTGGGCTGCCTGGCAGGAGACGGGCCGGCGGGGAGACAGGGCCTGGTACTAAACTGCATCCCATGCTGCGAGATGCTCTTCGAGAAGCTCTCCTAAGACCCAGAGGTGTCTTGCAGGTGAAACTAGAAGTTATTTGAAATATTGAAACAAGAAACTCTGTCTTGTGGAGAGCCTGAGTTGAGGGATACACGATGATCCGAGGATTAAGCGTCGGGGTTGCAGACGATCATGGAAGATGCAGAAAGGGAAGGTGCATCTCAGTTCACAGGAGAAAGACGGCAGTGAGGGGGGCCCCTGTGTTCGTTCTGCTGATTACTTACTGCAGAGACACAGGGATCTGGCTGCAGGGGCGTTCCAATGACTTCACAGGTGTTGAAAACTTAAGCATCTCTAGTGTGTTTCACCCCACAGGGCATGGAAACCTGGCTGAGTTCCCAACTATACGCCAGTAAATGCAGGTTCCTGTTTCCAATTTGTCACGGGATGGATCTTACATGGACATCCTCAGGAGCCTCTGCTCAGAAAAATCCATAGTTAGTGTTGTTTTGTCCTGTATAAAGCACGTGAGGTCATTTGTAGAGAGGGACAACAGGTGGGCTCCTTTGTTTCCGTCGTGGAGTGTGATCTCCGGAGCCAAAGGGTGTGTAAGCCTTGGTTTTAACTGTCAGCTGTCCTCAGTCTGCCCTTGACTTTTAGAAGGTCACTCCATCTCCCTGGGTCTCCCTTTGGCACCCGAAGGATGAGATAACAATGCCCTTCAGCCAATTTCAAGGCCCCAAAAGATGAGAGATGGAAAAGCAGACACTTGGGCACCATTAGTTCAGAGGGTAATGGCATCACTACTGTGCAAAGCAACATGGAGCCTCCTTTGAAAATGAAAAATAGATCTGCCGCATGATTCAGCCATCCTATTTCTCTGAGGGTTTATCCCAAAGAATTGAAGACAGGATCACAAAGAGATATTTACACTCATGCTCGTAGCAGCGTTATTCACAGTGGCCAAGAGATGGAAGCAACTGAGTGTCCCTTGATGGAAGAATAGGTAAAATGTGGTCGCTCCATACAGAGGAATATTCTTCAGCCTTAAAACATGAAAGGAATTCTGATTACGCTACAATATGGAGGAACCTGGAGGACATCTTGCAAGCTTAGTGAAATGAGTCAATCACAGGACAGTTTGTATGAGGGATCTAAAATAGGCAAACTGGTTGAATCAGAAAATAGGATGGTAGTTGTTGGGGACTATGAGAGGGGAAATGAGGGTTGCTGTTCAATGGGTGTACAGCTTCACTTAGGAAGTTGAGTACGCTTTCTTTTTTAACTTTTTCTTGGCCAGGTTGCTCAGCATTCAGGATCTTATTTCCCCAATCAGCTATCAAACCTGCATCCAGTGTAGTGGAAGCCCAGAGTCTTAGCCACTGGACCGCCAGGGAAGTCCCTAATTTTTACTTTTTATTGATATATAATTGATGTACAATTTTGTGTTAGTTTCAGGAATACAGTGAAGTGCTTCAGTTATACAAATGTATATATACATATTTCAAATTCTTTTCCCTTGTAGGTTATTACAAAATATTAAGGGTAGTTCCCTGTTTTCTATAGAGTACGTCCATGTTGGTTATCTATGGTGGGTCTATTTTATTTTAAATTTTATTGTTTTTGTTGAAGAATACTGTTGATTTACAGTGCTGTGCCAATCTCTGCTATACAGCAGGATGACTCAGTTACCTTTCTTTTTCATTTACTTTCCCATTATGGTTTATCACGGGATATTGACTATAGTTTCCTGTGCTGTCCGATAGGACCCTGTTCTTTATCCCTGCATGGTGAATACATTTTAGAAGTCGGTGCTTATAGCTAGCAAATGGTACTAAGCACTTGAAACTGTGTTCAGGGTGGCTCTTATGTTACCTGCTTCACCATAATAAAAACATTTAAAGTGCCGTCCCAGATGTACCTAAGAGGCAACCTTCCTCCTCAGCGACCCCTTCATCCCACTGTGCTCCCCGCATGACTCAGCATCCTCTGGGGCTTTTCTCAACTCACCGTCCCAGAAGAGGTCTACAGTCTGTGGGGCTGAGTGTGGGTGGGGTTGTCATTCAAAGCCATGTCAGAAATAGGTGCCAGGCGCTGTCCCCACTGTGGCATCGTGTGTCTGAATGGCGCCACACGAAACTGGGGTGTTCTGAGTATCGTTCGTCTGGCTTTTAGCCCCGGTTTCCTGCTCTCTGTTAGTCACTGCTGCTGCAGTTCAGTTGCTCAGTCATCTCCAACTCTTCAAAGCCATGGTCTGCAGCGCGCCAGGCCTCCCTGTCCTACATCCCCCAGAGCCTGCTCAAACTCATGTCCATTGAGCCGGTGGTGCCATCCAACCATCTCATCCTCTGCTGTCCCTTCTCCCACCTTCAATCTTTCCCAGCGTCAGGGTCTTTTCCAATGAGTCAGCTCTTCGCATCAGGTGGCCAAAGTATTGGAGCTTCAGCATCAGTCCTTCCAATGAATATTCAGTGTTGATTTCCTTTAGGATGGACTGGCTGATCTCCTTGCTGTCTCAAGAGTCTCACTCATTGTAGCTACAATATTTAACCTGCTTAGAAATTTCAGGAAGATAATAAGTGGATGAGAAATCAATAAGAATGAACAATGTCCCATTCAGAAATATCACTAGGGATTCTTTTTCCTTATCTCACTAGTAACAGCAAACTTAAAAGGTATCATTATAAACTCAATCCCCAAGCTTAATAGAATTGATAATCAAATGGGATCTTCAGATCAATAATTCTCAAGTTGTTCTCTGTAGTCCAGTAATTCCCAGTGAATCCTTCAGACTGAATCTGACAGTCTTATTTTAAAAAACAAGTTGGAGTGGCTTTTACTCCTATGAAAGATGCCAAATTGAGAGTTTTAAAAAGTTGATAGTTTAAACCCTGACCGAAGAGGCAATGTACAAGCCTTCAGAGTAGATTATTTTTCTGCATTTCACAGGGTTTCTCAACCCATCAAACCACACTGAGTGCATATTTATATAATTTCCACTACAAAGACATGTAAAAAAGGTGCTGTGTCCTTCACTTAAGTCAGGGATAAAAGGAGAAGTCACAACTTCTGTTTCAAATAAGCCGTCCCTTTATGTTGAAGCTAAATGGCAGAGATGTCTCCTTGGTGTCAACAGTGCCAGTAGATAGTTCAGCAGGTTGAAAAGAGAGAGAGAGAGGGGTGGAGACTAGAAGAGGATCTATTTCCCTTAAGTTAAAGACCCTCAGATGTCGTGCTCAGTTCACAAGGGGCTGGAGCAAGTGGGCCTTGACCCTGATGGTATCGCCGGCTCGCAGAGATCTCGAAACAAGATTGTGCATGTGACAGACTCCATCAGATTCTTCACGTGCTGAGGTCCCTGTGAACTGTAACATTGTATTGTCATGGGTGGGTCTCCAAGGGTGGGTTCTTCATGCTCTGAAGAGTGTAAAAGGCAGCACAGAGTTTATTAATGAGTTAATGATCATGAAGTATTGTACACTTAGGGGTTTGCTGTGGACAGGGAAGCCTGGCAGGCTACAGTCCATAGGGTCTCTCAGTGTCTGACAGGACTGAAGCACCTAAGCCTGCATGCATGCGTGTAAAGAAGGCTCCCTTTCCTTACACTACCAAGTTACATCTATTAGCCTTCCTGTAACAGAGCTGTTCATGGAGGGTTTTCTCCAGAGTGGGGGGGGACAGTATTCTGTGGGAGTCAGAAGGAAGAGAGTGTTTCCAGGTCTTTCTGGATCATTCAGATTTGCTAGGTCGTTTCTGACCACTTCAGCAACATGCTGGGCTGTCTTGCCGCCCTGCCAGCATCCCAAATGGAATGAAGCTTTTCTTTAACATTCACTGAAAAACCTTCTCTGCACAGAGCCCTTCCTGTGCATTAGCCTCACAGTACACCCACATGACACTCATTTTACAGATGAGTAAACTGAGGCTCAGGGGAAACGCCTGAGTTCATAGCACCAGGAGGGGAAAGATGTAGAGACCTCCAGGGTCCAGTGCTTCTCCTGAGTTACTTCCCCTTTCCTCTCTCTGGTCCCTCCTTCTTCATCCCTGTACCCATGAGAGGAATGGCTCTATAACCTCAAGAAGCCCCTTTCCCTCTCACCTACCCACTGACCCCTTTCTGCATGGAGCCTCCCCCAAGACAGAGAGCTTGCTCTCTGTGTTCCAGAAGTATCGTCACTATTGTTAATAAGTGACCTGAGGGAAAGTTCATGCTTTGTCTTGTATTAATAGACAATGAGGTTTTACAATGATTTTCCTGAATGTTCCATATACTATTTACTTTGCTTCGGCTTCTATAAAGTTTGAACTTAGGCCTCTAGAAGTACAGGCCATGCCATGAACCAAAAAAGTCTACAGGAGGCACTCATGACCTTGAAAGCAGTGACTGCAGCCTCCATGCAAAAAGCAAGAACCAGCTTTAGGAAGGAGATGGGCTGAGATCTGCTGGGGGAGGGGCAGGGAACTGGGTGGACTCAGTCTGTGCGTCCTTACAGCAGGGTGTGGGGGGGGGGACAGGCCAGATGCTGACGTGTGATAAGTGACTGGTGGCCTCCTTGACTCCTGCCCGCAGCGTGGTGAGTCCCTGTTCCCCTACTCCAGGCTGACGGCCTGGTCCTCCCCCATCCCACCTCTACCCGGGGTCCCTTCTGTACCTCCCTGATGCTCTCTCCTTTACCAGGTCCCATGTCGCCCAGATCAGTTTCCAGTCGCTGATGTGAGATAATGTATCCGTGACTCATCACAACCTCAAAGGTACTGAAAAGTCACACTTACTGAGGGCGACATGTCTTCCCCCGCTGAAAGGTTGTCAGTAGCCTCTTTGGGAATTTTGATTATTGGAGCCGACTCGTGGCCTTAGAGGTCAGTGGACATCCTTGAAGATAGCCATCCTCCTATTCTGCCCACCAGCAAGGAACGTGGCAGGACCAGCGTCATGATTTCCATTATTCTTACAAAGATAGGTGAACCCACAGGCTTGCTTCACGATAAGAATTACCTAAACAGCGTGGTCTTTCAGAATATGGTGTCCCAGGGCAAGCACTTATCTTGGGACCAGTGGAAATGATCAGGAGCTGGAAGGGACCTGACAGGTATGATAGGATGATGGGGTGGGTGGGGTCAAGTGAATTGAGGAGGGGCAGGTACTGAAATTAAGCACCCAGGAAGGGTGCTTTCCACTGGGTCAGAATATATCCAGTCAAGGGCATGCAGAAAACCAGCTATCAAGGGTGGTGGTTGTTCTGTTAAGTCGCTTCAGTCGTGTCCAACTTTTTGCAGCCCTGTGTAGCCCACCAGGCTCCTCTGTTCATGGGATTCTCCAGGCAGGGACACTGGAGTGGGTTTCCATGCCCTCCTCCAGGGGATCTTCCCGACCCAGGGATGAAACCCACGTTTCTTATGTTCTCCTGCACTGGCAGACGGGTTCTTTACCACTGGTACCACCTGGGAAGCCCAGCGATCAAGAGTAACTGGCAAAAATGCCAGAGCCCAGAATGCAGAGTCTGAGGCTGACATTCCTGGGCATTCAGGCAGGTTGTGTCCTGGTGTGGATTATCCACCGACAGCAAAGCCCCAGACACGAGCAGTGGTTTGGGGTTGGGGTCCCAATCCCTGGGAGGAAGATGAGCAGAATCAGGACTGGCACGTTATGTCCAGGTTGGACCGTGTTAACGGGGACTCGATAATCATTACTGTTTGGTTCTTTCATATTTAGTAAAAATCCTTTTGTCCAGTCATGTAACAGTCTTCACTGGGTGTCCCTGCCCAGCTCAGATCAGGGTATTTTTATCTGTTTCTCCAACTCTATCTGTATTTGTATCTTGATCTGCCAAGAGTAGGGCAGGCAGGGAGAAGCCAGAAGACAGCAGAAAACAGCTGAGATGAATTAGAAACAGGAGGAATACAGATGGAAATAGATGGCATGAAGGTTTGAGAAGCGAGAGCCCGCGAAGTGCTAAAATTTGCACAAATGCTGTCCGACTCGTCCCGCCGTGTATGTTACAGATTACAAGTTTCCTGCGGGTGTCAAAAATAAGTCACTGCAGCTTTGTGTGTTCCAAAGAGAGAAATGTGGTTAAAATGACTTCACGTAGAAGCCCGATAGTGACACTGTTGAATACAGGGAGCGAATCTGTCTGGAGAATGGATCCTACCTGTGTGAACTGGAATGATCTCTCAGAGCTTGAATTCAGAAATTATTTTCTGGAGAAAAGCTGGGCTAGAGAGGGAAACAGTTTTGCTGACAAGCACACCAGTGGGCTGTAGTTATGAATTATAGGTAGCTGGGGAGAGGAGGCTTCTGCTAAAGTCAATTTGTTTGTTGATTCAATGATAATTTATTCATCACGGCGGTGATACAAAATATTTAGATAACTCAGCACCTGTATGGCTAAGGAGCTTCTATGCTAATGAAGCATTTAGCATTCTTGTTGCGTGGTTGAACTGCGTCCACTGAAAACTCATAGGTTGGAGTCCTAAGCCCCCAGTATCTGAGTTTGGCCTTCTTTGAGAAGAGAGTCATTGCAGACATACTTAGTTATGATGAGGTCATCCTGGAGTTCATGTGGGCCCCTGATCCTATAGGACTTTTAAGTTGCTAACTGGAAAAAAATACACAACCTAAAAAGTTGTGAGTTATGTTTTATTCGGCAGACTTCCCGCAGATTTCAAGTGCAGGACACAGCATCTCAGACGGTGCCGAGAAAACTGTTCAGAAGGGGCAAGAGAGAAGTCAGAATATAAAGGTGTTTCTGCCACAAAAGCTCCGGTAGTTGGAACATCAAACAGTTACTGTAAATGAAAGAAAACCAGACATCTCAAGTTAAGGAATTCAGGGCTTTTCTATGTATGGGAAGACGCAGGAGCCTGGGCGCACTGAAATCCTTCCTTTGGTGCCACCTCGGCTCTCTGGAGCCGCATCCTCTGCTTTCTCACCCTGAGGATACTCAGGGTGTCCCTTACGGGGTGGCTCGGGGCTCGATGGGCTTGACAGTGGGCAGCCCTCTGCCTCTGTCCGGAGTCCCCATGGGGCTCAGCGTCTGGTTGGCTATAATGTGATGGCTTGATGACTGCAACACCCTTTGTTTACTGAGACGGCAGCTACCTTTCAGTTTCTCAACCTTATAAACAGGGGAAGGAGTTTGAACCCCACACATGTAGGGAGGCCATCACCATGTGAAGATGAAGGCAGAGACCAGGGCGATGTGTTGACGAGCCAAGAATACACTAAAGACAGCCAGAGAAGCACCAAACCCTGGAAGGCAGGCCTGAGACCCGCTCCCCCTGAGCCTCAGAGGGGCCCACCCTGCTGACTGCTTGATTTGGGACTTCCCGTCTCCAGAACTAAGAAAATCACTTCCTGTTGTTCGAAGCACCCAGTTTGTGGTCCTGGTTACAATGGATCTAAAAAAACTAAGTCAGTGCTTGAGAAAAACTGAAAAAAGTGCCGCAAAGCAGAAATTGTGTAGACAACAAACGGTACAGTATTCATAAATCTATAGACTGAGGAAGGTGGTGGCTTGGGAATGCTCTGAAAGACCTCCTAGAAAAGTTGAACTGAATTTTTCAGGGCATACGGGTCGGGTCTGGGAGGATTAAAGCAAGAAAAAGGGAGACATTCTTTCAGCACTTATTAGTTACGCATATGTGTGTGTCTGATCAGTCATGTTCGACTCTTTATGACCCCGTGGACTGTAGCCCGCCAGGCTCCCCTGTCCATGGGCTTCTCCAGGCAAGAAAACTGGAGTGGGTTGCCCTTTCCTCCTCTAGGGGATCTTCCCGACTCAGGGATCAAAGTTGCATCTCCTCCTGGGCAGGCAGATCCTTTATCACTGAGCCACCAGGGAAGCCCCTTAGTCCCTGTCAGAGCCTAGTTCGGGTGGTAGTGGTGGTGGCTCCCAGCCAGGCGATGGAACAGTGAATCAGGCTTGGACACGCAGAGCTGTAGCCTTTCAACATAAGGAGCTTTCAGACCAAGGGAACAGCACTCAGACAGAGGGAACAGCCTTCAGACAGAGGGAACAGCCTTCAGACAGAGGGAACAGCACTCAGACAGAGGGAACAGCCTTCAGATAGAGGGAACAGCACTCAGAGGGAACAGCATTCAGACAGAGGGAATAGCACTCAGCGGGAACAGTATTCAGACAGAGAGAACAGCAGGGACAAAGGTGAGGATTTGGAAAGGAGCTCCCCCCGCTACATTCTAGGAAAGTCACCTGGGTGCTCCAGCCACTTGCTAGATGGGACTTCCTGGGCAGCTGCCTCCTGCAGAATTTGCTGTGGGAGGGAGTCAAATCTCAGTGTTGGTGAAATTGCTATCATGTGAAAAAGAAGAAGTCCAGCGCTGAGCTGGGTGCTTCACAGGAAGTGCCCCTGACAGTGCTGACCTGTGACATCTTTCTGTGTTTAACTTGCAGCGCCCTTGCTCCCGAACAGCCAGGCCAGCATTTCCTTCTGGTCTAGAAGCCAGGCCATCTCTCAGGCCCTTTCTTCCTGACCCCACCTCTGGGCGTGCTCTTGAGGGGCTCAAGTGATATTACTTAAATGGACAAATCTTCAATTCCACCCCATCCCCCTGCCATGTGCGAAAGGTCAGTTCTCCGCAGACCTGTCCTTCCCTGGGAGCAATTAAAGACAGCATCACCTCCCCTCCTTCATTTTCTGGAGGATGAAATTATAAACAGTTTATCGAGAGGGTCATTTCAGAAGCCTGCTAGAGTCAAAATAAATGACACACTTAAGCCTAGAGAAACCAGTCATTTGGAACCTCACAGCACTCTGGAGAATTTCTAATCCATCTCTTTGTTTTACAGACAAGGAATCTGAGGTCCCCATGGACCAACTGACCTTCCCTAAGGTGGCACAGGGGTCTCCTCAAGGCCCCTGATATATTTCAATGTACTGTAAATCCAAATAGCTATTTGGATAATGAGGAAATAAACAATCTCCCTCATAATTTTGTGCAGAACAATTGAGATTTGTACCAATGACTTCTAGGTAATTTCAATTCCTAGAATAATTTCTTTGTCTTCAATAAAAGGCTCACTTTCTTCTTTTAAAAGATCAGAGGAGTCTGGCGGGAGGTAGAGCCTGTTTTCTCAGAAAGCCACAATCTGAATGGGGAGGGGGTTCACGCTTAGCCTGCTTATTGGCTGATCCATTCTCTTGTGGGTTCAGGAGGATCTCACGTCCCCCAGAAGGATGGAGTCGTGCGGCCAGCTGCGTCTCCCTGACGCCTGCGCTGGTGGGCGCTGTTGGTGTGACTGGCACCACTGATGCTTGTGTCTCTTCTGTGGTCACATTCCTAAACTCACACGAAGGCCTTACGCTGGGAAGATGGAAGGCCCTCCAGCCGGCAAACAGGAAGCCAGTACTGGGCCACAGCCTTCCCTGGAGACCTCCTCGCCCCCAGCCCAGTATGCGGTCTCTGCTGCATTGCAGCGCTCCCAGCCCTGCTGCTCATCCACTTTCCTCTCCTTCCAACCTGTACCTGCAGATCCCCCGATTCATTCCCACTGACGTTTAAGTGACTGCTGATGACTTAAAATATCGCAGCTGGGAGGGAGAGAGGCCGGGCTCTGCCCTTTACGCAGCTGGCTTTTAGGGTCCACACCTGGCTCTTTTCCAGGACATCTTGACTGCTTCCTTGTATCCTAGTTTACAGGCTTCCCTGATGGCTCAGCATTCAGAAAACAAAGATCATGGCATCCGGTCCCATCACTTCATGGCAAATAGATGGAGAAACAGAGGAAACAGTGGCAGACTTTATTTTTTGGGGCTCCAAAATCACTGCAGATGGTGACTGCAGCCATGAAGTTAAAAGACGCTTGCTCCTTAGAAGAAAAGTTATGACCAACCTAGACAGCATATTAAAAAGCAGAGACATTACTTTGCCAACAATGGTTCGTCTAGTCAAGGCTATGGTTTTTCGAGTGGTCATGTATGGATGTGAGAGTTGGACTGTGAAGAAAGCTGATCACCGAAGAATTGATGCTTTTGAACTGTGGTGCTGGAGAAGACTCTTGAGAGTCCCTTGGACTGCAAGGAGATCCAACCAGTCCATTCTAAAGGAGACCAGTCCTGGGTGTTCATTGGAAGGGCTGATGCTGAAGCTGAAACTCCAATACTTTGGCCACCTGATGCAAAGAGCTGACTTACTGGAAAAGACCCTGATGCTGGGAGGGATTGAGGGCAAGAGGAGAAGGGGACGACAGAGGATGAGATGGCTGGATGGCCTCACCAACTCGAACATGGGTTTGGGTGAACTCCGGGAGTTGGTGATGGACAGGGAGGCCTGGTGTGCTGTGGTTCATGGGGTCGCAAATAGTCGGACACGACTGAGTGACTGAACAACAGCAGAATCCTAGTTTACGTGGTATAACAGAATCACGTTCATCGGAGCGTGGAGTGGAGGGGGCAACTAACCAAACCTCTTCAAGGTGCCTGGTTGACAGCTTCTAGTGGCCAATTCAACCCTAGATAGAAAAAGCCCTTGAAATGAAATTCTAAAGGCAGGGAATGGGGTCCTCCCCACCTCATGTCTGTCTCCCCAGGGTCACGTGTGTGTGTGCTGCGGGCCGCCCCCTGGGTGCCCCTGGGCTTGGGAAGCTCCGCGTTAGTGACAGCAGGTGCCAGGCCACCCTCTGACCTCACCTGGATCCCCTTTGCTGCTGTGTCATCTGGGCTCTGTGGTCTCTGCTGCTCTGTGGTCACCAGGGAGTCAGTGTTTCTGACACCCCCATTTTCATCCTTCTTTGCTCAGTTCTTTCTTCTGGACACTGAATGGCTCCAGAGAAACTTCTCTACAGCAGGGGTCAGTGTGGTCCTGACCCAGCTCAAGGTTCTGAGCTCCCAGGAAGGAATCTCGAGAGAGAAGCACTGGCTCTGAGGCTGAGGACCCTCCGCAGGCCCTGGAAGAGTGCTTTGTAGCAGAGTGTGCCCTGTCCAGGCTCGGGAAGGCAGGGGAGCTGGTCATATGTGGAGCTGCAGGAACAGAGAAGGGGCTTGTCTGAGGTCCTCTGCCGGGGGGCCAGGGAGTGAAGGCCCAGGGGTCACCGCCCCTTGAGAGTCTCCTGTCTGAGAATCCCAGGGCCCTCCCGAGGGCCTTTCCCCCTCTAAGCAGGAGAGCAGACTTCACACAGTCCCTTTCGCAGTGTAAGGCAGCTTTTCCTCGCTGAAGAAATGTGCGAGTTGGTCGTTTTTAACGCCTCCATCTGTCACCGAGGGGAAGCTCTAGTTGCAGAATTGATCTTGTCACTTCGGGAAACAGGTTGATATTTGGGATTATAAATAACATTTTCATTTGCTGTGTTATCATGTTCAGGCTGTGTTTGATGGCGGAGCCTGGGAGTATCATTTCTTATCAAATATGACGATGTGTACTTTTCTTGAAGTCTGAAGCCTGAAATACTATTGATGTGTGTTAGAGGGAGTGATTTACTAGGAAACCTTAACAATTCAAACATAATGTCAAGTTTTTCTTTTTGAATTTAGTTCAGTTCAGTCACTCAGTCGTGTCCAACTCTTTGCGACCCTGTCCACCTCAGCACACTAGGCCTCCCTGTCCATCATCAGCTCCCAGAACTTGCTCAATCTCATCCACTGAGTCGGTGATGCCATCCAGCCATCTCAGCCTCTGTCGTCCCCCTCTCCTCCTGCCCTCAATCTTTCCCAGCATCAGGGTCTTTTCCAATGAGTCAGCTCTTCACATCAAGTGGCCAAAGCATTGGAGCTTCAGCATCAGGCCCTCCAATGAATATTCAGGGTTGATTTCCTTTAGAATTGACTGGTTTGATCTTTCAGTCCAAGGGTCTCTCAAGAGTCTTCATCAACACCACAGTTCAAAAGTATCAATTCTTCAGCCCTCAACCTTCTTTTTAGTCCAACTCTCACATCCATACATGACTACTGGGAAAACCATAGCTTTAACTAGATGGACCTTTGTTGGTAAAGTAGTGTCTTTGCCTTTTAATATGCAGTCTAGGTTTGCCCTAGTTTTTCTTCCAAGGAGCAAGTGTCTTTTAATTTCATGGCTCTAGTCACCAACTCCAAATCTAGTGATTTTGGAGTCCAAGAAAATAAAGTCTGTCACTGTTTCCACTGTTTCCCCATCTATTAGTCATGAAGTGATGGGACCGGATGCCATGATCGTTGTTTTTTGAATATTGAGTTTTAAGACAGCTTTTTCACTCTCCTCTTTCACTTTCATCAAAAGGCTCTTTAGTTTTTCTTTGCTTTCTGCCATAAGGGTGGTGTCATCTGCATATTAAATTTTGAATTAAACAGAAACTATGAGTTGACCATAGGAACACTGGCTGACATTTATCACTGGTGGCTCAGACGGTAAAGAATCTGCCTGCAATGCAGAGACCCAGTTCAATCCCTGGGTCAGGAAGATAACTTGGAGACGGGAATGGCTACCCATTCCAGTATTCTTGCCTGGAGAATTCCATGGACAGAGGAGCCTGGTGGGCTACAGTCCGTGGGATCACAAAGAGTTGGACACGACTGAGCGACCAACACTTTCTTTGACTTCACATTTGAGCAGGGACTTCCCAGGTGGCTCAGTGTTTTAAAAAAAATCTGCCTGCCAATGCAGGAGACTCGGGAGACTTGGGTTCGATCCCGGAAGGAAGAAAAGTGGCAAACTACTCCGCAGCCTGGAGTCCGTGAATAGATGCTTTTATATTCGTGCTTTCAGTGTCTCCATTTCACACATTGGCTTTGATCCTCTTTCCCTTGACTTTTACAAAAACCCCTTGACATGCATGGAACAAATATTATCTCCATCTTGCAAGTTAAAAACCTGAGGCCCAGAGATAGTCAAGGATTTCGCCAATCTTGTAGTTAACAGCGGATTATCTCACTCAAACTGCTGTGTCTCTGTGATTTGAGCAACACAAAATTATTACCATTGTCTGGTTGTGATTAGAAGATAAGATAAGCTGTGTGTTTCTCTGGGTGACGGGACTGATGAAGGGCAGATGTGCTGGACGTCTAGCCAGGTCTCTGCTACAGGTTCTGGATGAATGTTCCAATTGATTTTCTTAGCAGGAAGAGCGGTGTGGGGAGGACTCACTGGAACCCATTTCTCTACCTGTCTCCAAGAAGGATGCTCAGATATCCTCTCATGGCATTGAGTTTGAGCTCTGTTCCCAAAGAGCAATTCTATCCCCCTAGAGAGTTATCTGATGCCTCAGATGGAACTGGGACTCTGTATTTTCAAGAGAAATGACAAAGCCACCCCCACTCTGGCATTTCTAGTGTTATAGCTCTTAATTTCCTAGTTATATATGGAATCTGTACAACTAGGAGTGTAGTTAGTCATATATGGAATATATATAACCTAGTTATATATGGAATGTATATAATTAGGACTATTTATTTCTAACTAGAATATAGTTATATCTTCTGCTATAGAGAGAAATATTCCAGAACTCCATTTAGTATTAATTTATTTCATAGATTTTAAAAGAAAAAAGATCAGCTGTGATGTTTTCATCTCTATATTTAGCTGAGTTTATGGCCGGTGATGTAATTCTAGTAATGTTTTAGGACACCCCCATGTAGATTCTCCTTATTGTCACTGAACGCCACGTTTTAGAAGGCCGTTACTCCATGCATCAAGGACCGGGGTGAGACAACCTGCACGTCCTTGGACTGGGCAGAGCTGCCGATGCTGCCTGCTGATTTCATCCGCATACAATCCTCAGACGTCTGCCTCTGGCTGAACTTTCCCGCTCTAATGAGAACAGGAATAGGACATGACCCGTAAGTGCCCATTCCATGGTCCCCCAAGGCAAGATGGCAGAGAGGGAAATGCACACTAGAATAGTAGGAGCTTCTGTCTCCTATAAAAAAGAAAAAAGAGGAGAACATAAGTTCTTCATCAGTTAGAAGTATTCAGATCCTGTGTTCTCTGTGGGTTATTGGTTGATGTAGTTCCCTGTGAATATTCCCTCTTTGTTCCAAGATTCATGCTATAGTTGCATGGGCAAAGCGTCTGACCTTATATTCATGTTCAATTTTCCACCTGATTTCTTGAGGGACTGACTCTATTTCATCAAGTGCTTCTAATTTGGCTAATGATTATTCCAATATTTTCTTATTAGCAAATCAACAGTGACAGTTGCTTAATTGCTGCCAGTGGGTTTTATGCATGATGGACAGTGTTTCAGACATTCAATTTACTTGATTCAATTTATTTTTTTATTGAAGTATAGTTAATTTTCAATGTTGTGCTAATTTCTGCCATACAACAAAATGACTCCGTTATACATACACACACACACATTCTATTTTTATATTCTTTTCCATTGTGGTTTATCCTAGGAGATTGGATATGGTTCCCTGTGCTCTGCAGTAGGAGAGCAGAGCACACTTGTTCATCCGTCCTGCACGTAACAGTCTGCATCTGCTAATCCCAGAGCCCCTCCGCTGCTCCCTCAGCCCCGCCAGCAACCACAAGCCTGCTGTCTCTGTCTGAGTCTGTTTCTGCAGATAAGTTCACTTGTCTGCCATATTTTAGGTTCCACGTATCAGTTCAGTTCAGTTCAGTCGCTCAGTCGTGTCTGACTCTCTGCGACCCCATGAATCACAGCACGCCAGGCCTCCCTGTCCATCACCCACTCCCGGAGTTCACTCAAACTCATCTCCATCGAGTCGGTGATGCCGTCCAGCCATCTCATTCTCTGTCATCCCCTTCTCCTCCCGCCCCCAATCCCTCCCAGCATCAGAGTCGTTTCCAGTGAGTCAACTCGTCACATGAGGTGGCCAAAGTATTGCAGTTTCAGCTTTAGCATCAGTCCTTCCAATGAACACCCAGGATCGGTCTCCTTTAGAATGGACTGGTTGGATCTCCTTGCAGTCCAAGGGACCCTCAAGAGTCTTCTCCAGCACCACAGTTCAAAAGCATCAATTCTTCGGCGATCAGCTTTCTTCACAGTCTAACTCTCACATCCATACATGACCACTGGAAAAACTGTAACCTTGACTAGACGGACCTTTGTTGGCAAAGTAATGTCTCTGCTTTTGAATGTGCTATCTAGGTTGGTCATAACTTTCCTTCCAAGGAGTTAGCGTCTTTTAATTTCATGGCTGCAATCAGCATCCGAAGTGATTTGGGAGCCCCAAAAAATAAAGTCTGACAGTGTTTCCACTGTTTCCCCATCTATTTCCCATGAAGTAATGGGCCCAGGTGCCATGATCTTTGTTTTCTGAATGTTGGTCTTCAAGCCAACTTTTTCACTCTCCTCTTTAACTTTCATCAAGAGGCTTTTGAGTTCCTCTTCACTTTCTGCCATAAGGATGGTGTCATCTGCATATCTGAGATTATTGATATTTCGCCCAGCAATCTGGATTCCACCTTGTGCTCCTTCCAGCCCAGCGTTCCTCATGATGTACTCTGCTACTGCTGCTAAGTCACTTCAGTCGTGTCCGACTCTGTGTGACCCCATAGACGGAAGCCCACCAGGCTCCCCCATCCCTGGGATTCTCCTGGCATGAACACTGGAGTGTGTTGCCATTTCCTTCTCCAGATGTACTCTGCATATAAGTTAAATAAGCAGGGTGACAATATACAGCCTTGACGCACTCCTTTTCCTATTTGGAACCAGTCTGTTGTTCCATGACCAGTTCTAACTGTTGCTTCCTGACCTGCATACAGGTTTCTCAAGAGGCAGGTCAGGTGGTCTGGGATTCCCATCTCTTTCAGAATGTTCCACAGTTTATTGTCATCCACACAGTCAAAGGCTTTGGCACAGTCAATGAAGCAGAAAAGGATGTTTTTCTGGAACTCTCTTGCTTTCTCCATCATCCAGCGGATGTTGGCAATTTGATCTCTGGTTCCTCTGCCTTTTCTAAAACCTGCTTGAACATCTGGAAGTTCACAGTTCACATATTGCTGAAGCCTGGCTTGGAGAATTTTGAGCATGACTTTACTAGTGTGTGAGATGAGTGCAATTGTGTGGTAGTTTGAGCATATAAGTTACATCCACATATAAGTTACATCATATGATACTTATTTGTTTTTCTCTTTCTGACTTCATTTAGTACAATCATCTCTAGTTGCATCTATGTTGCTGAAATGGCACTATTTTGTTCTTTTTCGTGACTGAGTAGTTTTCCATTGTGTGTACGCATGTCTGTTGCACACACACACACACACACACACACACACCGGAATTCTTCTCCATAAATATATACCACATCTTTATCCATTTGTTTGTCAGTGGACATTTAGTGTGTTTCCATGTCTTGACTGCTGTAAATAGTGCTGCTATGAACAGAGAGGTCCATGCATCTTTTTGAATTAGAGTTTTGTCTGAGAATAACCGAGGAGTGGGACTTCTGGATCACACGGAACTCTACTCTCAGTTTTCTTAGGGACCTGCATACTGTTTTCCATGGTGGACGTACCAACTTACATTTCTGCTCACAGTGTAGGAGGGGTCCCTTTTCTCCACACCCTCTCCGGCTTTTGTTATTTATAGACTTTTTCATGATGGCTCTTCTGACTGGTGTGAAGTGATAACCTCATTGTAGTTTTGATTTGCATTTCTCTAATAGTTAGTGATGTTGGGCATCTTTTCATGTGCCTAGTGGCCATCTGTATTTCTTCTTTGGAGAAGTGTCTGTTTAGGTCTTCTGCCCATTTTTTGATTAGGTTGTTCATTTGGTTAATTTGAAATGGGCCCTATTTCCATTTGAAATGATGTCATACATTTGGTATTTCCATGTTGTATTTGGCCTGGACCAATACACCTTTGGGTAAAAAGCTGTGAATTTAGCCAATTCAACCTCAGACCAACAGCTCATCTCATTTTCGGGTCACTCCTTTATTTATTGCTAGAATACTAGGAAATTTCATTGATAAAGTTATGGGTTAATTTTTCTTTTTTACATACTGCACTGTTTTTTACTGTTTTGCACCGTTGGTGTGGCGCAAAGAAAACATGTCACAAAACAGCAGGTGATTGAGTGAGCTCGTGTGTACACATCGTCCATTGGCAGAAACAAACACGTTTCCTTTACAATGTATTCAATAAGTGCCTTCTTTCCTGTCCCTGTTTTATCCAAAGCATGCATATTCTTAAATATCCCCTCCACTCCCATCTACACCAGAAAGCCTTCCTCAGTCATCCCTAGATCCATTCATTCCCTCCTCAACATTCTACTACTTTTGATTCGGTATCGCAGTACTGGCGCTTGATTATCATATATTCTACTTGATTTTCCCCCAAAGACAGCATTATGTTTAACCTGCCCCATTCTAAGTTTTTAAAAAATCTGATGGTTAAAAAAAGTCTATCTCAGAACTTAAGAAAGGAGCCATTTGTCCCATTTTGCTGTGACGTAGCAGTGGACAATCCCCTGGCCACCTGCCCCCCACACATTCCACTCTCTTTATCTTCCAGAATTTACAGAGAGCCGAGTTTCTGACAGATATTCATCAGATTCTTCGTGCTTGATTCCCTAGCTTTTCATCTTGAAAGGGGTTAGGCAATCCTTGAACAAAGGAAGGAGCTACTCAGAGACTTAGAAGTCGGTCTCGACTTTTCAGTGCCTGGGTTTCATCCCTTCGAACCCGCTACCACCTCCCTCTTGGAGAAGTTCTCGGCATCAACAGAGGGGTCTGTCCTCTCTGCGCCTCCCCACACTGAAGCCTTTGAAACAGCATCCAGTCTTGCCACTCCTCTTTCTGACTGGCGTGACATCCGCACGTAAGCACCCCGGAGCAGGCATCTTGATCTCTCTCGGGCTTTGTGAAGTTCTCCGTGCTTCCGTGGCGCTCATCAATAACTAATGGGGTGGAGCAGGGACCCCGTTGACTGCCGACTTTGTAGTTCTTAAGCTCTGATGACACTGGCTTCAAGAAGCGTGTGTGCCTTTGCGTGTTGACTTGGGCTATTGCATAAAAGCCGCCAGTGAACTTTACTTCTAGCTATGATGGAGTAACGCGCGCCGAACTGTCTTTCCTGGCACAAACAACGTTGAGACTCATAAAATGTGTAGGGCGACTGTTCTCAGGAATTGAACACAGCATCACAGAGTCACAACCGTTGAGAGAAAGGAACCGATGGGGAGACCGACGGTTGCCTGAGCTGTCTGTCTGGGCCACTCTCCCCAGGGGTTGCCACGGTGGTGGGGACTGACCACAGGCTCATGGCTGCAGCTGGGCTGCACATGACCCGGCGGTGACCCGCTGCTGCAGGACTGGGAGCAGGGGTGAAGGCACAAGAGGTCGCGCACTGCTGGGGGCGTTGGACCTGCAGCCCAGCCTCAGCGAGGGACCCTCACCGAGCATCTTGGACTTCAGCTGAAGCCACAGCAAGCCTATCACTTAGAAGTAAAAGTTGTGCCTTACAGAGTAAAGGCCTCCCACGGACCAGGTTCATGTCTAACAAAGATTAATAAACCTGATACGACCAAAATAGTTCAGTTCAGCCGCTCAGTCGTGTCCAACTCTTTGCGACCCCATCCACTGCAACACGCCAGGCCTCCCTGTCCATAACCAACTCCCAGAGCTTGCTCAAACCCATGTCCATTGAGTCGGTGATGCCATCCAGTCATCTCGTCCTCTGTTGTCCCCTTCTCCTCTTGCCTTAAATCTTTCCCAGCATCAGGGTCTTTTTCAATGAGTTAATTCTTAACGTCAGATGGCCAAGGTACAAAGTATTTGAGCTTCAGCTTCAGCATCAGGCCTTCCAATGAATATTCAAAACTCATTTCCTCTAGGATAGACTGGTTGAATCTCCTTGCAGTCCAAGGGCTCTCAAGAGTCTTCTCCTACATTGCAGTTCAAAAGCATCAATTCTCTGGCACTCAGCTTTCTTTATGGTCCAACTCTCACATCCATACATGATCTCTGGAAGAACCATAGCCTTGACTAGACGGACCTTTATTGGCAAAGTAATGTCTCTCCTTTTTAATATGCTGTCTAGGTTGGTCATAGCTTTTCTTCCAAGGAGCAAGCATCTTTTAATTTCATGGCTGCAGTCACCATCTGCAGTGATTGGTAATTTTTCAGCTGTCAAAAGAATTCAACAAACTTATAATTTGAGGAGACACTATCTAGAATTCCTGAAATACGTCATCTGTAGTATCTGGTGTAAAATATATTAATTTGTCTATTTCTAATTGAAGGATAATTGCTTTACAGTATTGCATTGGTTTCTTCATACATCAATGTGGGTCAGTCATAGGTACACGTGTATCCCCTCCTTCTTGAACCTCCCTCCGACCTCCCACCCCTTCCCACACACCTAGGTTGTTACAGAGCCCTGGTTTGAGTTCCCCAAGTCATACAGCAGATTTCCATGACTGTCTGTATTACACGTGGTAGGAAATGTGCTTCCACGCTACTCGCTCCGTTTGCCCCACCCCCTCCTTCCTCAACACCTCCTATGTCTGTTTTCTATGTCTGAGTCTCCATTGCTGCCCTGCAAAGAGTGTAAGAAATTTTAAACAATTGCTAAGTTTGTAGAGAAATACAAATAGGTAACCCACGATCAAGGATAATAGAAGCCAATGGAAATGAACCCTGAGATGACCTCGATGTTGCATTTTTCAGACAAGGACTTTACAACAGGTATCGTAAATATAGTCAAGAAATTAGAGGAAAACATGGTCATAACAAGGGAACAAAAGGAGAATTGCAACAAAGAAAATAAAAGGAGAAAAACATTTCTAGAATTGAAAATGTAGTATGTGAAATAAAAACTCATTGGGCAGACGATGCATTGAGAACAACAGAGGAACTAATCAATGTGAAGGTAGTTCAACAGCATTATCCACCGTGAAGAAGAAATATAGACATGCTGCTGCTGCTGCTACTGCTGAGTCGCTTCGGTCGTGTCCGGCTCTGTGTGACCCCATGGACTGCAGCCCACCAGGCTCCCCCGTCCCTGGGATTCTCCAGGCAAGAACACTGGAGTGGGTTGCCATTTTCTTCTCCAAAGCATGAAAGTGAAAAGGGAAATTGAAGTCACTCAGTCGTGTCCAGCTCCTATCGACCCCACGGATTGCAGCCCACCAGGCTCCTCCGTCCATGCAATTTTCCAGGCAAGAGTACTGGAGTGGGGTGCCATTGCCTTCTCCAGATATAGACATGGGAAAGTATAATAAGGTATTTCTCAGTGATAAGTAGAACAACATCCAAGTGGTCATAAGCACATGTAATTTGAGTCTCAAAAATACATAAAAGAAAAAAATGTTTTAAAAATAATGACTTAAATTTGCCAATATTTTGTGGAAACAAATGAAAACAAGTATTTAAGTGGTTCAAGAAATCCCAAGTAAGATAAAGACTAAGTTACAGGACCAAGTTAATAAATATTTTAAGCTAAATGACAATAAAAACATACATATCAAAGCTTGTGGTATGTATCTAAAGTAGTGCTTGGTAGGAAATTTGTAGCTTTAAAGGTTTATATTAGAAAAAAAAGAATAAAAATCAATAATCTGAATCAGAAAAAAATGAAAATGAACCTCAAGTAAGTAAAAGTTGGAAATTATACAGGAAAAAATAATAGAAAAATGACAGATAATAGAGACAAGTTACATAAACGAGAAGAATCAGTAATATTAAATGTCAGTGATCCAGATTGACCTATGGGTTTAATAAAAGCTCAATGAAGATTTCAAATAGATAGTAGAAATTGACAAGCATAAGAATTCTAAGGACTCAGAACAGCTGAAATAAATTTGAAAAGGAAGTTCATGTTTTAAGAATCCCTGTTACCTGTTTTTAAGATTAGTATTAGTCGTTGCCATTCAGTTGCTAAATCACGTCCAATTCTTCGCAACCCCATGCCAGGCTTCCTTGTCCTTTACTGTCTCCCAAAGTTTGCTCAAATTCATGTCCATTGAGTCAGTGATGCCATCCAACCATCTCATCCTCTGTCGCCCCCTTCTGCCTTCAATCTTTCCCAGCATCAGGGTCTTTTCCAGTGAGTCAGCTCTTTGTATCAGGTGGCCAAAGGATTGTAGCTTCAGCTTCAGTGTCAGTCTTTCCAATGAATATTCAGGGTTTATTTCCTTTAGAATTGACTGGTTTGATGTCCTTGCAGTCCAAGGGACTCTCAAGAGTCTTCTCTAGCACCACAGTTCAAAAGCATCAATTCTCCGATGCTCAGCCTTCTTTATGGTCCAGCTCTCACATCCATACATGACTATTGGAAAAACCACAGCTTTGACTATACGGGCCTTTGTGGTACTAATATTGGCATAAGGAAAGATGAATAATCAATGAAACTTATCTGTGAAGGATCCAGAATTAGACACACACATACACAACCAATAAATTTTTGGTAAGGTGGAAAGGTCTGGATGAAGTTATGGGGAGAGCGGAAATTTAAACCCTACCTCTCATCATAAACAATAGTCAATTTTAGATGGATCATGTGCCTAACAATAAAATCTAAAGTGATGATACATATATTAATAGTCATGAGAAAAATTACCCTAACTTTGGAGTTAGTAAAGGCTTCGTGTTGTTGTTTAGTCTCTCAGTCGTGTCCGACTCTTTGTGATCCTATGGACTATAGCCTGCCAGGCTCTTCTGTCCATGGGATTTCCAAGGCAAAAATATTGGAGAGGGTTACCATTTCTTTCTCCAGGGAACCTTCCTTACCCAGGGATTGAACCCATGTCTCCTGCTTGGCAGGCGGATTCTTTACCATTGAGCTACCTGGAAAGCCCCTCAAAACTCATCTGTTCTGTTCAGTCGCTCAGTCGTGTCCGACTCTTTGCGACCCCGTGGACTGTAGCCTACCAGGCTTCTCCATCCATGGGATTCTCCAGGCAATAATACTGGAGTGGGTTACCATTTCCAAAACCTCATAGGTAGGGATAAAAAATCATAACAAATCGATCAGTTGAATTTCACCAGAGTAAAAATTTCTGCTCCGCTAAAGATGACTCACTGGAAAAGAGTCTGATGCTGGGAGGGATTGGGGGTGGGAGGAGATGGGGACAACAGAGAATGAGATGGCTGGATGGCATCACCAACTCGATGGACATGAGTTTGAGTGAGCTCCGGGAGTTGGTGATGGACAGGGAGGCCTGGCGTGCTGTGATTCATGGGGTCTCAAAGAATCAGACACGACTGAGCGACTGAACTGAACTGAAAGATGATGTTAAGAAAATGAATAGTCCATTCATAGATTAGGAAAATTATATTCAATTCCATATATCTGACAAATGGACTTGCATCCCTCTTATATAAAAATGCCTACACATCAGTAATTTTAAATGGACAAGATATTTGAATAGGTGCTTTACAAAAGAAGATGTATAAATGGTTAATAAGCACATGAAATGGTGCTCCATATTGTCAGTCATAAGGAAATGGCAGTCAAAACTGTGTTGAGATGCCATTTCTCAACCCAGCGACAGCAACAAATGTTAACAGGAATGTGAAGTGACATAGATCCCTAACACTATTGATGAGCATGTACAGTACACATGACCACTTTGGGGAACAGTGTGAAAGTTTCTTTTAAAGCTAAGTGTGTAACTCCCCACTGAAATCTATGACACTCCTAGGTGTTTCTCCAACAGTAGTGAAAACATGAGTCCTTGAAAAAACTTGTAATGTTCATAGCAAGTCTTAGTCATAGTATACCCAAACTGGAAAAGACCCAAATATCCTTCAAGCAGATGATGGAAAAAGAAACTGTGCTGTGTCCATACAGTGAACTATTTGTGAGCAGCGTTCAATGCATGCTGTACCGAGGGTGAACCTCTACAGGAACCTCATATCTGGCCTGGAGGAAGCCAGACGAAAATGTAACATGCTCACAATTCCGTGTATAACAAAACTCAGGAACAGTGAAAGAAGTCAAAACAGGGGTTGCCTGTAAGAGATTCCGGGTGGAATTAGAATGCCCTCAATCTTGATTCGATCATATTCATTTGACTGTGTATGCATTTGTCAAAACCAATGAAATGTATACTTTAGATCTGTGCATTTTGTTGTATCTAAATTCCATGTCAAAGAAAAAAAAAAGAGAGTATGTCTTTTTTTTTTAATTTTTTTGGCCGCAAGGCTTATGAAACATTAGTTCCCTGACCAGGAATCCAACCCTTGCCCCCTGAAGTGGAAGCATGGAGTCCTAACCACCGGACCACTAGGGAATTTTGAAGGAGACCCATCTTGATAATATGTTCCTCTGTTCTTCAAGCACATCAGTGATCAGACTGGGGTTCTCAGGTCCTAGGGCATGGCCACATGTAGGGTCACCCTGGGACTCGTAGGATGCCCGTGGATGTTGAAGACCCACGGTCCCAGTGATCCTTAGCTGTTGTTTGTTGCTATCTTTGGATTCTTAAATACGGTGTTGGTGTTCAACTAGATCAGCACTTGAATACCGATCGATAGCTTAGTGAGAAAGGAGGCTTTCTTTCTTCAAACACGTTAAAAGGGGCCATTTTCTGATTTTGTGAGAAAGAGACAAGCATTCTGTTCATTTTGGAAATCACATCAGACTTTCTTTAGGACGTCAGCATTCAGTGGATAGAGAATGTAAAGTCTCAATTAACTTATTAATTAACCCAGAGAAACTATTAGCCAGGGAGGTCATCAAATCGCATCTGAAAAGATTGCCTGACCTCAGAGAGACCGCACAAATAATTCCTTCTGCCGGCATCCGGTGTTCCTCCGCTCCCTCTGAAATATTTGGGAAATCTTAGACATAAAGCTGAAACTCCAATACTTTGGCCACCTCATGCGACAAGTTGACTCACTGGAAAAGACTCTGATGCTGGGAAAGGTTGGGGGCGGGAGGAGAAGGGACGACAGAGAATGAGATGGCTGGATGGCATCACCGACTCTGTGGACATGAGTTTGAGTGAACTCCGGGAGTTGGTGATGGACAGGGAGGCCTGGCATTCTGTGATTCATGGGGTTGCGGAGAGTCGGACACGACTGAGTGACTGAACTGAACTGAGACATCTGATTCTTCGAGCGTTTCCTTCCGCTTGTGGAAGATTGTGTGCCTGCGGTTCAAGGATTCTGTCGTGTGTTTGTCTTAGCCGTGGACGAGGGGACGCGTCTGCATGGTCCGAACACTGGATCTCTGCTTCAGAGTCCCTCTGGGTGGCAGCTCCATGAGTGTCAAGGCGCTGGCCCCTGTTAGGAGCTCACACATACACACAGACGTCTGCATGTGCGTTCAGAAGGCTTGTGGATCCCCAGAAATGGATCTGGTATCCGGAGGGGTTTGCTGCAGTCTGGCAGAAGGGCCCTTGCTCTGGTTTCTCACACCGCTGCCTCTGAGAAACCCCGCCCGGCCACCTCGCGGGCATCGGGGTGAGGGTCTCTGTCGGGCAGGGGGGTGTGTGCCAGGCTCAGCGCCGGGCAGGCTCGCGGGTGTGTCTGCAGAGATTATCTCACCAGCCTTGGAAAAAAGCTTTCTTCAGCCTCTGCCTGTGAATTCGAGCAGGAGACAAATGGCTGTCTCCCCTCGTTCTGAGCCTGTGTGGGAGCTAAAGAAAAACGGGTGTCTCCAGCTAGTTAGAAAGGAAGGCCTTTCCCAGAGATGAATTCAGACAGCTTTATTTAATGGGGAAAATGTCTGCCTCGAGATGCAGTCTTCCCTGGTGGCTTCTACCTGGAGAAAAGAAAAATTAGTCTCTTGCCTGAAAGAGGTCTTTGTCAAGAGGGAGGAAGGGGAAGGAGGGGAGATACAGGGACAGGCAGCCTGCACCACAGGCGGTTTTTGCCTGGGGCTCCAACTGTCCGCACACGGATCCTGGAAACTTGAAGCTGGGACTTTGAAGAACTCGCTCTTGGAGTGTTCAGAGGCCACGTGGGAGAGGCAAGACTCAAAAAGAGGAGACTCACAAGCTGGGTGGATTCATGAATGCACGCTAGCTGTCTGAGCGTCAGTTTCCCCATTTGTAGGTTAATTACATGAGTTTTTTTTTTTTTTAATTTCCACATGTTCTTTTTTTAATTTTTCTTTATTCGTTTATTATTTTTAGCTCTGCTGGGTCTCTGTTGCTGGGCGGGGTTTTCTCTAGCTGTGGAGACGGAGGGTTGGGCTGCTGTCTAGCTGCGGTGTATGGGTTCTCACTGCGGTGTTTCTCTGTCGAGCTCAGGTTGTCGGGTGTGGGGGTTCAGCACTTGTGGCATGGGGGTTAGTTGCTCTGCAGTGTGTGCGCTCTTCCCGGATCAGGGATAGAACCCATGTTCCCTGCATTGGCAGGCGGCGTCTTAAGCACTGGACCACCAGGGAAGCCCTACACAGAGTGTTTATCAGAGTCCGTGTGAAAATATTCCCGAGAGTCTGGCTGTCTGCAGCAAGGCTGCTGCTTGTTAGTGTCTCTCAGTTTAAGATCAAGTTGAACCTCAGAAAGCCTCCAGGCCACAGAGGACAAAGACCCAGAGAAAAGGGAGGGTTCTGCCCCAACTAGCGAATGGCTTTTCCAAAAGAGCTATCTATTTCACAGGAAAATCTACAGGTGGTTGGAAGCTGATGCACTGGGAAGGGTGGAAGAAAAGGCAGGCGAGGGAAGAGCAAGGCCCGGGGCTTACAGACCTGATCACCCATCAGGTGGGATGTCTGCAGGTTTCCTCAGGACACGAGGTGGAGGTGGTGGCCTGAAAAGGAACAAGAACGCTTCCAAAGTCGCTATTTGTCAAGGCTTGCTGCGTTCAGCCTGGCACGGGCCCATCACTACAGTGGCTCTTCAGACGGATTTCTTCTTGGGTAAAAATGGAAATGTCAGCTAATAGGTTTTATTGGATCTATATCTATATTCATAACAGGGTGAGAAGATTTATCTGCTTCAGTTAAATTGAAAATCAAGGCCCTTGTACTTCACATTCGTGTGTGTGTGTGTGTTGGAAATACAATAAGGATGTTTGAGATCAAGTTAAGCTTTGATAAAATTCCTTCCATTTAGCAGTAAAGCAGGACTGAGGCCAGAAGGGCGAAGAGTCCTCTGTCCAGGCAGGGAGGGGTATCTGAGCCCTCACGCTGGTTTCTGGTCTTAAACAAATCCTACCAACCCTTATTAGTCAGATCTGTTAAGCTTTAACCTCTCTAAAGACAATGCACCTTTTAAAACCTTTACTGTTGACTTACAGCATCATGCTAATTTCTGCTATGCATTAAAGTGATTCAGTTATACATCCATATTATGTTGTTTAGTCGCTAAGCCTTTGCAGCCCCATGGACTATAGCCTGCCAGGCTCCTCTGTCCATGGGATTTCCCAGGCGAGAGTACTGGACTGGTTTGCCATTTCCTTCTCCAGGGGATCTTCCCAACCTAGAGGTCAAAGCAGCATCTCCTGAGTCTCCTGCATTGGCAGGTGGATTCTTTACCACTGAACCACCTAGGAAGGCCACCCCCACTGTGATGACTTCTAGCTTTACAATTGTCAAGTGGCCGTTTACCCACACCCAAGGGCAGAGCACCTTTTATACGGAAGCAAAATACAGCCTTATCAGTGGATAATGATCTGTGCAACACTGCATTTCATTACAGAGGATTATAAAAAGAACAGAAAAAATATTGTCTTCACCTTTTGTGGGGTCTGTGATTACACGCACTTACAGCCACAAGTCTCTTCTCTGTGTCTATGAGTCTATTTCTGTTTGTTGGTAAGTTCATCTGCGGACACTGTGCTTTCTTATCTCCTGTACGCGGTCAGAGTGCTTTCTCCCAGATCCCATCCTACTGACCACCCATCACACACTCGCACACGCACTGTCTCTCTCACACACACACACCACAGTTCTTGTGAATATGGCATATGAGCAAATTTCACTGAAACTTCTGACCAACTGTTGCTGTCTCATCAAAGCAGCAGATGATTTTTTAGCATTGAGGGATTAGAAAAGATTTTTAAAAGGCAAAATTACATGAAAGAAAAGTTTAGATGTATGCCCTGAGAATATCCAAACTAGTTGGAAAAGTCAGACTAACCCTTCTGAAACCAGAGTGATCACTTTGCCGATTCCACTGATGGGTTGGGCAGAGTCAACAGCAACTACAGTCAAAGCTTCTCTTGAAAACTGTCTGCCCCCAGACGTAGTCATAAAACCTTAACTGCTGGGGAAAGGCCACTCAAAACTCATTCAAAAGCTTTCCCTTTTGGTCAGATTTTAATTTGCCAGAATCAAAATAACATGACAATAAAATAAACATTTAGAAAGTCTCTGGCAAGAAGCCAGATTGAAAGATGATGCAGAGAAAGCCGGGGTGGGGAGTGGGGAGATATGGGGTGAAGGGGCTTCCAGGAGCACTTGATAAATAATCTCAAGCATTTTGTGCAAAGTGAACCCACCCTTCCATTTCAGGGAAGATGGGAGTGGCAGAGAGGGACCAGAATACTTTCAGAACAAATACTCTCTGACAAGAAGAAACGTACTAATCTGGTTTTTCTTTGCAGATGAGCTAGTTAACTGTGAAGAGAAAGGAAAGCAGCACATCAGGGTTTCCTTGGAGAAAGTGTCTGGGGGGTGGGTGGTGATTCATGAACTCAGGCCTTGGCTCTGGGAACTGAGTGGACCAAAATACACACAAGTGAGTGGAGATGGTTTTGATCAGCAGGAGGGCACTTCCCACCTGCAGGGGGAGGAAGTGACGAGAGAGCAGGGAACGAGAAGGTGATGTGAGTTGATTCAGTTCAGTTCAGTCAGTTCAGTCGCTCAGTCGTGTCCGACTCTCCGCGACCCCATGAATCACAGCACGCCAGGCCTCCCTGTCCATCACCAACTCCCGGAGTACACTCAAACTCATGTCCACAGAGTCGGTGATGCCATCCAGCCATCTCATTCTCCGTCGTCCCCTTCTCCTCCCGCCCCCAACCTTTCCCAGCATCAGAGTCTTTTCCAGTGAGTCAACTCGTCTCATGAGGTGAGTTGATTAAATAACGCTTAATGCAAACCTGTATGCAGGTCAGGAAGCAACAGTTAGAACCGGTCATGGAACAACAGACTGGTTCCAAATAGGAAAAGGAGTGCGTCAAGGTTGTATATTGTCACCTTGCTTATTTAACTTATATGCAGAGTACATCATGAGGAACGCTGGGCTGGAAGAAGCACAAGCTGGAATCAAGATTGCTGGGAGAAATATCAATAACCTCAGATATGCAGATGACACTACCCTTATGGCAGAAAGTGAAGAGGAACTCAAAAGCCTCTTGATGAAAGTGAAAGAGGAGAGTGAAAAGGTTGGCTTGAAGCTCAACATTCAGAAAACAAAGATCATGGCATCTGGTCCCATCACTTCATGGGAAATGGATGGAAAAACAGTGGAAACAGTGTCAGACTTTGTTTTTTTGGGCTCCAAAATCACTGCAGATGCTGATTGCAGCCATGAAATTAAAAGACGCTTGCTCCTTGGAAGGAAAGTTATGACCAACCTTGATAGTATATTAAAAAGCAGAGACATTACTTTGCCGACCAAGGTCCGTCTAGTCAAGGCAATGGTTTTTCCCGTGGTCATGTATGGATGTGAGAGTTGGACTGTGAAGAAAGCTGATCGCCGAAGAATCGATGCTTTTGAACTGTGGTGTTGGAGAAGACTCTTGAGAGTCCCTTATACTGCAAGGAGATCCAACCAGTCCATTCTAAAGGAGATCAATCCTGGATGTTCATTGGAGGGACTGATGCTAAAGCTGAAACTCCAATACTTTGGCCACCTCATGAGACGAGTTGACTCACTGGAAAAGACTCTGATGCTGGGAAAGGTTGAGGGCGGGAGGAGAAGGGGACGACGGAGAATGAGATGGCTGGATGGCATCACCGACTCTGTGGACATGAGTTTGAGTGTACTCCGGGAGTTGGTGATGGACAGGGAGGCCTGGCGTGCTGTGATTCATGGGGTCGCGGAGAGTCGGACACGACTGAGCGACTGAACTGAACTGAATGCAATCTACCTACAACCTCCCTGGAATGGTAGTTTGAGTTAAATCTTGCCTGAGTACACTGTTTTAGGGCTTTCCTGGTGGCTCAGCTGGTAAAGAATCTGTCTGCAATGCAGGAGACCCCAGTTCGATTCCTGGTCGGGAAGATCTTCTGGAGAAGAGATTGGCTACCCACTCCAGTATTCTTGGGCTTCCCTGGTGGCTCAGCTGGGAAAGAATCTTTCTGCAATGCAGGAGACCCCAGTTCGATTCCTGGTCAGAAAGATCTTCTGGGGAAGAGATTGGCTATACCCACTCCAGTATTCTTGGGCTTCCCTGGTGGCTCAGCTGGTAAAGAATCTGCCTGTAATGCAGGAGACCTGGGTTCCATCCCTGGATTGGGAAGATCTCCTGGGAAAGGCTACCCGACTCTAGTATTCTGGCCTGGAGAATTCCATGGACTGTAGTCCATGTGGTCGCAGGGAGTTGGACCCGACTGAACAACTTTCACTTTCACTTCTTTCACACTTTTAAATTTAGAAATGTTTTGATGTTTATCATCACTCGAAAAAATGATTTGATGTCTGTCATTGTTTGAAGAACTATTGCTCATATGACTAAAATAGACAGTATGAGCGTTCCTGACAGTAAAAGTGATGACGACAACAATGACGATGCTGTCTTGGGAAAGAGGAGCAGTGTTCCAGGTTTTAATGTATCATCTAATGTACTCCTTGCAGTGGTGCTTCATGGAAGCTGTTATCCTCCTTCTCTGGTTTGGAGAGGTTGAGGAAGTGGCCCGAGAGGACAATGATTTTACCCTGAGCTTAGCCCAATCGAACCCTTGTGCCCTCTTGGCCATATCTGTTCCCTGACCTCTCCTGAAGTTGAAGATTTCTTTGAAATTTTTGTTTGCTTTTTGCCCGTCACAGACCCAAATCTAAAGAATCTCACCACAGCTTTCGGTTTTGTAGGTGTGACTGGAGGTGGGTTTATTTTGTGTGTTTATTGAGGTTTAGTTCACAAGTTAACGTTTGTGACCTGATGGCAGCTGTCACAGCCCATCGTGAATTTTGGTGGAATAAACCATGGCTACACTAAGGTTCAGGCTCCCCTGGTAGCTCCGTGAGTTAAGAATGTACCTGCAATGCAGGAGACCCTGATTCGATTCCTGGGTTGGGCAGATCCTCTAGAGAAGAGATAGGCTACCCACTCCAGTATTCTTGGGCTTCCTTGGTGGCTCAGATGGTAAAGAATCTGCCTGCAATGCAGGAGACCTGGATTTGATCCCTGGGTCGGGAAGATCCCCTGGAGGAGGGCATGGCAACTCACTCCAGTAATCTTGCCCGGAGGATCCCATGGACAGAGAAGCCCAGTGGGCTGCAGTCCATGGGGTTGCAAAGAGTTGGACACGACTGAGCGACCAAGCACAGCACAGCGCACTGAGGTTCTGAGAAAAACCCGAGAGGGAGGCACGGTCCTGCGGATGCAGATGCCCTGTCAAGTGCAGACGCTTCTCCCTTGGCCACGCGTGTGAGCGTGGGGGTGCACTCCAGGTTTGATGAACGAGTCCAGGACGGACACAGGGCTCGCCTTGAGGGACGCTGGTACTGAGAGTGTGATTTGGAGACCTAACCACAGTGGGGAGGAGGGGGACAGCCGTTATGTTTTCCCTGGGTAGGAATTAAAACACAACTATTGCACCTAAAATACCAAATGCTTGAGCCACAGCAGAAGAATGTAACTCTTCTGTGAAGGGAATGAAAGTCAAAGTGAAGTTGTTCAGTTGTGTCCAACTCTTTTCGTCCCCATGGACTGTAGCCTACCAGGCTCCTCTGTCCATGGGATTTTCAAGGCAAGAGTACTGGAGTGGATTGCCATTTCCTTCTCCAGGGGATCTTCCCAACCCAGGGATCAAACCCAGGTCTCCCACATTGTCAGTTCAGTTAGACAGGTCATGTATGGATGTGAGAGTTGGACTGTGAAGAAAGCTGATCGCCGAAGAATTGGTGCTTTTGAACTGTGGTGTTGGAGAAGACTCTTGAGAGTCCCTTGTACCGCAAGGAGATCCAACCAGTCCATTCTAAGGGAGATCGATCCTGGGTGTTCATTGGAGGGACTGATGCTGAAGCTGAAACTGCAATACTTTGGCCACCTCATGCGACGAGTTGACTCACTGGAAAAGACTCTGATGCTGGGAAAGGTTGGGGGCGGGAGGAGAAGGGGACGACCGAGAATGAGATGGCTGGATGGCATCACCGACTCTGTGGACATGAGTTTGAGTGAGCTCCGGGAGTTGGTGATGGACAGGGATGCCTGGCATGCTGTGATTCATGGGGTCGCGGAGAGTCGGACACGACTGAGCGACTGAACTGACTAACTGTCGTGAAGGGAATGGGGGGACCCATTTGTTATTGGAATAAAGGTTAGAGATAAGCCATGAAAATAAAGGAAAAATACATGCTCAAAAAAAAAGCAAAATAAAACACACACACACAACTAAAGCTTTGAGGAATGAAAGCACATAAATCACACATTTTATTTTATTAATTATTTACATTTATTTTTTTAAACAACTTTATTTCATATTGGAGTATAGCCAATTAGAAATGCTGTGGCAGTTTCAGGTCATCAGCAAAGGCACTCAGCCATACATGCACATATATCCATCCCCGCCCCCCACTCACACACTAAACTCTCCTCCCAGCTAGGATGCCATGTAACCCTGAGCAGAGTTCCCTGTGCAAATCACATGTTTTATTGAGTGTGAGGGCTAGAGAGCATCTGAGGTTATACAGAAAGAGTCAAAGGTAGGAAAATGAGCATGTTGAAAGCTAATGGGAGAGGGATACATGTGGGAGGAATGCATTAAGAGTGATTCAGAGAGCCATATGGACCACAGACAGAAAGATGTATGAAAATTCCCAGTGAAGTGAAGGATGTATGAAATTCCAGTGAAGATCTAATCACACCTTTTGCCCAGGGCAACCGGTCTGTTCTGAGCAAGAGTGGGATGGGACTGGAAATCAGGGCGGGGGGACCTGAGTTGCACCTGGGGCCCAGATGACCTCCTGCCTTCATATCAGACAGGAGGAACTGAAGGTCACAGACCAGAAATGAAATCCATTTTTGGGGGCGGGGGGCAGTGGGGGAGGGCAGGGGCCTGTGAAATGCTGAAAGGTCTTGTGATTATTCCGGAGCAGGTAGTTAGACCATCCGCAATATTTGAAGGTTGACCAGTCTGCAGGCTTAGATGAGTTCTGTCCCACGTGTAAGGAGAGAAAGAGGCAGTGAAATGTACATTTGGAGGGTGGGAGCCACTCCCCACAGAAGACAGAGCAGGTCGGGTGCTGGGGACAGTCCTGCACCCTGAGTCAGGTGGGGATGGGGACTCCTCCTACTTTCTCGTGTCTCTCAGGGAGAACGCTGGCCCACTCACCCTTCCTTTCTTTTCATCTTTGCCCGCCCTCTCTGACTAGAGCATCCTTGTTCAGTCCCATCATAGTCTCCAGAACAGAAACTAGATGTTTCCAGAATTTTTCTGGTAGAGTGTTTGAAAATTCTTGGTTTAACAATGTGTTCCCACTTAACACTTAAAATAAATTAACACTTAAAACAATACAGAAAAAGTATTGTCCCATGAATTAGAACAAGTGGTTTCTATACCTGACGAAATCTTGCAGTATTATTTTATTCCTCTTAATTTATCCATGTTGTTTCACCACCTGCAAAATCACAAATACCAATCTACAAAATCAGAATGGTGTTATCTGCTCTCTTTACCAGTTTCCCTAAGGCACAGTGAGATAAATACATGAAAATATACTGTGAAAAGCATGAAATGCTTTATAACCTATGGTGTTATTTTCATAAGTCTCAAGCAAAACTGTAATTGTGTCTGAGGTCTACAGATTGATAAAGGAAAGATGTATTCTGCAGTGGACTCTAACATTGTATAATTAAAGTCTTACTAGGAGAAGAAAAACTACTTCCTGATGAATTTCGAGACCCAATTTATGGAATAAATTCTTGGACTAGTGTTTTTTTTAAAGTCCAATAATGGTAATCACTTATCTTGATTAACCTAAAGTTTTCACAAACTAGCATGCAAAACACTGATCTGCTCCCTACGGGCCCCTAGCTGGCTGCTCAACACAATCCAAGTATCCTTCATTCTGCAGGGAGTGGCTCCTCTGCCTGATGTGTTACATGACAGTCTTGGGATGAATAGAAAATAGATTTTATGATGGAAGACAATCAGTCTGCAGGACTTGTTACAGGGAAGTGAAGTGTGACATTTGAAGACATGTTTCCTCCCAAGATCTCAAAAGCCTCTTGAACCAAAGTCACCAACGTATCTAAACCTTCCAGATTGTAAAGCCAGTCAGTACATGGTTGGGATTTGGTCCCCAGGGACTTTGCCTCTTCTAGCTCCTGCATTTACTTTTCTATTAGTTCAGTGAAAGTGTTAATCACTCTAACTCTAAAGAGTCAGAAAGTGTCTGACTCTTTGTGACCCCATAGACTATAGCCCGCCAGGCTCCTCTGTCCATGGAATTCTCCAGGCAAGAATACTGGAGTGGGTAGCCATTCCCTTCTCCAGGGGATCTTCCCAACCCAGGGATTGAACCTGGGTCTTCTGTGTGGCAGGCAGATTCTGTGCTGCCTGAGCTATCAGTTCCAACCATTTCCAATTAACAGCAAGGAAGCTGAGTCTACTGCATTGTGGTAAGACCACTGTTCGTGTCATCACTGTGGAAAGAAAAGAAAATTAGAATCTAAGTTCTCATTGGGTTACCCTTGATTAGCACCAGCTCAGCCCCATCAATCCTTTCATGTCACGAGGTCTTGTGGGGTTCTGGAGGGAGGTTAGGAAGGGTACCAGCCTAGAATTGCCACCATATTTCCTTCTCAGCCTCACTTTAGGGAGGGCAAGTGTTTTTAGACACTTGCCAGGCTTCAGAACTTCCCTGGTGGCTCAGACGGTAAAAGCGTCTGCCTACAATGCGGGAGACTGGGGTTCAATCCCTGGGTCAGGAAGATCCCCTGGAGAAGGAAATGGCAACCCACTCCAATATTCTTGTCTGGAGAAACCCATGGATGGAGAAGCCTGGTAGGCTACAGTCCATGGGGTCACAAAGATTTGGACACTTTGAGCAACTTCACTTCACTTCACTTCAGAGTGAGAGTGTGAAGTATTCCTCTTATTCCTTTGACTGAAGATATCTAAAGATATTCTCAGGCTTGTTCGTGAATCTTCTTTACTGGCGTTTGGCCAGATCACCCCCCCCCCCCCCGCTCACACTCCCCACAATAGCCCTTTTTCCTCGGTCCAGGGTTACCTGCCTATTCTGACTTGTGCTCACTGCATCCTCAGAAGCAGATCTCCCATACCGAACACTCAAGTTCGACACCTAGCACAAGTGGGGAAGAAGTCAAATCAGGGGCAAGGTCGTAACTTCTATGCTTTGAGTAAGGGAGTCAGGCTTGGGTGAATGGCTTGTGGAGTTTAAAAGAATGGATGGCAAAGCTGTAATGACCTTGTCCAGCTGCCCTTCGTGAGAAGAGACGTTTGACATCAACCCAATCCATTTGTTTTCTCGAATCTTAGCTTTTTTCTCCCCTTTGTTCCCCAGAACAAATACTAAAGGGCAAACCACTTGACAGTATGTCTGGCTGTCATTTCCTAATGTGGCCACTTTAAAGGCTGAGAAGCCGAAACATCCCTGGAAATTACACACATTATTGGACAGAAATGGAACTTAGAACAAGAATGGTAGGAAAGAGGTAAAGAGCAAGGGTAAATTGTGGTCAAGAACTGCCTCACTCTTGGCATCTATCCAGACGACTTCTCCAGCTTCGAAGTAAACTCTGATGTTGGAAGTGTTGGAGGGAAATGCAATGAAACAATAAATTAGATGGTAAGTCGTTTAATATATATCTTGTTTTACTTTTCTAACAATGCAGTTTCTGTTTTATTATTCCCATGAGAGAACAAGAGACTGAGCAAGATTTATGCTGCCCGTGAAAAAAATCACTGAAAAAAACTTGAGTCTTCGTAGAACTTGAATGGTAACTGAGGTCCAGCAGAAAGAGAGCTTATCTGATAAGGGAGGTTTGCTTATAGGACTATGTGCATTTTGCCTATTACCTCAAGTTTTATTGTATCATGCTTTACAAATATATGCCATAAGACCCAGAGGGAGGATAAAGGGAGGAGGGAGGTGGGAGAGGGGTTCACGAGGGGGAACTTATGTACACCCGGGGCGAATTCATGTCAATGTATGGCAAAACCAACCAATATAATATTGTAAAATAATTTGCCTCCAATAAAAAATAAATTAATTAATTAAAAAAAAAGACGATACAGATGAATAGAATGATCACGTGTATGTTTTCCAGTTTCTTTCTTTTAAGTGTATTTAATTGAAATAGAGTTGATTTACAGTGTTGTGCTAGTTTCTGCTTTATAGCAAAGTGATTTATTTATACGTATATGTAAATAAATATTCTTTTTCACATTCTTTCCCATGATGGTTTATCCCAAGATATTGAATCCAGTTCCCTGTTCTCTATCACAGGACCCTGTTGTTTACCCGTCTCGTATATAATAGTCAGCATCTGCTGATCCCAGCTCCCAGTCCGTCCCTCCCCTACCCACTGCCCCCTTGGCACCCTCAAGTCTGTTACTATGTCTGTGAGTTTCTCTTTCATTTGTGTCAAATGCTCAAGCAGTGTTTGATGATGCCCATTCTCCCAAAGTACATAGAATGTGCAAATGTTTTGCTGTAGCAAATAATAATGTTGTTCACTCGCTACTCGTGTCCAACTCTTTGTTACTTCGTGGACTGCAGCATGCCAGGTTGCCCTGTCCTTCACTCTCTGCCAGAGTTTACTCAAACTCATGTCCATTAAGTCGGTGATGCCATCCAACCATCTTATCCTCTGTCACCTCCTTCTCCTCCTGCCCTTAATCTTTTCCCGCATCAGGGTCTTTTCCAATGAGTTGTCTCTTCACATCAGATGGCCAAAGTAGTAGAGCTTCAGCTTCATCATCAGTCCTTCCAATGTGTATTCAGGACTGATTTCCTTTAGGATGGACTAGTTTGATCTCCTGGCTGTCCAAGGAGCTCTCAAGAGTCTTCTCTAGCAATGATTCTTAGAAATCAGTGCCTTATGCAAAATTACATCATAAATCCACAGGGTTTATGGGGAAAATGGGGTTGTGGACCAAACATTCAAATATTCTGCCAGCAACACATAAAGAAGAGATAGGAACCTAGTAAAAGTGGGAGCACAGTTTTACACGTGTTAAATGGTGAAGAAGGACACGCAGACTGTAGTCTAAATGGTATTTGACCTTGAGAAGGACCAGGAGCTTGTTTTGGGAAGTGGCACTGAAGAGTATAGCCCGGGAGTCTCGGTGGAGATGGGAGGGGATAATCTGAAATCCGAGGGAAAGGGAGACAGGTCATGGTGGGTGTGGCTCCCCCAGGCAGCCGACCGGGGTGAGCACTGTGTGGGAGTGTGCTTCCGTGCGTTCCTGCAGCCTCCATGCAGTGTTCACATTCACTAGTGTCTCTCAGAAACGAAGGACACTTGTGCAAACAGGAAATTAGCGTCGTCCTCAGGTTGTTCCCTTAATACTTAAAGTGCATTGAAACAAAGTCACGTTTTCCAAACGAACATTTTAACAGAACCTATTGCATGTAGGTCCTCCCCCTGAGGATTTTATGATCCTGTTCAGAATAAAAGGTGGATAAAGAAAAAAGACTGAATTACAGAGTACCAGGCCCAACAGCACAGGCATCTCGGCTGGGGAGGGACCAGGAAAGGACCCATCTGGGGAGTTTTCTTGTGGGAGTCTGTCCTTGAATAAATGCTCTGAGCAGCCATAGGAACGGAGATAAATGCGGTGGGGAAGAGGGAGGCTCAGAAGAGAGACCTGCCGGGGACAAACTGTAAATGAGGTCAGATCGGTAGATTTGGGCGGAGCTGGCGTGGCCACGGCGACCCGGAGGAGCCTCGTGACAAAGGAGGTAGGTTTAAGGATGTGGGCATGCGTGGAGTCTGCCACACAGACTGAGGGCGTGTATTTTGCAGGATTCATGCCATCATTCTGTCCCTTCCAGCCCATCCTGTTCATTTTTCATTCAACAATATTTGGTGGGTTCCTGCTAAGTGCCAAACACTGTTCACAGCTGAGGACAAGGTTCTGAACATGGAAGGCAAAACACCTGCCCTAAGGAGCTTAGATGCTGGTGGAGGAGAAAAGCAACACAGAGCAAGGAAATAAACAACAGAACATCCAGTAGAAATAAGGGCTTGCTGGTCAGGGAAGCCGAGTAAGGCGAGGGGGAATGATGGTCTGCACAGGCAGATGATTGTTTCAGCGTGGATGACCAGAGACCTCTTCTCTAAGGAATAGACATTTGAATAGTGATGTGGCCCGTATGGAGTGGGGAACAGGTCTGGACACATTGGTGCGGGCAGAGGAAACCTCGAAAGTAAGGATCCTGAGACACTGGAGGCAGACAGTGGAGTGGGGTGGGGGTTGGGGTCAGAAACAGGGTGAGAGGTTGCTGGACCAGTAGCGGCCACGGCCTGGAGGGGACCAAAGTTCATGGGAAGGAGTTCAGGTTCATTCTAAGTTTTATGGATCCTGTTAAGTGGGAGTCGGTGAGAATCAGATTCATATTTTTGAAAGGCCATTTTGTTGTATGTGGAGAATAGTCTCCAGGGGTTAAAACTGGAATCTCAAGGAGCAAGTAGAGGCGAGGTGATGGGAACAGGAAAGTAGATATAAGTGAGGCTAAGGAGGGAGCAGGGAAGGAGAGATGTAGAGTTGAAATCAGGGGATGTTTTGAAATGAAGGCCTTCAGAATATAGTCATTTCCCAGATGGCACTAGTGGAAAGAACCCACCTCCAGTGCAGAGGGCATAAGAGACACATGTTTTATCCCTGGGTTGGGAAGATCCCCCAGAGAAGGCAATGGCAGCTCACTCCAGTATTCCTGCCTGGAGAATCCCATGGACAGAGGAGCCTGGTGGGTTACAGTCCATGGGGATGCAGAAAGTCAGACACGACTGAAGTAACTAAGCTCTCAGGTAAAATAAGGCCATTAAAGTGGGCCATAATCCAATGAGAATGAAGGTCTTGTACAGAGAAGAAATTACACACCCACTGAGACCTCCGGAGTGCACACATACAGCGAAAAGACCGTGTGAAGGCCAGTGAGGAGGCGGCTGCCTGCGAGCTGGGGAGAGGAGCCTCGGGAGACACCAAACCTGCCAGCACTTTGGTCCTGGACTTCCACCTCCAAGAGCCATGGCAAAATAAATTTATTTTGCTTCAGCCAGCCAGTCTGAGGTAGGTTTCCATAGCAGCCTGAGCAAAGTAATAGTGCTTTGGGGACAAGAAGAGGGAAGTTCAGGGCTCTGCTTTAAATGTGTTAAAAGAGTAACAAGTGAAGTGAAAAGAAAAAAATAAACTATAGGTAAAGCTGTGGCTTATTATGGTTCAGTCGGTAAGTCGTGTTCAGCTCTTTGAGACCCCATGGACTGTATGTAGCCCGCCAGGCTCCTCCATCCATGGGATTCTCCAGGCAACAGTGCTGGGGCAGTTTGCCATTTCCTTCTCCAGGGGATCTTTCCAACCCAGAGATCGAACCCATATGTCCTGCATTGGCAAGCGGATTCTTTACCACTGAGCCATCAGGGAATTAAGCTGACATAAGACATAATCAGAGCAAGTCGTTTTATTGGGGATCAAAAGTCATATTTGTAGTCAAGAATGCAGTTTCTCTGACTTGAGACTAAATATGTTCAGTTATTTTCTTGGAGACCCGCTTAACTTCTCAGTATATCCTTGTGGCTTAACTGTGTTTTTCACCTGTTGACCCAGGCCAAGGTCAGTGTAGCAAAAGCGAAACAGTGAATTATGAAAGTTTCTGCCTTGTTCGGTTACAACAGTGGGAAAACTTTGCCCTTGAAGAATCTGGTCCAAGAATCTGCTTCCTCAGCAAGAAAGCACAGCTGGAAACTATAACCTTGTTGACTCCACTGCACGTCAATTCTGTGAGGTCTCTTTCCAGTTGGGGAAGGAGTCAGGAAAACCTGGAAAGCTGTTTGAGGAAGAGTCCCGATGTTGGTGGCCAGGGAGCGTCTGGGGTAGGAACCCCGCCCCGCTGCCTTTCCGTCATTACTGGCTGCTACAGGAGAAAGGTGGCTGAAGAAGAACCATGCCTGAAGAACAAGAGGAAAAGGACTCCGTATACACGGTCATGTGACACAGAGGGGGTCAACTCCAGGGAGTGAAGCAGGTCAACTCGGGAGTCAGTCGGCACGCGTTCCTCCTACCAGGATAAGGTCTACACCTTCAAGATCAGACAAGGAAGCTGCTAGATCAGATTCCGTCCTTCTTACACATGAGTAATGTTCAATTCCATAGCTGTTTGGGGAAAGAATTTGAGTAACGGTCGTCTAATGATAGAAGCTAGGTCAACTTCCACAAGCCTGCAGCTTTGGAAGGTGGTCTGAAAGGAAATGGACCCTGAGATGTGAGGTCATCTGACACTTGGACTGCAGGTTTCCACTGCAAGTGCGGGCCTCACAAATTCCTGTCGACACACAAGTCTCTGCCCCTTCTCCTACCGTGCCTCCCCTGTGCCGCCCTCAGAGCAGCTACTTAGGGCTTCCCAACCATCCCTGTTACGTTCTGTTTCTGGAGGGCTATGAGGACCGAGTGCTATAAAGACGAAGGGAATAACTTGTGTTGACGGACTAGAGCTCAGGAGACCCTCCTCTTTGTCACAATTGAGGCTCCCTGAGGTGGTGTCGTGCTGGAAAGTGGCCTCTTCAAGCAGTGTGAGATGTGCATACATCTCAGAGATCCTGCGGGTTTGGTTCCAGACCACCCCAATAACGAGAGTATCACATAAAACACCAGTCACGTGGATTCTTGTTGTTTCTCAGTGCATATAAAAATTATGTTTACACTGTCTTGTAAGTCTGGTAAGTGTATAATAGCATTATGTCTGAAAAAGCAGTATACATAATTTAAAATATTAATACCTGATGTTAAAAAATGTTAACCATCATCTGAGCCTTCAGTGAGTCGTAACAGTAACATCAAAGATCACTGATCACAGATCCCCATAACAAGTATAATAATTATGAAAAAGTTTGAAATACTGCCAGAATGACCGAACGGTGACACGGAAACGTGAAGAGGGGAAATGTTGGGGAAAATGGCACTAATAGACATGCTCGACAGAGGTTGCCGCAGATCTTTAATTTGTGGGGGAAAAAATGCAGTATCTGTGAAATGCAAGAAAGCAAAGCACAAGAAAATGCGGTCTGCCTGTACATGTATTTGCATGGAGTCCCAATATCCCCAAGTCTCATTATGTGTAATGTATTTACTAATGCAGAGGTCAAAACAGGCCATGCATAAAGATTTGTAACACAGATTTCAAACTCTGAAATCTTATTTTGTGGTTAGGCAGAGAAGCACCCTTTAAGTCAGAACACAGAGTTCTTTGGTGTCATATGGTGGTTAAGAAGATCACCCCCAAAGTCATAAAAATCTGGGTTTAATCCTATCCAACCTCTCATTAGCTGTTCCTTTGGACATGTTATTTATCTCCCTGTTTCCATTTGAAAAGTGGAAAATAACCAGATTTGTCTAGTAGGGTTATTGTGAAGATGCAAGCTGTATCATGAAAAGCTCAGCGTGCTTCCCAGGACAGAGTGGAGAGGGTCCAGATTGGCCTCTGTGATGCTGGTGGTGATGCTGGTGGTCGTGATGAAAGATGATGGTGGTGGAGGTTATGGGTGGCGGTGATGAAGAGGAAAATTCTGTGAGGACGGTGGAGGGTGCTGACCTGACCAGGGTTGTGATGCTGGCAGTGATGTGGCCACGGTGGTTGTGTGGGGGATGACGTCATAAGACAAAGGCAGCGGCGACGATGATGAGATAAGGGTGGCGTTGCTGATTGTGTGAGGTCGACGGAGGTGATCGTGGCGGTGACCACGGTGATGATGGTGAAGATGTTGCGGTGGGACTGATGATGGCGGAGGTTATGGGTGGCGGTGACAATGACGGAAGTGATAATACGATGATGTGTAAATCATGATGGCATGATGTTGACGACTGTGATGATGGTGACAATAATGACACTGAGGAAGATGGTGTTGAAAATGCTGCTTATGATCTTCGGTTCAGCCGCTCAGTCGCATCCGACTCTCGGCAACCCCATGGACTGCAGCACGCCAGGCCTCCCTGTCCATCACCAACTCCCAGAGCTTGCTCAAGCTCACGTCCATCGAGTCAGTGATGGATCCAACCATCTCGTCCTCTGTCGTCCCCTTCTCCTCCCGCCTTCAATCTTTCCCAGCATCAGGGTCTTTTCCAGTGAGTCAGTTCTTCGCATCAGGTGGCCAAAGGATTGGAGCTTCAGCTTCAGCAGCTTATGAGCATGTTTAACTTAATGAAGTTTCTCTGAAATAAAATATACCTGCCAATATATTGGGTAAATAGAAGACCCTCTTAGGACATGCCCCTGCTGTGGCCTGTTCTTGGTTTGCTTTCTAATAAGAAAGATAAATTACCTAAATTCATTTTACAGAAATGCACATCTCATATTCTTTTACATAAGTCCAAGAAATTGAGATGAAGAAAATTGCGTTATAACTTTTAGTAAATTTGTCCAATCATAATATTCATTACTACTCTACCGTAGACTGTATTAGCAAGATCAACAAAACCTTAAGCGATAATGTATCCCACTTACAGAAAATAAACTTAAAATTAGTGCTTTGCCCAGGAGACTTTCTTGGATCAGAAGAGGAAGATAAGAAAAATATTCAATTCTATTATACTGTTTTCCTTAGAGTTTTTATTTCTTGTGTGTGTGTATTTCTCTTTAGAAATATATTCAAGTGAATGTTCTCCCAAGGCTAAAATTTTTTCACTCAAGCTTCTCATCATGACTTTGTTTGGTCTTCATTTGGTCCTATGTTTAACAAGAGATGAGGAAAGATAAAGGACAAAAACAAATCCTGTTCCCTAAAAGGGGAGCCTACCCAGTGGCGTGGTCTAGAGCTAACCTGGTGACCACCTGGGTGAGGTATGAATTTGCTAATGGCCAGACCATGAAGAGGAGCCGCAGACTTGTGCCCCCTGCCTGCCCCGTGCCTGCCCCGTGCCTGCAGGCAGCCAGCTGGACTGAGGTTGTAGGAGAGATGATGATCCTGGTCCTCCTTGGGCGTGTGTGAGTCGTGCACTGAAGCAGACCTGACTTGGAGCTCCGTGCAGGCTGCTTGCAGGAATGAAGGCAGAAAAGAATCACAGACCCTCACGGGGGTGCCTTCAGTGTGGAGAGGTCCATGACCTTGATCTGTCCTTTGAAGGAGCCTGAACCAGTCAAGGCCTTGTTCCCCAAGCCCCAGGCTCTGAAAGAAGCAGCAGGGAAGATTCTTTGTCCTTTCTGTACTACTGACCAGAGTTGTCTTTGTGCAAGACCACTGGTTAATCAACAGTACTTACTGGGTTTTATATTTAGAATTAAGTCACCCTGAGAGTCTGCAGAAGTCACTCAGGATGTCTGAATGATTTCACATATGTTGAATGAGTGAATTCAACCAAAAGCCCTCAAAGTGTTCCTCAGGACCCTGTGGGCACCCCTGACCTTTCTAAGGAGGTCCGGAATGCCAGATATACCTTCGTATTAATACCAGGGTTTTGTTTGACTTTTACTCTTTCATTCTTTCATGCATATGAAAAATCCACCAATTTAGTTTTTGAGTCAACATTGCAAATACTGTTGTCAAACTTTGATGTAGTATCAAAGAAAAGTGTCTGCAATTATTGAAAAAGGCAGTTAAAATATGGTTCACATTTCTAACAATGTATATATGCATGAAGCCAGATTCCCTGCATATACCTAAGCCAAAATAATACATTATAACAAATTGAAGGCAAAAGCAGTTCTCAGAATCCAGCCTGTTAAGGAAGATATTAATTGAGTTTTGCAAAAGTTTGAAACAATACCATTCTACTAATTTTTTTTGTCTTGGAAGATACAGTTATCTTTCATAAAATATTTAAATTATATAAACACATAATAGGTTTTCATTTTAAATAAATAAAGATAATTTAATTTTTTAATTTAATACATATATAATTGTTTTAGTCACTAAGTCATGTCTGATTCTTTTGCAACCCCATGGACGGTAGCCCACTAGGCTCTGCTGTCCATGAGATTTCCCAGGCAAGAATACTGGGGTGGGTTACCATTTCCTTCTCCAGGGGATAGGATCTTCCTGACCCAGGGACTGGACCCACATCTTGTCTACTGAATTGGCAGGCATATCCTTTACCACTGAGCCACCAGGGAAACCCATTTATATATATATATATATATATAAAATAATATATATATATACACACACATATATATAAAGAGAGAATATATGTGTAAATAGAATATAAACACAACATTTTTTTTTAATTTTTTAAATAGAATATAAACACAGAAACTAAAGCTCTTTGAGGTTCTCAGTAATTCCTAAAAGTGTAAAAAGGTCCTGAGAAGAAACTTTTCTGAAAACCACTGGATTAGATTATTAACTCTATAATATTTTTCCAGTCTGAAAGGTTTTGATTTATTTTTTAAATATGTTTTATTTTACGTTGAAGTATACCTGATTTGCAATGCTGTGTCCATTTCAGGTGTCCAACACAGTGATTCAGCCATACACATACACATATCTGTTCTTTTTCAGATTCTTTCCCCATATAACTAGTTACAGAATATTGAGTAGAGTTCTCTGTGCTATACAGTAAGTCCTTGTTGGTTATTTTACATAGACCATCCCCATGGAAAAGAAATGCAAAAAAGCGAAATGGCTGTCTGAGGAGGCCTTACAAATAGCTATGAAAAGAAGAGAAGCGAAAAGCAAAGGAGAAAAGGAAAGATATAAGCATCTGAATGCAGAGTTCCAAAGAATAACAAGGAGAGATAAGAAAGCCTTCCTCAGTGATCAATGCAAAGAAATAGAGGAAAACAACAGAATAGGAAAAACAAGAGATCTTTTCAAGAAAATTAGAGCTATCAAGGGAACATTTCATGCAAAGATGGGCTCGATAAAGGACAGAAATGGTATGGACCTAACAGAAGCAGAAGATATTAAGAAGAGGTGGCGAGAATACACAGAAGAACTGTACAAAAAAGATCTTCACGACGAAGATAATCACGATGGCGTGATCACTCACCTGGAACCAGACATCTTGGAATGTGAAGTCAAGTGGTCCTTAGAGAGCATCATTACGAACAAAGCTAGTGGAGGTGATGGAATTCCAATTGAGCTATTTCAAATCCTGAAATATGATGCTGTGAAAGTGCTGCACTCAATATGCCAGCAAATTTGGAAAACTCAACAATGGCCACAGGACTGGAAAAGATCAGTCTTCATTCCAATCCCAAAGAAAGGGAATGCCAAAGAATGCTCAAACTACTGCACAATTGCACTCATCTCACATGCTAGTAAAGTCATGCTCAAAATTCTCCAAGCCAGGCTTCAGCAATATGTGAACCGTGAACTTCCAGATGTTCAAGCAGGTTTTAGAAAAGGCAGAGGCACCAGAGATCAAATTGCCAACATCCTCTGGATCATGGAGAAAGCAAGAGAGTTCCAGAAAAACATCTATTTCTGCTTTATTGACTATGCCAAAGCCTTTGACTGTGTGGATGACAATGAACTGTGGAACATTCTGAAAGAGATGGGAATCCCAGACCACCTGACCTGCCTCTTGAGAAACCTGTATGCAGGTCAGGAAGCAACAGTTAGAACTGGACATGGAACAACAGAATGGTTCCACATAGGAAAAGGAGTACATCAAGGTTGTATATTGTCACCCTGCTTATTTAACTTATACGCAGAGTACATCATGAGGAACGCTGGGCTGGAAGAAGCACAAGCTGGAATCAAGATTGCCGGGAGAAATATCAATAACCTCAGATATGCAGATGACATTACCCTTATGGCAGAAAGTGAAGAGGAACTCAAAGGCCTCTTGATGAAAGTGAAAGAGGAGAGTGAAAAGGTTGGCTTGAAGACCAACATTGAGAAAACGAAGATCATGGCATCTGGTCCCATCCCTTCATGGGAAATAGATGGGGAAACAGTGGAAACAGTGTCAGACTTTATTTTTGGGGGCTCCCAAATCACTGCAGATGCTGATTGCAGCCATGAAATTAAAAGACGCTTACTCCTTGGAAGGAAAGTTATGACCAACCTAGTTAGCATATTAAAAAGCAGAGACATTACTTTGCTAACCAAGGTCCGTCTAGGCAAGGCTATGGTTTTTCCAGTGGTCATGTATGGATGTGAGCGTTGGACTGTAAAGAAAGCTGATTGCCGAAGAATCGATGCTTTTGAACTGTGGTGCTGGAGAAGACTCTTGAGAGTCCCTTGGACTGCAAGGAGATCCAACCAGTCCATTCTAAAGGAGATCAATCCTGGGTGTTCATTGGAAGGACTGATACTAAAGCTGAAACTGCAATACTTTGGCCACCTCATGTGACGAGCTGACTCACTGGAAAAGAGTCTGATGCTGGGAGGGATTGTGGGCGGGAGGAGAAGGGGACGACCGAGAATGAGATGGCTGGATGGCATCACCGACTCGATGGACATGAGTTTGAGTGAGCTCCAGGAGTTGGTGATGGACAGGGAGGCCTGGCGTGCTGTGATTCATGGGGTCATGGAGAGTCGGACACGACTGAGCGACTGAACTGACTGACTGACTGAGTGTGTATATGTTAATCCCAAACTCCTAACTCATCACCCCCACCTCCACCTTTATCTATAACCCTCTTCCAGCCTGAAAGTTTTCGGTTGTAAAAAATGCCCAGCCCATCCTGTGGTCTATGAGGAGTGAAAGCACTGTCTCTGCCCTTGGTGTGGCCTTGACACTGTTAGGGAGGTGACTATCCACACAAAGGTGCTGAACTTAGACAGTCCAGCATCAAGGACTGAATTGTGTGGTTCCAACTAAGGGAACCACCAGCAGAGGGTGGGGATGGTGGCTTCTCCCTTTGTCTGAATGCTTCTCTCTGAGATGACACACCATGCTCTGAACAGTGTGTGCGCCACAGACTACACCTGTATTTTATTTAGAGACTTTCTACTGATGCCAGTTATTATCTCAATAATCTAATGTAGGACGTCTCTGGTGGCTCAACTGGTAAAGAATCTGCCTGCTGTGTGGGAGACCTGGGTTCAATCCCTGGGTTGGGAAGATCCCCTGGAGAAGGGAAAGGGTACACACTCCAGTATTCTGGCCAGGAGGATTCCATGGACTGTATAGTCCATGGTGTTGCAAAGAGCTGGACACGACTGAGCGACTTTCACTTTCAGTCTTAAGTAAATTCAAATGCTGGACCTGGTTACTTGAACCAGCTCTATTAGAACTTCTAAAATTGCCTTGTTTGTTGATTATTTTGACACAAGACTGGGTCAGAACAGTAGATGAGGCAGATTAGCAGGTGAAAGGGTGCGCCTAGGAGGCAATCAGACTTGGGGTCACAGCTGACTCAACCTCTTCTCTCTACAGGTTTCTCTGCAAGTCTTCTATTCCATGAAACTTTTTTTCAAAAATCTGTAATTTGGGGATGATAACTGCCATTTTAAAATCCCCTACAATATGCCTTTTGCTCTAAAAGATACTTTGTGTGAGTTACTGATTTAAATCTCAAAAACACTCCACGAAGGCAACACTGTGACCCTCACCCTCCAGATGGGGAATGCGAAGATTAGAGCACTCAAGGGCTAAAACCACACAACTGGTAAGTGGGCAGGCTCGTGTCTCAGTCTAACTCTCTGACCCTAAAACTTGTGATTTTCTTCCCTACATTGAACTCATTCTAATGGTCAGCTTTGAGAGCTCTTGGGATAATTGGATAGAGCAAAACTTGCAAAGAGCCCAATACAATGCCAAGCTCACAGTGGGTGTGAAAACCTAACTTGGGTCCACTCGCCCACATGCAGAAAGGCCAACCAACTGACAGCGGGTTGTGGTGACGGAAATTACAGCATTTATAATGCAGACACCAAGCAAGGAGAACAGGCAGCTCACGCTCAGTAGACCCAAACTCCCCGATGGCTTTCAGGGGAGGGGCTTTAAAGGCAAGGGGCGGAAGGGCTGCTGGGGGCATGACCAACTCTTGCAGAATCCTTAGATGGATTGGCATCAGGGTAGCATTTCAAGCATCTTGAACCTTCTGCGGTTTCAGCCAGCCTAGGGTCTATGTTCCTGCCATCAGCAGTTTTCATCTGGTGGGGCTCTGCTTCCTGTGAAAACAACCTAGGGATGTGTGTTGGTCCTTTATCCGTGTATTTCAGGGAACTGTGAGTTTGGTGATTCTGCTCTGTGGCTGGTTATACTCTAAACAGTTACCAGTTCTCCAGCCCCACAGCTATGCTTTGTCTCGACATCTGCACATTCTTCTTTGTTTACTGAGTCAGTCTTTTAAGATTCAGGAAGGCATGGAAGACTAGAGCAACAAGCTTTTCCTTCGAAGGACTGGGGCCCAGGGGCTTGTGCGTGGTTTCCAAGTTGCTCAGTCGCTCTTGGTTCCCCACGCCCTGCCCTGCTCCGGGGTCACACCGCTCTGTAGAATCACATGGGGCCACTGAGTACGTGTAGCCACGTAGATCCCAGGAGATGAGGCTTGTGTGGATGCAGTGGGTTCCAGCTCCTGGCAGTGCTGCATGCATGTTTGCTGATGAAGCTGCAGCATCCTATGGTCAGGTCAGGGACAACTTCCTTAATTTCTCCGGGCTTTGATTTTCTTTTCTTTACAAGTATGAATTTGAACAAGCTTACTTTAAGGTCTATACAGATCTATGCCATCTAGAGAAGTCTATATTGTACTATTGTGCAGTGTTTTTAAACAAACTTAGAAGTTCCTAGAAATAATGGTGTTTTAGTGGAGCCAGAAATGGCAACCCACTCCAGTATTCTTGCCTGGAGAATCCCAGGGACAGGGGAGCCTGGTGGGCTGCCATCTATGGGATCGCACAGCGTCAGACACGACTGAAGCGACTTAGCAGCAGCAGCAGCAGTATTTGAGTGCATTCTCCAAATCCCAGAGGTAAAATGAGAAACCTGAATTGCAATTAAGGGAAGGTGGTGGGTAAGAAAAGCAGTAAGATACATCTGCTCTTTCACAATTCCTGGCATTTGAGAGAAAAAAAAATTGCTATTAAAATTACTTCCTTCTTCTTGTGTCAAACCCGAAATAATGAGAAAAATGCAAAGTAAATATGTTTCCTGTTAGTAAATAGAAAGAATGACTTTCCTAACAGCCTTTATTTGAATATGTTTTCAACTCTGGGCTAACCACAAAGACTTTTCATTTCATGCTTCTTTTCATGATTATCTAGTTCTCATCCTCCCCTTGAATTAAAGAGGGAAGATTAAATTCTTGCTGAAAGAGGAACACGGTTTTGCGCTCACATCGCCTGTTTTCTGTATTCACCATGTTATGTAACCATGAAGTGTGTTTCCTCGTGCTGTTACTGAGTTGAGGACGAGGCGTTGTCATCCAGTTTTGCAGGCGGTGCTATGGTTGTCAGTCCGCGCAGGCCAGGTTTCTATGCAGAAATGATATTTTCCACCAACTTAGAACATCTGATCATTACTGTTTTTGAACTGATAATACAGGAGAACCCTTTTGAATGGATGGAAATTTTAAAAAATCAGTTTCCTAAAGAAAAAAGGAAATGCAACATATATATAGGCAGTGGAGTAAGAACTCAGAAGCATGGAGTCTAGAAGCTTGGGGAGGCCTGAACCATCCGTGCATGTCTTCCAAGGACCTGGAGGGGAAGGGGATGGCTGGTCCACCCCTCCACCCCCAACTCCCACCTCTCACAGGTTAGACTGGAATGTCTAGTACGTTCAGGGCAAGAGGCTCATGAGGTTTCTCCTGCGAGTGGAAGAAGCTGAGACCCAGCCTTGATGTGGCAAAGTTTACAGTAAGACACCCAAAGGGGTGTTGAGTCAAGGTGTGCTGAGTCCGGGAAAGGGGTGGTTTTTGTTGCTGTTGTTTAGTTGCTAAGTTGTGATGGACTCTTTGGCAACCCCACGGACTGTAGCCTGCCAGGCTCCTCCGTCCTTGGGATTCTCTGGGCAAAAACACTGGAGTGGGTTGCCATTTCCTTCTCCAGGGGAACCTCCCCACCCGGGGACTGAACCAGTGTCTCCCGCACTAACAGGCAGATGCTTTACTGCTGAGCGACCAGGGGAGCCCGGGGGCGCTTTTGCCTCCATGGAAACAACGTGCTAGTATCGCCAGCCTCAGTGCACCCGTTGAGTAATCCCACGCTGGCTCCAGAGCGCAGCCCCCGTCCTGATGCACACAGCCTGCGAGAGCACGTGTGCATGTGGGTTTCCCTTTTCACCCTCTACACCGCCTCACTCCTTTGGACCAATTTTCCTTTTATCGAAAACCTCCATTGCCAAAAGAAAGGGGTTTATTAAATGGACAAGATATCAGTTCAGTTCAGTTGCTCAGTCGTGTCTGACTCTGTGACTCCATGGAGTGCAGCACACCAGGCCTCCCTGTCCATCACCAACTCCCAGAGCTCACTCAAACTCATGTCCATCTAGTCAGTGATGCCATCCAACCATCTCATCCTCTGTCGTCCCCTTCTCCTACTGCCCTCAATCTTTCCCAGCATCACGGTCTTTCCAAATGAGTCACCTCTTCACATCAGGTGGCCAAAGAATTGGATTTTCAGCTTCAGCATCAGTCCTTCCAATGAATATTCAAGACTGATTTCCTTTATAATTGACAGTTAGATCTCCTTACAGTCCAAGGGACTTTCAAGAGTCTTCTCCAACACCACAGTTCAAAAGCATCAATTCTTTGGCACTCAGCTTTCTTTATGGTCCAACTCTCACATCCGTACATGACTACTGGAAAAACCATAGCTTTGACTATGAGGACCTTTGTCAGCAAGGTGTTATCTCTGCTTTTTAATATGCTGTCTAGGTTTGTCATAGCTTTTCTTCCAAGGAGCAAGTGTCTTTTAATTTCATAGCTGCAGTCACCATCCATGGTGATTTTGGAGCCCAGGAATACTTTTACTTTCGTATTAGTGGGTTTTTTTTAAAGTTTGCATTGTAGAGCTCATTAGGGTTAGACAAAATGCAAATGTGCATTATAAATGTATCCCTTTGAGCTTCATGAACTTGAGCTAAGGCTTCATTAAGGGACTCTTTCTGGGGAAGCATCTCTAAAACCCACCGCAATTTTGAGGCACACCAATGGCTGTGGCATGAGTTCAGGAAGCCCCTGGCTTGGGGACAGCAGGCCCCGGGCTGGAGCCACCCTCTGCTTACTCCGTCCGTGACCTTGGTCACAGCACATCTGTGCCAAGTCTGAGTTCCTTATTCAGGCATCAGTGTCACCATGGCAGGGCGCTGTGGGGACTACGCGCGATGTACCCAGCACAGAGCACGGACTCCTGGAGCTGTTCAGGAAATTATCCCCACGGCTGTGCCTATTTGTCAGTTAGCTCCTAATTCAACTGATGTTTGGATTTAATTAATAATGGTAACCAGTGAGTTCGTTATCACTCCAATAACCACATACAGGAAGCTCCCTACATACGAACCTTCTAGCTGCGAACTTTCAAAGATGCGAACGTGCATCCGTCAGCACCGGGCGTGAGTGACCCTGCAGCTGGCCCTCTGCCTCCCATCGCTGAGCGTCCTTCAGCTCCACCATCTCCCCCCCCCAACTCCAGTCTGTCACTCTTCCTGCCTGTTCACAGGTATCAGCCCCTGTGTGCCAGCCGTTGTGCTGGACGACTGTGCTTTTCAAGGTGCTGTCCTGTGAGACTAAGTGTTTTCTTTATTTTTTCTGTTGTTTGCCTTATATATTATTTACGTGAAAAGTATTGCAAACTTATTACAGTGAAGCACTATATATAGCCAAGTGTGTGAGTTGGTTGCCTAAGCTAACTTTGTTGGATTTACGAACAATCGGACTTACAGACGCACTCTCAGAATGGAACGCGTTCGTGTGTAGGAGACTTACTGTATGTGTAGGTTAAAGATCACTCCTAGGGAAATTCCCAGTGTTGACACTTTTCTATTTCCTTACATCTCCTTGTTCGGATAATGTAATGTAAAAGCTGACCCAGTTGACCGTTCACTCTGCGTCCACCCCTGTTTTAGGCGCTTTGCACGTATTAACATATTGTCTATCCCATGAGTTTGGGACAGTCAGCACTTCATTTTTACAGGGAGGGAACTGAGGAAGGTAGGAAGCTGGACTAAAGACACACAGGTGGTCAGTGCGAGACAGGTGACTGTTATGTAATAAGAGCGCAGTCTTAAATGCCCGGGTTTATACTCTAGATAAGATGCTGCATCTGGCACCACATCTGGCATGTGGCAGGCTCTCCTTCCCCAGGGAACTGTGTTCTGAATCACACGAGTCAGTCCTGGGTCTCTATCTTCACTGCATGACTGAGTGATATATCCGAACGGTATCATCTGACTTGACACAGCACTGTTCATTGTAAATCACGTAGCTTGTGATGAAATGTTTGAAAATCAAAGGAGTCACACAGTCCAAAGATGCACCACATTGTGTATCCAGGAGATCTTAGGATATCAGGCTAAGTGGTATTTCAAATGCATTTTGCGCCTGGGTGAAAGACCTCTTGGACTTCCCAGGTGGCATAGTGGTAAAGAACCAGCCTGCTAATGCAGGAGACCTATGAGTTCGATCCCTGGGTCAGGAAGATCCTCTGGAGAAGGGCATGGCAACCCACTCCAGTATTCTTGCCTGGAGAATCCCGTGGACAGAGGAGCCTGGTGGGCTACAGTCCGTGGGGTCACAAAGAATCAGACACAACTAAGGTGACTTCGCAGGCGTGCGTGTAAGATCTCTGGAATAATCGTGCAGTCCGGATAGGACCTGCTCTGCAGCTGGCCACACAGATGGATTTTAGCACCAGAAGGTGTTTGTATCAGCGGCCTCTTGTTTACAGTCATGCCACATGTTGAGGAATTTGAGCTTTGACGCAGTGGTCTGCGTTCTGTGCATGCGAGCTAAGTCACTTCAGTCATGTCTGACTCTTTGCGACCCCATGGACTACAGCCCGCCAGGCTCTTCTGTCCATGGGATTCTCTAGGCAGGAATATTGGAGTGGGTTGGCATGCCCTCCTCCAGGGGATCTTCCCAGGGGAATCAAACCCGCGTCTCTTATGGTCTCCTGCATTGGCAGGCAGGTTCTTACCATAGCGCCACCTGGGATGCCCAGCCTGCACCCTGCTACCTGAGAAAAGCGTGAGTCTCCCTCCCCCTGCTGCTTAAAAAGAGTTTCCCATGATCCTCGGAGTCCAGTGCAGCAAAGATGGAGCGGTGTGGGCTTTGGGGTCACAAGACGTGGTCTCTGCAACTTTATCTCAACGGCGTAACCTCATGTCTCACTGTCCTCACTGTCAAAGGAAGAGTTGGCTCCCTATGCAAGTCCTCTAGAGAATTCTATGTGATGGGAGCATCGGCAGGGGCCTGGTGCAGGGTTTCGGGCATGTCCTTGGCAAGCAGATGGCCTTCTTGTCCCTCCGAATCGCACTCTGCCTGTGACCCCATCAGGCAGGTGTGGACCCCTCACTTCCCTTTGCTGGTGGTGCTTTGCCAGGTGACCAGGTAACCTTTGCTCAGCCATACAATGCAGTAACTGTGCTTTGACTGAAACTGTTCTTAAGGTCTACTCCCTGGCACAGGTACCTGCAGTGGTACCCCCAAAGCCTTCTTCAAATAGCGTAGGGGGACTTTCCTGGGGGTCCAGTGGTTAGGCCTCCCCGCTCCCATGGCAGGGGGCCTGGTTGACCCCCGACTGGGGACTGAAGATCCTGCACGCTGCACAGCGAGGGGATGTGATTGTCACTGCCTTCGCCTCTTGAGCTGTCCCTCCCCTCTGGCCTCCATACCCCAGGAGGAAGCTGCAGGCTGTGAAACATGTCCCCTGACCTTGGGCACAGCCCCAGCTTCAGACTCAAAGCTGGGACCCAAGTGAGCGGTCTGTGGCAGAAGACTGTGCCGTGGCCTCTCCTCGGGGTAGTTTGCTATCAAGGGGGATGCTTATGGGATAGAATTCACACGTAATGGCTTGTGTATCATAACTTGGCATCGATATGAAGACCATTTGCAAGAAAACAAAAACTCTAATGCGTGTTGGGGCAGATAAATCTTCAATGGTTTCTAAGGGCGTTGGAAGACTCGTGACTGGTACTTACATAGTATTAGCCGCTCAGTCGTGTCCGACTCTTTGCGACCCCACAGACTGTGTCATCCAGGCTCCTCTGTCCATGGAGTTCTCCAGGCAAGAGTACTGGAGTGGGCTGCCAGGCCCTCCTCCAGGGGATCTTCCTGACCAGGGATTGAACCTGGGTGTCCTGCATTTCAGGTGGTTTCTCTACCTTCTGAGCCACCAGGGAAGCCCAGTGTTTATATACCAGGTGATCAAATTAGTGGTGTTGACTCTTGCCCCCCTCCCCCATCAAATGCGAGAACCTGCCGGGACACCCTGCTCAGGCCAGAGCCAGAACACACCTGAAATCTCACTCTGGCCTCAGGGGCAATACCTGTACATACCCGAAGGTCAGGAGACCCACATCCAGTCTCCAGCTCCCACTCCATCAGGAGGCAGGCAGTGATGTTCACCATAGCCCTCTCTGGATTGGGACTGGACGCATTCCCGCCTGCCCCATTGGCCCCAGGAATGTGATCTGCTCACCTTCTGAACCCTGGAGTCCATCCTGCATCGCCCTAGAGCACTCATCCGAAAGGAGGCGGGAGCAGACGTTCCGTGCTTGAAATCTGCAAGAGGTGCCTGCTTTGAATCCTGGACTTGACACAGCTGTGCCCGTCATCTGGAGCCAATGATTGCAACCTTCTCTGCCTAGGCCTCCCCTCTGTAAGATGAGGACAGACATGATCTACTCCATCGGGCTCATTTAAGGGTGATTGAGTTAACGCCCAGGGATCGTAAGGCAGCTGGGGACTCGATATTTGCTGGCAAGCGTCAGCCACTGTCGTCGGCGTCATCGTCATCAACAACCATACTGCCGTCATCACCAGCGGGAGCTTAATGAGGACTTAATGGAGGCAAAGCAGCAGGTGTGGGGCAACAGCAATGGGGTAGACGTGGCTCCTTTCCTCAAGGAACTCTCCTTTCCAGGCAAACAGGAATCGTAACAATAACGGAAAACAGATCATCTCTGTTATAAAGCTCGCGTAGCACAGGGCACCGTGGGAATTCCGAGAGCACAGGAGATGCCTGGGAGGCAGGCCTCCATACACAGACCTGGAGCATCCTTGGTGCCCCTCGCATCTTTCCAGATAGAAGTTCAGACTGTCCAGCAGGAAGGACTCAGAGGAGGCAGCCCCGGGCACATGTGAGCATGATAGGCAGATTTCAGATGCCAGCCGTCTACATGGGCCAAACGGGGCCTTGTGCTGTCCTGCGGTGTTTGTTGCTAGCTTGTGTGTGTGTGTGTGTGTGTGTGTACCCACAATATCACTCATTTATTTATGGCTGTGCTGGGTCTTCACTGCTGCTCAAGCTTTCTCTAGCTGTGGCGATCGGGGCTACTCTCTAGTTCTGGTACGCAGGCTTCTCTGTGGTGGATTCTCTTGTCATGCCCAGGCTCCCGGGCTCTAGAACGCAGGCTCAATAGCCTGGCTCATGGCCTTAGTTGCTCCATGGCGTTGATCTTCCCAGATGGGAAGTGTGTCTTCTGCACTGGCAGGCAGATTCTTCACCACTGAGCCCCCAGGGAAGCCTGCTGGCTTGATATTCTGACGCCACGAAAACAAGGGAACAGGAGCTTCTGGACACACATCCCTCCAGTCCTCTTTGCAGATGCATGAAAGCAGCTGTTTTTGAATTCAAAAACAATACATTGTGCTACACAGAGCCTTTCTGCATTTCAAAAGTTTCCTAAATATTGCCTCGTTTGATCCTCATGACAATCACATTAGATATGCAAGGCAAGTATTATTTGTCCTGTTTGATAGATGGGGACTGAGTCACGAGAAGATACCTGATCATGGTCCCTGGAGAATGAGGGCTGCGTCCCAGAACCCCTTGTGGTCTGTGGAGTTGAGGGGAGCCTATTATAGGTGGGTCTTAGCTGATTTATAGACCAGTGGGGTAATTGTTACTGAATTCTGGAAGAACTGTGATATGATTTGCAGGACATAAGAAGTGGATAATTCATGCAGATTTCAGCCAATTAATTGTATTTCTGAAATTAAAAACAGTCGAAGTATCCCAGAGTATTAAAAACAAGGCCTAGGGTATGGAGCATGCCGCATCAGATAGTGAGGATGGTGTTCACTGCAGCAGGACTACAGGAGCCAAAGAGTGGAAGCTACTTGGGAGTCCCTCAGCTGTTGAATGCGTAAATAAAATGTGGCCTGCTCGTGTAAAGGGATGCCACTCACACACGAGGAACAGTGAGGTTCTGATTCATCCTGCAACATGGATCAGCTTGAAAAATCATACTAAGTGAAACAGGCCAGGCAAAAAGGACAGATCCTCTGTGACTCTGCTGATCTGAAATATCTAGAATAGGCAAATTCATTGAGAGAGGAAGTGTTAGAGGTTACCAGAGGCTGTTAGGACAGAAAAAGGGACTTATTATTTAGCAGTTAGGGATTTTCATGTTGCAAGAATGAGAACCTTGAACACAGATAGGAGTGATGGTTGTGCAACCTTGTGAATGTACTTATTGCCACTGATGTATGTGCTTAAGACTGGTTAAACTGGCAGATTTTGTATTTTATATATAAGTATCTGTGTCTATACACAGAGGCAGACCTCATTTTAGTGTGCTTCACAGATATTGCATTTTTTTTTTAACAAATTAAAGACTTTATCTTTTGTGGCTCCAAAATCACTGCAGATGCTGATTGCAGCCATGAAATTAAAAGACGCTTACTCCTTGGAAGGAAAGTTATGACCAACCTAGATAGTATATTAAAAAGCAGAGACATTACTTTGCCAACAAAGGTCCGTCTAGTCAAGGCTATGGTTTTTCCTGTGGTCATGTATGGATGTGAGAGTTGGACTGTGAAGAAAGCTGATCGCCGAAGAATCGATGCTTTTGAACTGTGGTGTTGGAGAAGACTCTTGAGAGTCCCTTTTACTGCAAGGAGATCCAACCAGTCCATTCTAAGGGAGATTGATCCTGGGTGTTCATTGGAAGGACTGATGCTAAAGCTGAAACTGCAATACTTTGGCCACCTCATGCGACGAGTTGACTCACTGGAAAAAACTCTGATGCTGGGAAAGGTTGGGGGCGGGAGGAGAAGGGGACGACCGAGAATGAGATGGCTGGATGGCATCACTGACTCTGTGGACATGAGTTTGAGTGAACTCCGGGAGTTGGTGATGGACAGGGAGGCCTGGCGTGCTGTGATTCATGGGGTTGCGGAGAGTCGGACACGACTGAGCAACTGAACTGAACTGAACTGAGCAACCCTTTATTGAGCAAGTCTATTGGTGCATTTTTCTAACAGCCTTGGCTCACTTAGCTTTTCTGTGTCACCTTTTGGTAAATCCCACAATATTTCAAACCCTGCACTAGTAAAAATGTTTCAGCTCACTGAAGGCTCAGATGGTGGTTAGCCAAATCAGTAAAATCAGAAGTGAAAAAAGAAGCTACAACCAGCACCACGAGTATACAAACGATAATAAGAGACTCCTAAGGACAACTGGTACTAGTGGTAAAAGAAATCCCGCTTGCCAGTGCAGGAGAGAGAAGAGATGCAGGTTCGAGCCCCGCTCAGGAAGACCCCCTGGAGGAGGGCATGGCAACCCTTGCCTGAAGAATCCCATGGACAGGCTAGTCCATAGGGTCACACAGAGTCAGACATGGCTGAAGCGGCTTAGCACAGCGCACATGAACAGCTATACGCCAATGAAATAGACAACCTAGACGAAATGGACAAGTTCTTAGAAAAGGTACCATCTCCTCTGACTGAACCAGGAAGAAAGAGATAATAGGAACAGGTTGGTCACCAGTACTGAAATTCAATGAGTAATTTAGAAATTCCCAACAAACAAAAGTCCAGCATCGGATGGCTTCACAGGTGAATCCTGTCAAATGTTTAGAGAAGCATTAACACCTGTCCTCAAATTATTCCAAGAAATTTCAGAGGAAGGGACATATACTTCTAAACTCATTCTATGAGACCAACCTTGATACTAAAACCAGACAAAGATATCACAGAAAAAGAAAATTACAGGCCAGTATCACTGATGAACATAGATGCAAAAATCCTCAACAAAATATTAGCGAACTGAATCTGACAATGTATTAAAAGGATCATACACCTTGATCAAGTGGGATTTATCCCAAGAACGTAAAGATGTTTTTCAGTATCGGTAAAGTAATGTGATATGCCACATCAACAAATTGAAGAATACAAACCATATAATCATCTCAACAGATGCAGAAAAAGCTTTTGACAAAATTCAACATCGTTTATGATAAAACTCTCCAAAAGCTGGGCATAGAGGGACTATATCTCAGCATAATAAAGGCCATGCATGACAGACCCACAGCTAACAACACTCTCAGTGGTGAAAAGCTGAAAGCATTTCCTCTAAGATCAGGAACACGACAAGGATGCTCACTCTCACCAGTTTTGTTCAACTTAGTATTGAAAGTTCTAGTCACAATAGTCAGATAAGAAAAATAAATAAAAGGAATAAAAGTAAAAAAATAAGTAAAATTCTCACTGTTTGCAGAAGACATGATACTATACATGGAAAATCCCAAAGACACCACCAGAAAATTAGCAATAAAGCATTTTAAAATTAGGGCATGCATGTTGTTTATTTAGACATAATGCTGTTGCACACAATGTGTGTGTGTGCTCAGTCGCTTAGCCACGTCCAGCTCTTTGTGAGCCCGTGGACTGCAGCCCGCCAGGCTCCTCTGTCCATGGGATTCTCCAGGCAAGACTACTGGCATGGGTTGCCATTTCCTTCTCCAGGGGCTCTTCCCAACCCAGGGATCGAACCCGCATCTTTTGCGTCTCCTGTCCTGGCATGTGGATTCTTTGCCACTGTGCCACCTGAGCAACCCTCCCCTGCACACTTGTCAGACTACAGTAGAGTATAGACAGAACTTTTATGTGTGCTGGGAAACCAAAGTTTCACAGAGCTTGCTTTATTGCAATATTACATTATTGTGGTAGTCTGGTGCCACACACATAGTATCTCCAAGGTATGTCCGTGCGTATGTGTGTCTGTGTGTTTAAAACACAGCTATAGTAACTCTTTGTGAGGAAGTGCTTTTAAAAAGTGAAGAGATGGCAGCACAGTGAATATTGTAATTTTGAGACTCCTCGTAGGTTCATGAGAAAAAGCATTGGTATCTCAATGCAGCGGTGCTCTTCGTTTCATTTTAAGCCTGATTATTCCTGCCATGTGTTTATGAAACATACGCAGAGCACTGGTGTGTTTAGAATATAGAAAAGGCAAAGTGTGTAAGGAGATAACAATTTAACTTTTTGCAAGAAAACTCTGGCATGTTTTTCATTCTGACAGATTGGTGAGAAGAAAGATGCGGGCTCTACTTTCGTAAACCCGTTTATCCTTCCATTCTCAAGAGCCATTTGTCACCGGTTATTCCCTGTCATACAGAAATACACCTCGAAGAAAATGTAGCTAATTCCTCCATATGGTTTTCAAATATATCCGCTCTTGATCAGTGTGCTAAATATTTCATAGCTTGTATGCCGCAGGTTAGAAAAGAAAGGATTCAATTTTCCAAGACCGTGGAACTGAAAAGAGTCCTTACATTTTACAGAAAGGGCAGGAAGAGTCACTGAGATGGGAGACAGTTTTGTCTAGTGATGAGGAAAAGAAGAAGTGATCCCCCGGCTCAGGTCCCCAGGCCGCCTCCAGCTTCATCAACAGTCTGGGGCAATTTTATCCTTCATTCCTCGAAGCAGCCATGAGTAAAATGGTTTATGACGCTTAATCCCTTGGCTGCATATTCAGGACAGAGGCTGAGCCTCGGGGTCCTTGGGACCGTGCAGGTCACGCATGCCTCTGACCATTATGGAAGGTAGACTAGATGCTGCAATAGAGGTGGGCAACAGGTCGTCCAATGGCCTTGCAAGGAGATGGCCTCTATCTCTCAAGTGACCTGGAAAAGGGCGTTCTCTTCCAGGCAAGGAAATTACTGACAAGACCTGAATTCTAAGGCAAGGCTCCCCAAATACCCAGAGTCAGCTGCCAGGTGGCCTTCAAGCCCAGCCCTCTCATGCCACTGCCCTCCCCTGAGGCCATCTGTGCCTTCCTGGTGGAAAGCCGCTGTGGCCTTGGGGACCATCTGTGTACAGTGTTGAGGAGGCAGCGCTCCTCTCCTGATGCCCCCGGCCTCTCTGAGGCCACTGTCTGCTTGCTATCCCTGGGCTGGGCCTGTTGTCTTGTTGCTATTCAGTCACGCGGTCGTATCCAACTCTTTGTGACTCCATTCACTGCAGCACGCCAGGCCTCCCTGGCCTCCCTGTCCATCACCATCTCCCAGAGTTCACTCAAACTCATGTCCATTGAGTCGGTGATGCCATCTAACCGTCTCATCATCTGTCGTCCCCTTCTCCTCCTGCCTTCAATCTTTCCCAGCATCAGGATCTTTTCCAGTGAGTCGGGTCTTCACCTTAGGTGGCCAGAGGATTGGAGCTTCAGCTTCAACATCAGTCCTTCCAGTGAACATTCAGGGTTGATTTCCTTTCGGAGGGACTGGTTGGATCCTACTTAGTATAAAAGGCCTCCTGAGCTAATGGTTATGTCATCTGTTTCAGGTCAATGTGATGTTGTTATGGCACTGGACACATATCATGGAGACCTATCCTCTGCTATCATCACTTATTTTCCGAGAATTCCGTCCACAAGGGAAGACAAAAGAATAAGCAGGGGATTGAGGAGGAGACAGGAGCTGGGAGGAGCAGCGGGACCCTGGGCATCGTCTGCTTCCCCCCGGGTCCATCTGCGTGGCTGGCTCAGACCAGCGGCCCGGCCACGCTTCTGGAACCAGACCCCCTGAAGGGATGGCAGAAGGGTCTCTTGTCACTTGCCGCCTTCCCTAATTAAACGGCAGCGTCTGGCAGAGCAGGAAAAGCAGAATGCGCGGTGGACAGGGAAGGCGGGTCAGGCCCTGCATGCTGTAAGGAAGCTCATCCAGAGCCGCTCCTGCTCCTTCTATTTCCGAGAGACCGAGAATATTAAAGGTGAAGGTGTGGGATCCATCTCGAAGGAATCGGAATAGTTTTAAAGGATTTGGCCCCCGACCTAATAGAGACTTTCTCCTCTAGAAAGTGAGTCTGGTAAAATGGGCAAAGCCACAGTCATCCATAGGGACGTGACGGGTCTTCACTAGACGCCCTTGGCCACTGTGCATCTGAGAAGAGCTGCCCTCCTCCTGGCCATGCGCTCCCTCCCACCCCACCCCCCCAGCTCGTGGTGTTGGAGCCGGGAGAAGTTTGCTAGATTCGGGAGACTTATCAAGGGGTGTGGTGTGTGCATTGTTCTTACTCTGTGCAATCCGGCAACGGAGCTGCGCTGTGTGAACCTTCTGCCCAGAGGTGAGGAAGGGGTGTAGGGGTGGCGGGCAGGCAGGGGGCAAGACCTGGGAAGACACGACATACAGGGCAGGCGAACTGGACGTGGGATTCGGCGCCGCTCTGCCCGCCTGCCTGGGCGAAGCCAGTGACTCCTCTCCCCACTCCCCCAGGTGCCCCAGCCCTGTTTCCATCGTGGGGATCACAGCCATGTGCAGAGGACTCCGAGCCACACGGAGTGGCTGCGACCTCACTGAGGGGCCTGAGACCTGGCATGCCACCTCCCTGCGCACGGGCAGCCTTCAGCAGGTCTTCCCCTCTAGGGAGGAGACGGTTGATGCCTTGACGACTTCTTAGGGCAGGTTTCAATGGTGGTGAGATCCCGTGTAAAGGTGTAAGTTGTTCTCCACACGGAAGGCAGGATTTGTCAAAAGTGATTTCATCTAGGTGATGAATCACTCGAAGTTTTACTCCCTGCAAATGGCAGGGAAAAAAGCCTCTGCAATAGTGAATGTTTCAGCAGGCATTTATTGAGCACCTAGTATGTGGCAGACACTGAAGCACTTGTAATGTGTTGGCGAATAAAGTGGATTTCACCTTAACGCCCTTTTGCAGTTGGCATTCTAATGGACACTCGAAGAAATCTGTTTGCAGGTCAAGTGAGATGACAGGGAGAGCTATGAAACATGAAAATCACGGGCCAGGGAGTGATACAGATGCAAGTTTCGGGAAAGAGTGGTTTTCAAAATTAGCGCAATGTCCCGGGCTCTGCCTCTTGAGACTGACAAGCTCTTGTCTGTCTCTCTTTGTACCTGTGGGATTCAATGAATGCACAGTGTCAAGAGTGCAGACCCATTTGAAGAGGGAGGCTTGTCGAGTGGTGGGAAAAACAAAGGCATTTCAGGGAAGAAGATGATGCCAAATGGAAGCTGATGGAAGGGGGAAGAAAACACACCCCATGGGAAAGCGGAGCCTGGTGACGAAGAAGCAGCACGAGATGGGCCACAGGAAGAATATCCAGTGAAAAATAAAACGCTGTCATCAACCGAGGCTGGAAAATAGTTCACAGACTTCATAAATCATCTAGACACTGACTCCCAGCTCCCGGCTCCTGTGGGATGAAGCTCTCTCTGTGGAACGTGGTGTAAATACAGGCGAAAGGTCGCCAAGCCAATGCCAGAGCCCTTCCTGTAGTCTGGATTCCATCTGTGGACCAGCGGCTCGCAGGACACCAACGTGATTTTCAGTGCAAGTCAGAGGTGCTGCGCTCCCTTGAGCTGGTTCAGTCCTCTCACTGTCTCAAGGGCCATGACATTTAGGGAGCGCCTACTGTATGCTTGTGCTAGGTGTGGTGGCGCGGGAATGGCAGTGAGCAAGGCGAGCAGCCCCTGCCCCTTGGCGCCCAGGCTGGGGTGATGTGGCCGGAAGGTGGCAGTGACTCACTCAGATGCACACAGCTGTGCAGGTAGCAGACTCTACGCCGACACCAGTGGGCACCGCATTCCTACACCAGCGGTCCCCAGCCTCTTTGGCCCCGGGGACCGATTTCATGGAAGGCAGTATTTCTATGGACCAGGGATGGGAGGATGGTTTCAGGATGATTTAAGCACATGGCATTTATTGTCCACTTCAATCTAACACCACTGCTGATCTGACCGGAGGTACCAGTCCATGGCCTGGAAGTTGGGGATCCCTGTCTTAAGTGACTCCAGAGAATATCCTTGACATTGAGATTGTAGGTCTTTATTTTTCCCAATAATCCCCCCTCGTCCAGAGGTCACAGAACACAGGGTGAATTGTGTACTCAGTCTGTTCAGACCTCTATAACAAAAATACTATAGACTGTGTAGTGAATAAACAAGAGAAATGTACTTCTCGCAGTTCTGGAAATGGGAAGTCCCGATCAAGGCTCTGGCAGATTTTGTGTCTGGTGGGGGCCAGCTTCCCGGAGGTTCCTAGATGGAGGTTTCTTGCTGTGTCCTCAGGTGATAGAAGGGGCCCCAGGAAGTCTTGTAAAAGGGCACTAATCCCACTCATGAGGCTCCACCCTCATGACCTCATCACCTCCCAAAGGCCCCACCTCCAAATGCTAGCATGTTGGACTTAGGGTTTTTTATTGTTTGTTTTGCTTTTTTAATCCCTGGTTTTTTTTTAATTGAAGGATAATTGCTTTACAGAATTTTGCTGCTTTCTGTCAAACCTCAGCATGAATCAGCCATAGGGATACATATATCCCCTCCCTTTGGAACCTCCCTCCCATCTCCTGCCCCATCCCACCCCTCTAGGTTGATGCAGAGCCCCTGTTTGAGTTTCCTGAGCCAGACAGCAAATTCCCGTTGGCTATCTATGTTACATATGGTAATGTGAGTTTCCATGTTGGACTTAGGTTTTAACAGTGTGACTTTCCAGGGGACACAAGTGTCCATCCCATGTTTATGAGCTTTTCTTGTTCCTTCAGCCACCCTGACCAGATTAATCAAAATAAGGGACCAAGGAGCCCTCAGGTTGAAATACAATGATTGGGTAAAATACAGCACTTTGTAGAATGATCAGATGGAGGGGATGTTGAAAAATAAATGAGGTGTGATCATTACGATTTATCCCCATCATTACGGATTTGCTTATTAGGAAGCTCCACTTGGGCACAGGGCAGTGCCAGGGAAAAGTACGGATAAAAGGTGAGCATGAGTGCCAAATGTTTCTCACGTGGACAGTGCCCTGTGCTGGGCCTTGCAGAGGGTTATTTGTGTTGCTGCACCGAAATTTATCCAAAGAAAATGGATTTGCTCTTAATCGCTCAATGTGCTCTTTCAAGTTGACCCTGATACGCAATTTTAATTTTTCTTTTTTATCCATCCCACCGTTTTACTTCAGGCACTTCTTTCTCACGTGGATGACTCCAAAAACTTCCTAAACTGCTGTCCTGGTTCATTTTCCACATGGTGAAGAGACCTTTCTAAATGGCAAATATGCTCACGACATTTTAATGCCTACATTTTTTCCAGTTGTCTGCAGGGGAGAGCATGTCCCCTTAGTAAATAGGATCCTCATAATCCGAGCCTCACCCCGCTCCTCACCCACACCTCACCCCAGCACTCTAGCTTTCCTGCAGCCCCTCAAAGGACCTTCTTGCACACTGTCACCATTCAACTGTACCTGGCAGCCCACCACTCAGTCCTGTCCGCATGAGTCCACCTGGCCCCTCTGATTCCAGTGGGATGTCCTGTAAGAAAAGCCTTTGAGAACCACAGGTCTTTTGCTTTAGCCCTGCGCACATGTGCCTCCACATCCATCTGGAGGTACGGATTGTTTGCCTTCGCACCGCACTGGGTGACCTTCAAAGCCGAGGCTGTATTTTCTGTATCTGTGTCGCTCCAGTATCTGACTTTGTTGCTGTTCAGTCGCTAAGCTGTGTCTGACTCTTTGCGTTCCTGTGGGCTGCGGCATGAACTCCCATAGGCTTCCCTGTCCTTCAGTATCTCTTGGAGCTTGCTCAAACTCAAATCCATTGAGTCAGTGACACTACCCAACTATCTCATCCTTTGTTGCCCCTTTCTCCTCTTGCCCTCAATCTTTCCCAGCATCAGAGTCTTTTCCGATGAGTTGGCCCTTCACATCAACTGGCCAAAGTATTAGAGCTTCAGCTTCAGCGTCAGTCCTTCCAATGAATATTAGGGGTTGATCTCCTTTAGGATTGACTGGTGGGATCTCCTTGCAGTCCAAGGGACTCTCCAGAGTCTTCTTCAGCAGTGTGGCTCACTGAGGCCTGGTATATCGTAGATGCTCAATAGATGTCTAGAAATTAAATGAGAGAGATGAAAAATGGTGACCAATCAGGGTCTTCCAGTAATAACCTCTTGTGTGGAATGGAATAAGAGCTCTCAGCAAGTGGAAAAATGATGCTGGGCTTCGGGAACCTGAACCAGTTTGCAGTTGTTCCTCCTCTAAAAAATATCCTGTGTGAATTCCATCTGAGCCCCAGGAGGGGAGGGTCCCTGGGCTGTTGACTAGCCTGGGGCATCCTTAGGTATTAGTCTGTTGGGGGAATCTTCGCCTTGCTCATCACCACCACCAAATGCTAAATTGGAAACCAACCTGGGCTGGAAAAGGAGGCATCTGAGTTTGCATGAATTCAAGTTCCTGAAAGGGAGAAGCGGATTGGCTTGCAACATGTAACGTGGGTTACATGGCTATAGATTGGTGTCCTTGGGTCAGGCCACAGACCCTGGGCCAGTCACCCATGCTTGGATTCCTGTCTCATCTTAAGTGGGGTGCTTAAAGGGGAGTTCTATCCAGAATGAGCCCAATGATGGACATGGACATACAGGTATTTTCTATTAAACCATAAAACCCCAAGAGAAGGAAAGCACGCTCCATCCTTAATTCTCCTGAATCAGTGAACATGTTGGCTGCACTCCCTTTCAGAGGTATGGCAAGAATCTGTGCTCTTCAGAAGGACTTACTTCATCTGAAGGATGAAGAGAATTTCTGAAAGCTGATGAAAAGAGTCAGGGAAGAACGTAGCCTGAATCTAGAAATGATCTTCCTGGGTTTCTTCAGGTTAGTAATTCTGAGGGGTGTGGCTCTGTTCATTGGATCCATTGACAGATTCTCAATTACAGTTGGTATAGAGAAATGGGGTGTCTTTCATCTGTGTCAACTGACTCTGTTATCAATAGGCTTATGAATGATAGCCCCCACAAAAGATAAAAGCACAACTGTGATTCTGCAGTCTTGATGAGGAAAACACTTTAAAACTGGAGCCTTTCTGGTCTCTTATGAATGTTACTGTATCAGCTGTGCTGTTTCCTACCTGTCATCCGACTCAGAATGGGCTTTGAGAAATCACCCATCGTCTTGTAGCTTTCAGTCTTCCGTCCTCTCTGAGATGTGGCTCAAACTCAGCTAGTTTCCTGGTGTTCTACGTTCATCCCAAGGGTGGTCTTTCTATACCGGAGTTCACCTGAGCATCTCGGATGTAGGAGACATCATTAATCTTTCAGGCGTGCTTTTTCTCCATCGCATGCAGGCCCTTCGGTTGCTTTGGCCTAGCGGCGCATTTTATAAATGGATAGATTGAAGGCAGGAGGAGAAGGGGACGACAGAGGATGAGATGGTTGGATGGCATCACCAACTTGATGGACGTGAGTTTGGGTAAGCTCCCGGAGTTGGTTCCGGACAGGGAGGCCTGGCGTGCTGCAGTCCAGGGGGTCACAAAGAGTCGGACATGACTGAGCGACTGAACTGAACTGATGTTGAAAAGGGGAAGTTCCCAATGTTGGAGCCTGAGCCTGCTTAGTAGCTGACTCTGGTGTGCTCCTGAGAGCTTCCGGGAGAAGTTACGGGTTCGAGAATTCTCGGAAAGGGAGAGAAACCTTTGGAATAAAAGGGAAACACAGGCCCGTGCACAGGGACAGCCTGTCTCAGAGATCTTAGAGGAGTGTTCTTCCCATACTTCACCAGTGACCCCATCTCACAAAAGTGTCACAGAGTAATGCCCGTCCTAGGAGCTGTGTCCCTGTATTCTCTGTTGTATTGTAGTCTTTCTCTCTGAGTGCTGGTTGACACAGATCTTGCAACTGTCTTCATGTGGCTGTTTCTGTGTCCCCAACAAGTGGTCATCTTTCCCGTTTCCTGTGGGGGCTGGTGGAGAATCAGACTCACAGTCGGTACTCAGCGGCAGGTCTTATTATTTGATAGGCCAAGCTCCAATTCTTAAGGGCTTTTACTTTTAATGCTCAGCAAGAGAAACTTAAAAAGACATACTAAGGCACATGCTTGTCTGATGAATTGAGGAAATATATCTTCCTTGTGTTTTGTGTCGTTGATTTCCAAAATGTAAGATTTTTTTTTCTCTTTAGTAGTCACTGCTTTCCCCTTTTCATCTCTCTCCTTTCAAAGTGTTCATCTGCAGTGAGGGACATGGTGGATCCCTGTCTTAAGCCAGGGAGCCTTTTTTTCAATAATATGCAGCTCCCGTCATGGGGACAGGGTCCTGGCTGGATGCTGAAATGAGGGTAGGTGGGCTGGAGCCTCAAGTTCTCAGGAAGCTTTGGCTTCAACCTCATCACCTTGGCGCTGTCCTAACCTATGTCTCCTCCCGTGGATGCTGTTCCACTCTCCCAGGGCTGCCTAATCCACGTTTCCATCTCTCAGTGATCCGTTCACTGTGACCACACTAGCGCGTATGGCTCCAGGAGGAGTTCTGTGTGTTGTGATTCTGTCCAAACGTCTTTGCTGGTAACGAGTTGCCTAGAATGAATGGTCAGGTTCCGATCTCTCCTGGTGCTCCTGTGAAGAAAGACTCATGTCCTCTGAATTTCCCTGAAGTTCTCTCCCTAAAACACCCATATTTCTGTTGTTATCTCTGTGCTGAGCGCTGGGCATACGAAGAAGAAGACCTACCTGTTCTTAAGGTGACCTCAGTCTGGTGGTGAGGAGAGCCTCTGATGGAGCCCCTGCTATGTCTGCTGGTTTAATATTTGAGCTCATTTAGTCCAGGCCATGCGCTGTGAGCCGTCTACCGTTGCATGCATTTAACAGCCGAAACCTGGAATCAGCGGCTTACATGTGGCCAGCAAGTGAAACAGACCTGGGATTTGCAAATAAGAAATTATTCTGACCTTAAAGCTCATTCCTCTTACTGATGCATTGCACTTCATTCTTCCCAGGCTCTGCCCTGGAGAAACCCACAACAGGGCAAGGAGACCAGACGGGGAAGTGGACCGTGATGCTGTGATGCACACGACTTCACACAAGCATGGGACATAAAAGTTGTGATGGGAGAACGGTCAGGCAAGAGCTGAAATCTAGGGAGGAGGTAGGAGGTGGCATTTGAACTGGGCATTGTGGGATGAGTAGGAGCTCATTGGATCGGAGGGTTGGGGGAGATATTAGTGCTCCTTCTTTGGTGGATGTTCCTCTGTTCATGTCCTTGCTTCAGTAATTAGCTTCCAAGAGGAGTTGCCAAGTGTAATCGTCACGGCTTATATGCATCTCCAGTGTGACATGACCCAGTTGGGGGTCATTCACATTGTCACTTACACTCATCCCCAAAGCCAAGTCGAATGTGTTCTGCAAAGCTGGACAGCCGTGGTTTCACAGATGGATCCTCCTCTGGGAATTGTCTGCAGGAGTCTGTCTACTTATTTATTTGGTGTTGAAAATGAAGCAGGAGAATTCAAAGGCTTGGAGGGACTTGTTATATAAGATGTACCTTCCTGAGTGGTAATGAAAGCTCTTCCTGACCCTGATTCTGGTGCTAGGTAACCACACGTGGGCCAGACGGCAGGGGCTGAGCACAGGTCCTGGGAACCCAGAGAGGAGGTGGTGGGCATGCCAGGGTCATGGCCCAGGGGCTCCTTGAGGATGTCCATCCGGAGGCACCACTGACCACAGTGCAACAGCGGGAAGACCTGAGTCCCCCTCCATGCCTGCTGTTAACCAACTAGCATGAGCGCTCATTCACCGCGGGCCTTGCGAACAGCCCTGGAAATTTCAACCCGGGCCATTAGAGACCGTCACCAAGACATGTGTCAGGCTGCTGTTGCCAAGGTCATCCTGGCAGTGTGAGGCGCCCGGGGAGAACCAGGCAGTGCCCAGCCATGACCGGCCAGCTCAGGTGGCCCACCTGCCTGGGTGCCACGTTGCCCATGCTCTGTGGCCAGGTTTCAAGATACAAGATGGGTCAAGGGGAGATGCAAAAGACAGCAATTGGAGTGGAATTAAGCTACTTCGGCACAGAACAGACACATTTTTAAATGAGGTTTTCAAAATGCCACACAGTTTGTATCGCATCTGGTTCCCCTGACGGTTGAGACGAGGCTGCTATTGAACAGCCCGGGGTGTGACCAGGTGTGGGGGAGATGGTTTCAGACTTTTTTGCACAGTGGCAATTTTCACAGATTTGATTGTCAACCTCGGAATATCTACCTGGACTCACACAATAGAATTTCCCGACTGGAAGCTTTTCATACCAGGGGACACCTAATTTAGGGCGTGTGATGGTCTACACAGAGTGGAGAGTTGGACCTACACGTGGGCCCACACCGACCCATCCTCCAAACCACTGCCTGTGTGATCTCGGGCAAGTGATCCGGTCTCTAAAGCCCCCCTTCCTTATCTATGAATTAAGAATTAGTTATTTCCTGGGACCGTTGGGAGGGTTAATAAAGATGGTCAAGTGACCACGCAGGGCTCCCGAGGGCTCTCCATGCGTGTCTTCTGGTCCTGCCTTAGAAAGCACTCTTGTGGCTCAGACAATAAAGAGTCAGCCTGCAATGCAGGAGACCCGGGTTCCATCCCCTGAAGGTCCCCTGAAGAAGGGAATGGCAACCCACTCCCTTTTTCTTTTAGTATTTATTTATTTAGGGCAACGCTTGGACTCTGGTGCTGCTCTCAGGCTTCCTCTAGTTGCGGCGAGCAAGACGTCACTGTCTTGCTGCAGAGCACAGGCTCAGGAGCTGTGGCTCAGGGGCTGAGTTGCTCCGAGGCATGTGGGATCTTCCAGGATCAAATCCACGTCTCCTGCACGGGCAGATGATCCTTACCCACTGGACTGCCAGGCAAATCCCTCTCCATTGATTTTATCTGGACTTTTCTCCACCCTTCTTGCAGGAGAGGAAGCTGAGGTTTACAGAGGTAGAGCTCACATCACATGATCATCCGCGGTCCAAGCAAAGCCCACCACGCTCCCCCTGCCTCTCCTCCTCCCTCCCAGTTCAGAATCTGGCTCCCCTTTCCTCCCACCATCAGCAAGCGTTATATCACATCCACTGGGTAGCTTTCAGTTTGTATTTTTGCAAAACACGTATCGTTGTACAAATGCATTTTTCATTTGTTAAAAGGTTTATGTACACATGTGTATGTGTTCTGTGTACATTATTTACATAAATGTATTTATACATATATGCATATGTGTACGTGTGTCAGTATGCATTTCTATTTCTTAGTTTTTGCCCTGAGCACTGTGTTTGTAATCCATCCATGCTGCTCTGTATACACATGGCCTTGCTGCTCATCACTGCTTAGTGTTGACTGGCGTGTGTCCAGAACGTTCTACATGGCCCTCCGCGAGGATGGGCACCCATTGCCTCCAAACCTCCTCGTTTCCTCCACCAGCCTATTTCTCCTTCTGCTTCCTAAGAGAAAGAAGGTGAAAGTGTCAGTCGCTCAGTCATGTCCGATTTTTTTACGATCCCATGGACTGTAGCCCGCCAGGCTCCTCCGTCTATAGAATTCTCCTGGCAAGAGTACTGGAGTGGGTAGCCTTTCCCTTCTTCAGGGGATCTTCCCAACCCAGGGATCGAACCCAGGTCTCCCATATTGCAGGCTGACTCTTTATCTTCTGAGCCACCAGAGAGTGCTTCCTAAGGCAAGGCCAAAAGACATGTATTTGTTACAAGTTTTCATCTCCTTCCTATTCGGCTCTGAGGCTGTGAGAGCAGATTTCCTGTCTTACATACAAAGCACTTTGCACACAGTGACATATAAGTAAACACAGGGCCTCTGGCTTCTCCAACAGCTGGGTACACTGCCTCAGGCCAGGGGTCCTGTGGCCGCATCTCAGGCCAGGGGTCCTGTGGGAGAGTGCGTAGCATTACCTTACTGCATAAAGGTTTATGATCAGCGCGGGAAGCATCTTTTAGGGAAAGATGAAAATCATTCAAATGGAACTTGTCATTGAATTCCTTTGAATACACCATACTATTCATTTATCCAAACAAACAGTATCAAACACTTACTCTAGGAGATGGAGGTATGGATTTTGCAAACCATTTGAATGCTTTCAGTACTCCCAGATCCACAGGAGATTCCTGCTTCCAGGGCAATGAATTCCATTCCATGGGTTTACTGTGGCCTTTGGAGAGGATGCTGTCAGGATGTACACAGGCTAGGGTGTGTGGCGGGTCACAGGTCAAGTCCCAGTCACCCTGTGAGAAATTAGACACTGTGACGGCAGTACGAGAGGGGAACTGTGTGGGAACATTTGTCCTCCTGTGAAGATAGGAGGCTGATGGCAAAAAACTGTTAGGATTTTTTTCCCCATGGTCTTTCCTTGTAGGGAATCAGAGGAATGGTCTACTTGGATACAGCTTTTTTTCTATTGATTTTGTGATTCTGAGTGAGGGCACATAACTGTAATTGACAAGTAACAGGGTCACTCTAGACCTGGGGTCTGCAAATTTTTTCTGCAAAGCATCAGATAATAATGTTATACCTTACAGGTCATATGGCCTTTGTCACAAGTTCAACTCTGCTGCTGCTAGGTCACTTCAGTCGTGTCCGACTCTGTGTGACCCCATAGATGGCAGCCCACCAGGCAAAAGCATTCATTAGACAACGTGTGAGTGAATGGGCTCAGCTATGTTCCAGTAAAACTTTATTTATGAAATAAGAAGTGGGTCAGGTTTGACTCAGCGGGGCCTGACTTAGAAGCTCACTTATTTGCTACATCTGGAAATCAACATACATTTATCAGGTCTCTTAAGATGAATCAGAGACTTCCCTGACAGCCCAGGGGTTAAGACCCCATACTTCCACTTCAGGGGATGTGGATTTGATCCCTGAAGAGGAATTTGTCCTGTGTTCATTTGAGCTCATCTCTGTGCATGACAGAGAACCCAAGTCATCCTGGCTTATGTAAGAGAGAAGTCTCTTTCTGTCTTCTGTATAAAACTTTGGAGGTAAGAAGCTCAGGAATCTGATGACTTTTCTGTTTTCTCCCATGAATGGTCTGGCTTTCATGATTCAAAATTATAGTAAACATTTCAGGTAGAAAGATGGGAAAAGGGGAGAGGAGAAGAATAGTGCTAGTAAGTTAAGAGTACTCACCTCACCGGACGCTTTACCAGTCACCTCTATTTATCACCTGTCATGGTTGATTTATGTCAATGCAGCTAGCCCATGGTACCACCGTTTGGTCTCCTAGGTGTTGCTGGGAAGGACTCGTGCTTTTTAATGTGATTAACATATAAGTCAGTAGACTTTCAAGTAAAGCATATTAGCCTCCTTAGTGTGGGTGGGCTTTGTCTAATCAGTTGAAGGCTTTAAGAGAAAAGAGACCTACCTCCCCAAAGGAAGATGGAATTCTATCTCCAGATGGCCTTTTCCCTGGGTTTCCAGCCTGCTGGCCTGCACAGTCCTACCCTGCAGATTTCAGATTAGCAAGCCCTCACAATCAAATGAGCCAGCTCCCTAAATTCCTAAAAAATAACCCATCTAGGGACTTCTCAGATTGTCCAGTAGTTAAGAATCTGTCTTCCAATGCAAGGGACATGGGTTCAATCCCCGGTCAGAGAACTAAGATCCCACATGCCATGGGAGCAATTAAGCCTGCATGCCAAAACTAAGACGCAACACAGCCAAATAAAAAAAAAAGTAATCAATCTCTCTCTCTCTGTATATGTATATCTATACACATGTTTGGATTCTGTCCCTGGTGGCTCAGATGCTAACATGTCTGCTACAATGTGGGAGACCCGGATTCGATCCCTGGGTCTGGAAGATCCTCTGGAGAAGGCAATGGCAACCCACCCAGAACTCTTGCCTGGAAAATTCCATGGATGGAGGAACATGGTAGGCTGCAGTCCGTGGGGTCACAAAGAGTCGGACATGACTGAGCAGCTTTAGTTTCTTCTTTCTTTGTGTACACACACACACACACACACACACACACACACACACATCCTGTTGGTTCTGTTTCTCTGGAGAAATCCAGTCTTCAGGAAACTTATCCGCGTCTCCTCCCTAGTGGTAATTTTCAGTATGTATCTATATAAGCTCTTTTTCTAAACTTACTTCTTTGGATCCTGACGGGACTCTCCAGGGAATCTTACCTTGCTGCCCATATTCACTTTTATTTTCAGGGAACTGTAACTTAGAATTGGTTTCTCTTGCCGATGGTTAATGCTAAAAAAAAAAAATTCAAGACCTTCGGGGATCTACTCTAAGGCCATTTTGATCCCTTACAGCAACAAGGCAGCTAACGTGCCTGCTTCTTGTCGGCACGTAGTAGGTGCTTGGTAAAGACGGGCTGATGGAGCCAGTAGTGAGGCAAAGCTGTTTCAGCCGATCGGCTGCTTGGGGCAAAGTGAGCGGAGATCAGCGGAGTGAGAACTGAGAACGGCCCGGGGCGGCAGCAGGCCCCAGGGCCGCACATGCACACGCAGACCTAATCGGCTGAGCCGGTGTGGCTGCCCGTCTGGGACACACTGGACGACACACTGGACGGGAGAGGAGGCTGCAGGCTGCACGGCGCCCGCCTGACCAAGCCTCCAGCCCGGTGCGCCTGCTCGGGACTGTAGGGCTTCGGGTGCACACGGGGAGACTGCCTGCGGGATCTCAGAGGTGCCTGGTAGTGCCAGGCGATGGGCCCAGTGGGAAAGGGAGGTGGGTAATGTGGCAGCTGGCGGCGGCCTCCTTGGCCGGCGGGCTGCCGCGCTCTACCAGGCTCAGCTGCGTGTGTCCAGCGAGCGCGGGGAAGAGCCTGCTGGGCGAGGAGCAGGCGTCGCTGTGGCCCCTGCCCTGTGCTGCGGGAGGAGGCTCTGCTCACACCGGCTGCTCTCTGCCCCCGCCTGGGCACGGAGAACATTCTCCTGGGTAGGGCTAGTCTGTACTGCGCTGGGATCCTCCCTGGACCCCCAGCAGGGACTTGCCCAGAGTGGGCCATCAGGGCAGACCCTTGAGCTGCCTGCCACTTTGCAGATACCAGAGGGCTGGTCAGGCGCCTTACTCTTGTTTGGAGTAACTCTGCTGCTTATTACTGACTGTGTGAGTTTTGGAAAGACTGCGGAATCATTTCAAGCCTCAGTTTCCTCATCAGTGAAATGGGCTCACAATAAACATTAGGGGCTGAACTGTGTACCTCCTTATTTACATGTTGAAGTTTCAACCCCAGGACCTCAGAATGGGACTGTGTCTGAAGAAATGGTCTTTAAAAGGCTGATTAACATAAAGCGAGGTCACTGGGCGGATCCCTAATCCCACATGACTGGTGTCCTGTATGAAGAGCAGGTCGAGCACACACAGAGGGACCACCAAAGACAGGGGCTTCAGAAGGCGCCAGCACTGTGATCCTGGGCTTTTTGTGGTGCTCTGTTGTGGCTGCCCTAGCGAGCGAGTGCCACGTGTGTCTAAGAGGTTTTTAGGGATCAATTAGATAACCGGTGTCCAGTGCTCAGTGTCCTTCCTGGCACAGACTACTTAAGTATCTGCCATCTTCTGCTCTGCAGGCATTTCGAGGCAGTGCAGTATGGTAGCCCTGGGCCTGGCCTGCCCAAGTTTAGGTTGGGCGCTTACTTGCTGGGTAACTATGGGAATAATATTTAAATTCTCAAAATGTCAATTTCCTTTCATAAATGGGGCAATCACAGGGCCTGCCTCACAGACATGCTAGGCTTGGGTGCCCAGCACAGGGCACCCCCAGGTGGCCACTGTCACTGCAGGTATTGTGAGGCAAGTAAGCCTTGACGTTGTCCCTTTGCTAAGGATGGATGCTAGAAACTTTAATGCTCATTGAGGCAGGCACTAAGGCCCAGAAAGAAGTGTGCAGGACACACTTTAGCTTGAAGGATAAACTTGGGCATGGTGCTTTTGTTCTAGAGGGATACCGATTAATTTTAAAACATGGATGAAATGCAGCCCTTTCTGTCTCTTACAGAGATCTACCCTTTGAACAGACATTTTTAAGATATATTTTTGTTGTTATCTTTTTAATTGGTATATAGTTGATATTTTTAAATTAGAGGATAATTACAATATTGTGCTGGTTTTTGCCATAACTTCTTTTTTTTAATAATTAGAAGATAATTAGTTTACAATATTGTGATGGTTTTGGGGAATATAGTTGATTTTTGTTGTTGTTGTTTAGTCACTAAGTCACATCTGACTCTGTGACCCCACGGGCTATAGCCTGCCAGACTCCTCTGTCCATGAAATTTCCCAGGCAAGAATACTGGAGTGGATAGCCCTTTCCTTCTCCAGGGGATCTTCCTGACCCAGGGTTCGAACCCGCATCTCCTGCTCGGCAGGTGGATTCTTTACCACGAGCCATCAGGGAAGCCCATGGTTTACAGTGTATTCGTTTCAGTCAGGCATACGTCTGTATCTATTTTTTCAGTCTTTTCCCTTATCAGTTCACTTCAGTTCAGCCACTCAGGCATGTCTGACTCTTTGGGACCCCGTGGACTGCAGCACGCCCAGCCTCCCTGTCCTCTGCCAGCTCCTGGAGTTTACTCAAGCTCATGTCCATCAAGTCGGTGATGCTGTCTTTTCCCTTATAGATTATCACAGAAGATTAAGTAGCGTTCCCTGTGCTGTCCAGCAGGTCCTTATTGGTTATCTACTTTAAATATAGTACTGTATGTCTGTTGATCCCAACAGACTTATTTTTACTGCGGTACGGTGACGTGGGCTTATAACATGGTGTGTTTCATGTGGACAGCACGTTTGGACTTCTGTGCCCCTGCAGTGTGCTCGCCACAGAAACTGTCTCCAAGCGTCCACTAGATCTTCTTGAATCCATCTCGCCCTCTTTCCTCTGGTAACCACTTCTCTGTTCTTGGTCACTACGTGTTTTTGTGTTGATTTGTTTTTGTTTGCTGTCCTCCACGTATGACTGAAGTGATACGGTACTTGTTTTTCTCTGATGTATTTCAGGTAACAAATTGGTCAGTATATGATGCATGGTTGTTAACCAGAAGCAGATGTTTATGGCAGCTCTAGAACCTTTTCACCTGGGAGAATAGAAGTTTTCTAAACCTTGCACAGCCACTCCCTGCTTCTGCCGCCCCCACCCCCTGCCCCTGGCAGAACCACTCCGCTGCCTGCTTCTGTGAGTCTGTTTTGGATTCCTCTATAGCCGTGGAGTCAGGCAGTATTCGTCCTTCTGTGACTGGCTTACTTCACTCAGCGAAACATTCTCCGGGTTCATCTGTGTCATCTGGCTCGGCTTGAAGTCCTTCCCTTTCTCTTTTAAAAGCAGTTCAAGTCAAGGATGCAGAAAAGTTGGGTTCTGGGCACCTGGTGCCAGGAAAGCCCATAGAAAGCTTCCGAGCTGCACCACCTGGCCTCTCCATCCACCAGCCATATGCGAGCTTTTTCTCCAATGGCTTGTAAAGACAGAGCAGTTGCAGGAGGGGTCTGTGTGTGTGTGTTGCGGGGGGAGCTCCAAGAGATCTGACGCTTTGGGGCCAGCAGGAGACTCCTTTGAAGGATCAGGTATAATCTTGCAAGTGTGTGTGAACTTTGCATGGTATCCATATTCATTTTAGACATAAAATCACATTTATGGTCTTTACTGAGAAGTAAAATAGAAGTGCCCTGAGGGTTTCACGCCCTTCCCCAGCAGACACAGCTGAGCAGCTTGGCGTACCACGCACTTGGTTAGGCCCAGGGCCCTGGGAACCTCCTTCTGCCTTCTCCTCCCCCAGCTCGCATCCCGTCCTTGGACTGCAGTGCTGGGTGGCGTCCATGGCCCCTGCAAGTCAGCGGTGGATGCTCTCAGAGACATGAACTGATGGTGGTTGTAAGACGTGACCCACCCCAGGGGTTCCGACATAAGAGGAAACCCGGGAGAACAGACCAGTTCTGAGATGCTCAGGGATGAACCATTTTGCCGCAAGGGCTGCTGGTCTCACCAATAACCGGGGTGCCCCCAGGGCCGCCAGGGTCCAGCTGTGTTAGGGGATGGGGCGCTGCTCACCCCGCTCCCCAGGCCTCCTTCCTGAGTCTTGGCTGCTGCGACCGTGACGGCCAGTTTGCTTGGGGACTTCACACCACAGTGACCACCCCTTCTCCTCCAGAGCGACCACCCCCCTGAGCGTCTGTGTGGCCTGGCACACTGCCCGCAGCCCACACCGGTGATACCCTGAGTTCCGGACCCCCTGGGTGTGGCCCACCGGGAACACACCACTGCTGTTCCCACCCGGAAACCCCGCTCCCTGCAGGGATGTCTAAATAAAAGACAAACACAACACGAATCGAAACCCGACTGTGCGGCAAGGCTCTCACATGGGGCTTTTCCACTTTTGTACTCTCGGTTGAGCCAGCCAAGCTCCCAGCTGCCCATCCTGACCTTCTGGAATGGGTGCCAAGTAAACGCTTAGAGCCGAATTTCAGGCTGTGGTTGAGGGGGGCCCCCCGCAACCCTGCAGGAGCAGGACTCAACTGTCCACTCCAGGGAAGGACACGGGGCCTTGGATCTCGTTGGTGTGTTTGTTCCTATAGAAGGACAGGGGTCAGGGGGTCAGGGAAGGAGTGGAAGAAAGGAAGTCTTCTATTAAAACCTTCAACTGGATATGGCTCTACTCTGCCTTCTCTTTGCAAGATGCTGCACTGGCTTCACAGGGGCAAAGGCAGGACTGCCTGGAGCCCAGGGGAAGCACTTACTCAGGGCTGAGGGGTGATGGCCAGGCTCCCCCGGGCCAGAGAGTGTCCGAGGCCTGATGTGCTGGTGGCAGAGGCTCCAGGCTGCGAGGCAGGCAGTCACACACCGGGGCAGCAGAAACCTCTGGGCGTTGGTGTGGCCCAGGGTATGGGGAAGCACAGGTGTCCCCACCTGCAGGCCACCGGCTCAGTGCGATCAGAGTCCCCACTGGGCGTTTCTCCTCCACCAGCCACTCGGTCCACCCAGGGGCGGCGGCCAGGTGGGTGCGTGTGCCCAGGGCAGGACCAAGGTCAAGGACATGAGGCCCAGGAGCAGGCTGGCTCGAGCTCAGGACGGAACTGGGGGCCCTTGGGTTCCTATAAGGTCACCACCCGCGTCTTTCCTTTTTTTTTCTTCTTTTAACCATCAGACACCCTTGAGGTCCTGGTTGATTTTCACAGAGAAACAGACGATTCTTTGAGTTAAAAAGACAGACCACAGTTAAGTTTTCAGAATTGTAAGGAAAATAAAGGCCAAGATTGCCATGCCTAGTGTTCTTGGTGGAGGCGATGGGGGCGGGGGGGGGCGGGTAAAACCCCACCAGGCAAAGAGAACAGAGGCTATTCTTTGATGCCCGCGGGCATCTTTGCTCCTCAAGAGGCCCTGCGCTTGGCAGAGGGACAAACAAAGCCCCTCGCCGCGTGGCCCCTTCGCGCGCCCCCCGCCCGGGTGTGACCTGCCAGCAGCGGTACCCCGGGGGCGCAGGTCTGGCCACCTGCACAGGTTGGCAGCAAAACCCGGAGCCGGCACCCCGCCCCCTCCCCTCCCCCGCCGGCGCCCCCTCCCTCCCCGCCCCCGCCGGCGCCCCCTCCCCAGCCCCCTCCCGCCCGCCGCCGGCCCGAGCATGCGCCGTGCGCCGCGGGAGGCGGGCGGGAGCGGCGCGCATCACTCGGGTCCCCTTCCTGCACCGCGCCGCCACTTGCCCGGTTGCTAAGCAGTGGTGGTTGTTTCTGTGGCGATTGCAGAGGCTGTTGCTAATTGCAGAAGCCCCGCGAAGCCGCAGCATCGCCCCGCTTCTGCTCTGTATATTTAAAAGAGAGAGCTAGGCGGCCGTACCCACTCGCCCTCCCTCCCCTCCACCCCCTCTCCAGCTGCCCTGGGCTCTGGAAAGTATGGACTAAGCCCCAGTCCTCCGGCCGGCTGGACTCTGGGGGCCCCTAAGTCCTCCCGCTCAGACCGCACCTGCCGCTGAGCCGGCGTGCCCCTGAAGCAGGGGACCATGACCACAGCCAAGGAGCCCAGCGCTTCGGGAAAATCCGTGCAACAGCAGGAGCAGGTAAGGCTGGGCTCGAGGTGCGTGTGCCCGCGAGGCAGAGCGGTGGCGGTGGGGGTGCTGTGACTCTTGAATGATTGTGTGTTTGCACGACTGTAGTCACCTGAGCCCCCGGGCTGGCCATGAGATCCAGAGCCCCGACGGCGCCGGCAGGGACTGCCTTTGTCCTCCCCACCCCGCTTCTATTTTTGAAGGATCCCTAGTCCATCCATAATGCATGGGCTCAGAGAGCATCTGGAGAGGTAAACTTGATGTGTGGGGACCGCTGACAAAGGCCTCTCTCAGAGCTGCCAAATGTAGCCTGTCAGTTGTGAAGGGTGCCGGCTACTTTGTAATCTGGGGAGGTGGTTTGGAGGGGGGGCTGCAGGAAGTGGCTAGCACAGCCCTCTCCCCAAATTCAGCTGCTCAGGACTCTTCAACAGGACTTTGCTTTGGTTCTAACACAAATCATGAGAAGACATGCCAGGTCTGCTTAAAGGACTTTTTTTCGGATACCTGTGTCCCCTTTTCCTACTCCCCCCGCCCTCCAGTATTTTGGAAGGTACTAGCAGGTCACTGCTATTCATCCTGGCATTTAGAGAGTGCAGACTCTCCCAGCTGGAAAAGTCAGAGGATGCTCCTGTTAAGACCAGAGGGGCCCCGGCTAAGAAGTGGCAGTTTTTAAAGGGCTGGCAGGGGAGGCCGGGACTGCATCGGTGTCCCTAGGTGGCAGGGGACAGCTGCTCACCCTGCCCTGAAGAGGCCCAGTGTCTGCAGAAGCTCAAGGAATAAAGGGGAGCCCGCAAGCTCTTATGGAGTAATTCTCTTCTCAGATCTTGAGGGTTCTTATCTTTTAATCAGTGCTTAGTTCTTGTCGGGCAGATCATTAAAGTAGATCCTGGGAGACACCCGTAGCTTGGCAGAGCAGCTTGCTCGGGCTTGGTGAATCCACGGCACCAACTGAGTCTCCCTGTGTATGTTAGGGGTATTGTTCACTGTCACGTACTAGGGTTGGGGAAAAGAAAGGGGACCCCTTTAGGGTTCAGAAAGGCAAAGAGCCTCTTTGGTGGGACACTGTGTCAGCTCTTCAGAGACCTTCCGAAGGCAACTTTGGATCTATTCAGTGGATCTGTTTAGTAGGTAGTGCAAACTGCATGTTGTTGGTCATTTCCTCAAATCCCAGTTTTCCATTAAAAACGAGACCATCTTATTGGTTGTATCATTATCATCTACAGAACTTAAGTGCGGTTTCATTTATTCTGGGAAGAAGGTTTTGTCCTTATGGAAATCTCGGAAACCTTCTATGCAGTCGGGGAGTTCGTGTGAGGGTCAATGCTCAGTGTAGCCGACGCAGGTTTGTGCGAGGCAAACGGAGCCTTTCTCCGGGGCGTCTGTTCAATAAAGTGACGTGTCCACCCTGAATTAACCTCCGGTGACTGAGGGGCTTCCTCTTATTACCGAGCTCCTCCTCACTAGCTGTAAGATAAACCTGCCCCGGGCTTCCAGCTTCTAGCAAGGGCTGGGGTAGCATCTCGGAGCAGGGCTCAGTGCATTGCTATTCATGGGTCTAAACCCAAGGGCAGGCCCTCAGAAGCCCAGGTTGTTACGTAAAAGAAGGTCCGTGGTTCCTGTTCAGGTTTGTTCTCCCTCTGCTTGATACCCTCACTTGCCAGAATCCTGGAAATGGCTCACTAGGGTGTGGGTTTGGGAAGACGGAGAAACCCTTGTTTGATGTTGCACTTTTTGTCTTGGGAAATCCCTTATACTTGAACATGCTGTAATCGTGGAAGACTTCAGCTGGTATGACCTGACTTTTGGGAGCTGGCTGGACGTCCAGAAGAGCCTGTCTCACCCCAGGCAGTTGGGAGGGCCGTTTCCACTCTTCTCAGAGTGCTGTCTGTCTCCTTGACCCTGAAGAATTCCCAGAGCCCACAGTCCAAGAAATAAAAGGTCAGCAGCAGAGTTAGGGAAGGAGAAGCAAAATGGGGATGGGGGATGGAGATACTGCATCTAAAAATAAATACACCACGAGCTTCCCTGGCAGACCAGTGGTTAAGACTTCCAGTGCAGGGAGCATGGGTTCAATCCCTAGCCAGGGAACTAAGATCTCACATGCCTTGTAGCCAAAGAACCAAAACATAAAACTGAAACAATATTGTAGGAAATTCAATAAAAGACTTCCAAAATGGTCCACTTAAAAAAAAATTTTTTTTTAAGTGAAATACAATAAATATACCTTTAGGGGACGTTGGTTAAAATCTTAACTGCTAGTCCAGAAACAAAGAGGAAAATGAAATACTTAGTTCATGAAGACTGTTTCTCCTTCCTCCATTAGCTGTCAGTTTTCAGAAGATATTTAAGCTGTTTCTGTGCTTTGACTGCTGAACTCTTAATGATTCCTCCACTCCTGCATATCATTTTCTTCTTTTTCACTCCTGATGCTTTGGGGACGGCCCCTTCCCCCGGCTGGGAGAAATACGATCCAGTTTATTTTAGGAGTGAGAAAGAGGTAGGTGCAGGTTTGTGGTTTGATTGCTGGGTTGGAGATCTTTTGATTGTGTTATATTGTACTAACTTCATGACTGCCTTCAAATCACCAAGCATTGCTTCCTGGTTGAAACTCAGCGTTACCAAGGATGTGGATTTAATGTGGCATGATGCTTACACATTTTTGGTTATTGCAATAGACGGCCACTTTGTTCTCAGCTTGCTAACAGACGTATTACAATTTTTTACCTGCCTTGGTAGTTGGGAGCCAGGCACATGGGTGGCAGCTGGAATTAGCTTTTTTATGCTGAGGATTACTGCAGATTAATGAAAAAAAATCCAAGAACTAGCATAAAACCAATTGATTTTACCTATTAATTAGAGATTGCTGAATTTTTTCAATTTGTTTTCTAAAATATGTACTATAAAATGATGAATATGTGGGAGGAGATTTTTTCTTTTTTTAAGGAAACTGTATGACATATTTTCGGCCTCCCAGGTGGCTCAGCAGTAAAGTACCCACCTGCGAGTGCAGGAGATGCGAGTTCGATCCCTGGGTCGGAAAGATCCCCTGGAGGAGGAAGTGGCAACCTGCTCCAGTATTCTCGCCTGGGAAATCCCATGGACGGAGGAGCCTGGCGGGCTGCAGTCCACGGGGTCGCCAAGAGTTGGACACGACTGAGTGAGCACCCAGGATGCACCTATTGGAGTGAAATGGGAAACAGACTTCCAGAAAACCTTTCCCTTCTCTCTGAAGATGCTAGAAGTTATTTTTAAATGAAGTATAAGAAAACCCAGAGATGCTTAGAAACAGTGTATCTTTTAAGCTGAGGGAATTAAATCCACCCTTTGACTCTGAAGCCAATCAGGTGTTAGAGAGGCTTGTTGGTGAAAACAGAATCCACCCTGGCCAGCACCTTGCTTCACGTGTACCCAGAGGTTAGCCTAGTAAGTGAAGTAGAAAAATCAGAGGCTAATTTGATTTAGCGTATTCTCACAAACTAGATCCTACATTAGAGAACTAAATTACGGTACTTCGTCTCCCTTTTTAAACTGTACTATCCTCACGTCAAGTGACTTCAAGTTGGAAAGTGCTCGTCTCGGGTGCTGCTGAAAGACAGAGGAGAAGGCTTCGGTCTCCGTGACTCCAGGCAGCTGGAACCACTGTTTCTCACTCAGGGAGCAGGGATGCAGACTCTGTGTGTGTGTGTGTGGATATGTACCCACGCGCACGCACGCACGCACGCGCACACACGCACGCACGCGCACACACGCAGGCAGGCCTCACACATCACAGAATCCCAGAGCTGGAAGAGTGCGTCCTGTGATCCCTTCCACCTTCTCTGGCTAAGGAATCTCACAGATAAATGCAAATATCCCTTGTCTTTAAAGGTCTCCAGCAAAATCTCTTTTCATATGGAAATATTCTGTGTTCTGTGGATAAGCCTGAATCTTTTGCTCTTTGTTAAGTTCAGTCACCTCCGTAACTTCCCTTGATCTGAGAACCAGTAACTCTGATAGTCCTGCCAGAGGTGAGTGGGTAGCCATTCCCTTCTCCAGGGGATCTTCCCGACCTAGGCACCGAACCCGGGTCTCCTGCACTGCAAGCAGACTCTTTACCGTCTGAGCCACCAGGGAAACCACTGATGGTTATTTTAGTTGCTTCTCAGTTTTTCTGAGCCACACAAGTCCTAATATGTAGGCCCCGTGTGTCTCTTCTCCTAGTGAATGATGGGCCCTGGGACCTGCTGTGGACTGATGGGTTAGATTAGATTGGGGATATTACTAGGGGCTGCTGGGAATGCGAGTGACCGCTAATGCAACTGGAATTTTCTTTGGTGGTGATGACAGTCTTAGAGGTGATGGTCGACAGCTTTGTGAGTGTACTAAACACCGCCCGACTGTACTTGTCGAAATGGTTCATTCTGTGTTAAGGGAATTTCAGCTCAATAAACAATTTTAAAAGCCTAAACCTAAAAATTAAAAAATTATCTAATTGTTTGTAATGATAGTGGCAGTATAGAAGTGTTTTCTGAAGTGAAGAGAATTTTACAAACAACTATAAGGTGAGCATTAAAAGGCATGGCGGGACTTCCCTGATAGTCCAGTGGCTACGACTCCACACTCCCAATGAAGGGGGCCCAGGTTTGACCCCTGGTCAGGGAGCTAGATCCTGCATGCCTCAAACAAGACTGAAGAACTCCTGTGCTGCAGTTAGGACCCAGAGCAGCCAAATAAACAAACTTATAAAGAATAAATAAAACACGGTGCGTGGAGCCGAGAATTTTGAGAGAGCGGGCCTTCCCAAGGATACGCAGATGACGACGTGACCTGCCCTGGCTAGTGCTCTCTGTACGCGGTCTTGCTGCCCCGTCAGTGGTTGGACGAGATACTTAAACAGAGGACCTTGCTTTGACCATCATGACAGTTCAACTTCTTGTGTAACTGTCTTAAAAGAAGAGACAGTGTGAGGTGACTGCAGTGAAGGCAAATGCAGTATTCAAAAGAGGAGGGAGGAGAAGAGGAGAGAAAGGTGGGGGGAAGCGGGGGGAGAAGTACCAGAAAATCGAGGCTCAGTACTCGGAGGTGCAGACGTGACTTTCTTAAGAGCTTCTTGGTAGGAGAGGCGGTTCTTTCACGACTCAGAAGGTGTCAGTGATGGCAGTAATTGTACTCAGTTCAGTTCAGTTCAGTTGCTCAGTCGTGACTGACTCTTTGTGACCCCATGAATCACAGCACGCCAGGCCTCCCTGTCCATCACCAACTCCCGGAGTTCACTCAAACTCATGTCCATTGAGTGGGCGATGCCACCCAACCATCTCACTCTCTGTCGTCCCCTTCTCCTCTCGCCTTCAATCTTTCCCAGCATCAGGGTCTTTTCAAATGAGTCAGTTCTTTGCATCAGGTGGCCAAAGTATTGGAGTTTCAGCTTTGGCATCAGTCCTTCCAATGAATATTCAGGACTGATTTCCTTTAGATGGACAGGTTTGATCTCTTTGCAGTCCAAGGGACTCTCAAGAGTCTTCTCCAGCACCACAGTTCAAAAGCATCAATTCTTTGGTGCTCAGCTTTCTTCACAGCCCAACTCTTACATCCGTACATGACCACGGGAAAAACCGTAGCTCTGACTAGATGGACCTCTGTCGACAAAGTGATGTATCTGGTTTTACTTGACCGTGGACTAACTTATCTAAGACTCTGGATGAAAAGGAAACTTGAAGGAACTGGCGAGGGATAGGGATGCCAGGCTCTTAAGTTTGTCTTGAAACACCTGTAGGATTTGTGAGCTTCCAGAGCAGGGAGAGAGAGAGAAGCACTTTCACTGCAAAACGGGTTGATGTGTGAAGGATTTGAAGGGGAGAACTCAGAAGTCATGGGTGTCCAAGCAAGAGCAGGTTCCGAAGAAGAGCTTAGGGCCTGGAGTTGCCGGGGTGGGTCCCGGAGCTGAGGGAGCAAAGGGACAGCAGTGTGACGTTTTTGAGAAGTGGAAGGGGCGTTGAGTGATGCCCTTCTCCGAGGAAGGATATATAGTCTCGTTACTGGAGAGACCAACGTAGCAATGAAGCAAACACCAGCACAAAGCTGTAATCTGTGTGTCCTGGTGTCCACAGGTGGTTCCCAGTCTTCTGGGATGGAAGTCACGTGCTGTATTAAGAGAAGTCTAAAAAGATACTGCTGCAACGTGTGTCAAAGAGTGTTCTTGCCTACGGTTTTCCCGAGGAGTTTCATGGTATCCGGTTTTCCATTTAGGCCTTTCATACAGTTTGAATAATTTTTGTACATGACGTTAGAGAATCTTCTAATTTCATTCTTTTTCATGCAGGCATCCGGTTTTTCCAGCACCACTTGTTGAGGAGACTGTCTTTTCTCCGTTCTGTATTCTTGCCACTTTTGTCGCAGATTCATTGGTCTTAGGTGCATAGGTTTATTTCTGAGCTTTGGCTGCTGTTTTTGTGCCAGTACCACACGGTTTTGATCACTGTAGGTTAATAATATACTCTGAATTCAGGGAGCCTGGTTCCTCCAGCTTCCTTTTTCTTTCTCAAGATTGCTTTGACTATTCAGGGTATTTTGTGTTTCCGTATAAACGTCTTTCTTGGTCCTAGTTCTGTGAAAAGTGCCGTTGATGATGTGATAGGGATTGCATTGAATCTGGAGGTTGGCTTGGGTAATATGTCCGTCTTAACGATATTGATTCTTCCAATCCAAGAACATGGTGTGCCTTTCTGCATCATCTTCAGTTTCTTTCATCAGTGTATTACAGTTTTGAGGTACAGGTCTGTTCTTTCAAAACTTTCCTTCACCTGAGGAAGGAAAAGGAATTCTGCCCTTCTCGATGCAATGATAAATGGGATTGTTTCCTCAATTTCTCCTTCTGAATTTTCATCGTTATGGTATAGAAATGCAAAGATCAATGGGATTGTATTAGTTTTGTATCCTGCAAACTTCACCAGATCTGATGATGAACTCTAGTAGCATTCTGCTCACTTAATCTAGTACATGAAAACCCACACTCCCCCAGATCAGCTGTATCCACAGCCCGCGTTCAAAGCAGATTGGAACCAGCCGATTTTCCTTTCTGGAAAATACTCTCTCTGCGTAAAACACAGTCCGCCGTGTCATACTTTATCAGCAAGTGTCACATTAAACTTGGTTCTGCGCTTCCTCTTTAGTAGTGGAGTTGCCGTGGAAAGCTTTGCCAGGAGTTCCCAGTGTGCCACAGAGAAAAGCTCGGGGAGGGGAAGGGTTGGGAAATGCTTTCCGTTCACCTTCGCTGAAGTGTCTTCAGCTCCAACGCGCCTGCCGGAAATGCAGAGATGCTCACTGCTTACAGCCATGAACAGCCACCATGTTTCCGGCTCGTCGGGAATGGCAGCTTTGTTATGTTTCATGGAAATGAGCCGTGCCCGTCTTTGGCATTAACTGATCTGGTTTCGTGATAGACACCTTTCACCCTCTCTTGTTGAGAAAGACAAGCCTGGATGAGTCCGATGAGCGCGTCCTGAAAATTGAGGACAAGAATTTAACTGGGCAAAGAGGCAATTCTCTAAAAGAGTTTAGAGGTCAATGGTGGCTTGAAGCCCTTGCTTTACAAATTTCAGACAGGTGTAGGGTGTGTATTCTTGGTTCAGGCATCCTTTGGAAACACGGAATGAACTGAAATGTCTTTTTCAAATTTGCATCTGGATGCCTTGTGGCCTTAAAGCCACAAGGAGGAGATAACCAAGTGTTTGGGTGAAATTTCAGCCTGAATCCCACTTGCTGTAATTCTTCACGAGACTGACATTTCCTTCCTGACTTGGGCGTCTTGTGTTCCTTAATGTGGGGAAATAAATGCAAGGGAGGAGGGCGGGAAGGATTTCTCTAAATAGCCCAGGGAACGCGGTTAAATCCGGGAAGTTTCTTCTCCGTGCTCCGCCCTGTCTGCCTTTTACTCTCCAGAGCTCTTTACGTCATGTCCCCGATAGGCCTTTAGTCACCCCTGGTACCTATAAAGGACTGGTATTTGTTCATAATTGATTCTTCTTATCAAACTCTTTTCTTATGTGCTATGTTCCACCTGGTTTTGCCAAAAGATTGAGACAGATCCAATTACTGAAAAGCATGTAAAACTGGTATAATGTGTCACCCTCCTTCGGAACATCCATAACTTTAGCAATAGCAGTATGTATATTTAAAATAGACCGTCAACTAGGACCTATTCTGTAGCACAGAGAACACTGCTCGGTCGTCTGTAGTAACCTAAGTGGGAAAAGAATCTGAAGAAGAATGGATACATGCACATGTGTGACCGAATCACTTTGCTGTGCACCTGACACTCACACAACGTTGTTCATCAGGCGTGCGTGCTAAGTCGCTCAGTCGTGTCCAACTCTGTGACCCCATGGACTGCAGCCCGCCAGGCTCCTCTGTCCGTGGGATTCTCCAGGCAGGAATACTGGAGTGGGTTGCCGTGCCCTCCTCCAGGGCATCTTCCCAGCCCAGGGACTGAACCCATATCTCTTAGGTCTCCTGCATTGGCAGGTGGGTTCTTTACTGTTGGTGCCACCTGGGAAGCCATAATCAAGTATATGCCAACGTAAAATAAAAATAAAGCAAAAAACAGACACTTACCAACAACTGTTGGTGAGCAGACCAAGTTGACTCGTCAGTGGTTGAAATTTCTGGCACAAAGTTACGGCAGAGCTGATACAAGACAAAATATGGTCACAGTCACAGTTGTTCCTGGAAAAGTAGGGCGAGGTCCCTGTGAGGACTGTCTTGGCACCCCTTCAACCACTGATGGATGGTGTGTGTCTTATCAGTTCTGTGAATTCTGTGTTTTCACTGAAGCAGGCGCTGCCTCAGTCAAGGACCAGCTAGCAGATACTGTTTCCGGGTTCAGCTTCTGGTTCCAGGTTGAGCTCATGACAATGAAGTGGAAATTTGCTGTGAATCCCTTCTTGAGAAAAACGGCCATACACATGGACATGAGTCACTGTCCTGGGCCAGCTTACATGGTGATGGCTGGCTACTTTAGCACTGGCAGCTCGGATATGCTGTAGGATCTGGAATGCACCAGCAACTTTACAAAACACACCAGTGATAGAATAGTCTTGATAATATAATTTTCCATGGCAGTGTATATTTTATTTCCTTACTAGTGGTGGTGACGCTTTAATCGCTAAGTGGTGTCCGACTCTTGCAACCTCGTGGACTGTAGCCCACCATGCTCCTCTGTCCGTGGGATTCTCCAGGCAAGGATACTGGAGTGGGTTGCCGTTTCCTTCTCCAGGGGATCTTCCCGACCCGTGAATCGTATCTGATCAATTTTTAGAGATGTGTGGCTTCCCTTACTAGCATCTGATCAATGTCTAGAGAGCTTTAGCTTCTCCTACTGGATTTTGAGAAAAACTGCCTTCTTCTCAGAAACTGCACAAGACGCTGAGCATTTTCTCAGACTGCTAAGTCGTGAATTTGGAACACAGGCTTTTCAAAAATTTGTGTCTCTCGCCCCTGTGGAGGTGGAGATGGTGGACTAAAAAGCACCAGCATGGTCTGATGATTAAAATGGGAACCAAGGTGGGCAGGGAGCTCTTTCAGAACATTTTCCAATGTCTGTCTTCTGATGCGCTCATGAGTCCTCTTGACAATGGTAGGTGTCCATGTCTGTGGAAGGCTAGATTCCACCCCATAAGGAGTAGGTTTGCCCAGAGAAAGATGGTCATCAAACCACAAAATCTAAAACACATGCACATTTTTTGTCTCTTGGAAATATGCACTAGAGATGTCCTTGAATGGTGGTGATGTAGGTGTTAAGTGAGTGAAAGAACTTTCCTTCTGTGTTTTGAGTATGAGATTTGTATTCTTCTTGTTAGAATGCTTGAGGTTGTTACAGTGTTCCCACCGGAAATTCTAAAATTATGACACTATGTATCTTAAGTTGGATCCCTGGATAGGAGAGTCAAGTAAACATATTTTAAATTTTAATAGCTGCCTAATACCCCATCCACTTATTAGACAGCTGTTGGATCGGAGGAAGGTTTTTGTTTTTAGTTTTTTTTATTAGAGGATCGTTGCTTTACAACGTTGTGTTAGTTTCTGCTGTACAGCAAAGTGATTCAGTTATATGCATTTTAAAAAGTATTCTTTTCTGTTATGGTTTATCACAGGATACTGGATATAGTTCCCTGTGTGATACAGTAGGACCTTGTTGTTTATCCATTGTATTTATACCAGTTTGCATCTGCTAACCCCAGCCTCTCAACCCATCACTCCCCTTGGGCGACCACGAGTCTGTCCTCTATGTCTATGAGTCGATTTCTGTTTCATAGATAAGTTAATTTATGTTGCGTTTTAGATTCCACATATAAGTGATACCCTGGGGTATTTGCCTTTCTCTTTCTGACTTATTTCATTTAGTATGATCATCCCTACGGTCAGAGTCAAGCGACAGAGTAGAGGAAAGGAGAGCTGGACATATCAGCTGGAGGTCAGGAGAGGAGAGGAATTCCCAGCTGTGCAGTCTGCATTCTGGGGGGGGGGGGAGAGGAGCGGGACAGGGCAGAGTGGTCCACCTGGGGAGGTGGAATGTTTTGTGGGGCTTGAAGGCAATTTGGGGAAACAGGACTTGCTTACATGTTGTTGTTCAGTCGCTAAGTCATGTCCAACTCTTTGCGACCCCGTAGACTGAAGCACGCCAGGCTTGCCTGTCCATCACCAACTCCCACTTTGCTCAAACTCATGTCCATCGAGTCGGTGATGCCATCCAACCATCTCATCCTCTTGTCACCCCCTTCTCCTCCTGCCTTCAATCTTTCCCAGCATCAGGGTCTTTTCCAATGAGTCTGTTCTTCCCATCAGGTGACCAAAGTATTGGAGCTTCAGCGTCAGCCTCAGTCCTTCCTATGAATATTCAGGACTGATTTCCTTTAGGATTGACTGGTCTGATCTCCTTGCTGTTCAAGGGACTCTCACGAGTCTTTTCCTGCACCACGGTTCAAAAGCATCAATTCTTCGGCGCCCACATGAGAGGGTTACAGTGCCGTGATGGCCTGGGAAGGATGGGAAGCAGCAGAGGGTTAGTCACATTCTCAGAGAAAGAGAAGAAAACTGAACTTCACCTGAAAGAATCCTGCATAAAAGAGCAGGACTTGAGGGGGTATATGAAACTGGAAGGGCAACTTGGACATAAAATTAACACTTTGTGGGGGAGTTATGTCCTCTGGGTGTGACTTTCAGGGACTGGAAAGGGCGTTGTAGGATGCTAGTTTTCAGAGAGCTGAAAAGGAGTGTGTGATGTCCCAAATAAGTCTCAAGTTTACGAGCAGCGGGGTGTTTCAAGGCCGTATGATATGTACACATCCTATTTCTTCGAATAATCTGAAAAACGTTTAAGATGTGGGATGATTAGAATTTCTGGCTCTGATTTCGAAAAAACAAATAAACCCTCCACTCTTCCAGTACCAAGTCATATGGTGCGCAGTCAGAGAATGCCATTACCAGTGGGAGAGTTTTGACAGGTAGAGGCTGTCGTGCCATTACAAATCAGTTCAGTTCAGTCGCTCAGTCGTGTCCGACTCTCTGTGACCCCACAGACTGCAGCACGCCAGGCCTCCCTGTCCATCGCCAACTCCCAGAGCTTACTCAAAGCTCATATCCATTGATTCAGTGATGCCATCCAACCATCTCATCTTCTCTTGTCCCCTTCTCCTCCCGCCTTCAATCTTTCCCAGCATCAGGGTCTTTTCAAATGAGTCAGTTCTTCGCATCAGGTGGCCAAAGGATCGGAGTTTCAGCTTCAGCCTCAGTCCTTCCAGTGAATTTTCAGGGTTGATTTCCTTTAGGATGGACTGGTTGGATCTCCTCGCAGTCCAAGGGACTCTCAAGAGTCTTCTCCAACAACGCAGTTCAAAAGCATCAATTCTTCAGTCATTACAAATCATAAAGCCTTAATACTTCAAAGCTCATACCTCGAAGCTCCCTTGATGAATTTCATTAATTTTACCTGCTCATTACAAGGGTGTGATTGGGGCCCAGGGGTGGCCGTTTCACTTTGACAGTGTGAATAGTCATTGCCAATAGCCCTCTTTGCTGGCAGTTGGGAGAACACATGGATGCTTCTGACTTAACATCCCAGCCCTTCCCTCTCGTAGCTGAGTGATCTTGGGCAAATCTGGTTCAATTCCACATTTGGAGATAATGCCAGTCACACCATTGCTATGAGGAAAACATTTTTAAAGCACATAACACTATTCTTAGAATGAAGATTTCAATCTGCCATTGAGTGATCCCTTATTGCGCGTGTTGGCATTAACGATGATATTTGAGTGGCTCTTCTGATTTCCAGCATTTGGTGAGGGTTTGTGTCCATTCCAAGAGATGTTGTTCTAGGAAATCATAGAATTTTGACTTTTAGGGCACTTTATTGACCATCTTGCCCAGGGATATTTGGACCCCTGTTTTAGTAACAGGTCTTCCCTGGTGGCTCAGCTGGTAAAGAATCCGCCTGCAATGAGGGAGACCTGGGTTCAATCCCTGGGTTGGGAAGATACCCTGGAGAAGGGAAAGGCTGCCCACTCCAGTATTCTGGCCTGGAGAATTCCATGGACTATACAGTCCAAGGGGTCGCAAAGAGTCGGGCACGACTGAGCGACTTTCACTTTCACTTTAGTAACAGAAACCTATTCTGCAAAGAATATAAGACAAATCCGGCATGTCAAAGAGATGAAAACACTGCCCTAGTGACCTCGGGACAGGTCATCAGAGCCCCAGAGCAACAATCCAGACACCTGATTCAGTAGTAGGATTTTGCGCAGGAGGAAATAAGGCTCAGAGAGGTTAAGTATATTACCAAAATCACACAGCCAGCACATTGCAGATTCGCAACAATTTCTTAGTTTTTGCTTCACACCAAGCACTCCTGGGTGAGGCCTGATAAAAATAATATACTAAGACGATTAACCCCCAAACTGACATGGACTGGAAACTGAAACGGAAATAAAAGAATTTAGTGTTATAGATGCAATAAAAAGTCTTGTCTGCAGACCAGCTGAGAAAGGTTATGCGCTGAGGGGAGCCGGGGTTTCCTGCAGTTCCTTGTCTTCCTGTCCGTGGAGAGGCAGAGATGTTTCTTCTTTTTACAGCACCATCCCTGGAGGCATTAGGGTTTTCAGAGCAACTTCTATTTAATTAGTTACTTAATGAGTTGCTTTTGAAACAAGGGGGAAAGAAATGAGGTTATAACAAATGTTTTTCTCCCCAAATTTCAAAAATAAGCAACAATTAATAAATTCTGCCTGCTTTGGAAGTAGGCAGTAGGTAATTTTCAATTTCCTCTTTCACTTGAATAGCTTCAAAGGTAGTAGTTATATGACAGGTGTAGGAAGATCAGAGTCAAGAGACAGAAGATTCCCAGACACACAGCTGGACACACTGGGTACTTGGCCCAGCAGGAAGGCCGATGTTGAGAGACTGGAAATGTCATCTGTTCATAAGCTTAAACTGAACCGATGATGTGCTGATCACTACCCTGGGAGTATAGATCCCCTTTGAGGGTCTGAAAAAAGCTGTGGATCTGCCAACCAGAAAAATGTCTCCTATCATGAAAATTTTGCACCTTTGTTTTATGTCCCTGGATATGTTCCAGTGTCTCCTGGTTTGTTGTCTATGGGAACTTGAATAGAATTTGTATCCTGATGTAGCAAGAAAAATTGTTATAAATCTCAATTATGCTGAATGGGTTCATAGTGCTTTTCAGATCTACCATATCCTTCCACTTTTCTGTTTGTTCATTCTATTAATTTTGGAGAGTTTGGTATTGAAATGCCACTAAAAATCTTACTCTACCTAAAAACATAAGTGTAATATATAGTGGAGCTATATGTAACTTTGTTCTGTATTTTTCAAGTGTTCTGTGAATGTGCTATCATAATTTCATAATTAAGAAAAAAACTTTTAAACTGTAAAAATAAACAACAAAAAATAAAAAGTCTCATAATCTCTGATTGGGTGAGGCTCACAGAAGCTCTCAATGTCCATCGGTAGACTCCAAGTTGAGCATCTCTCTGTTCCCTTCCTGTGGTTTGTGTCCTGAATTTGTCAGCTGTGTGACTTTGGTAATTTACATTACCTCTAGGGCTTCCCTAGATTAGCTCAGCTGGTAAAGAATCTGCCTGCAATGCAGAAGACCCACGTTTGGTTCCTGGGTTGGGAAGATCCACTGGAGAAGGGATAGGCTACCCACTCCAGTCTTCTTGGGCTTCCCTTGTGGCTCAGCTGGTAAAGAATCTGCCTGCAATGCAGGAGACCTGGGTTCGATCTCTGGGTTGGGAAGATCTACTGCTATAAATAGTAGGAGAAGCATAGGATTTTGATCTTTCGATTTCCTGGGTTACTCTGCAAGACAAAACTAGGGATCTGTGGATTTAGGGGTCTGTGGATCCCTGGATGGCAGCTTTAGCTGAGGGTCAGCATGTACTCTGTGGGTCTCGGCTGACCTGCTTTTAGTCTTCTCATCACCAGGACAACAGGATGCCCATCGGCCTCCAATAGGGGCAAGTGTGACAAAGAACTTCTACTTAAAGCTCCCTAACATGGAACGTGTTTTCCCTTCCCTGACACTCAGCTGTGAGCCTCTGATAGACACGGACAGGCCCTATTCCTTCTGTATCTCCAGCAGCACGCACCGGGCCTGCCCATGAGCCTGTGTTCAAAAGAAATCAGTGAAGGGGTGAAGCGCATTGTCTTCTCTGGAACCCCTCCAGCAAGTGTCTCACAGAGCTCGGGGTCTGTGGTTTGCGTCATTCAGCAAATGGATTAAACTTTTGGAGGAAAATAAAATCCAGCCTCCCGAACGCCAGGCTTACCTTGCTGTCTCTGATGCTTGGCATGTCACTGCCACTTTTCCTTTCCCCAAATCCCACCCCCGCCTGACTTGCCTGAAGCTTTTCCCCACCATGAGAGCATCAACTCTTTGCCGCAGCTACAGGCCAGGCATGGCCGTGCAGTCTTGCCATGACTCATGTCTGTAACATAAATGACTGTTCTCTCATTTACCAACTCACAAACAAGAAAGCCAGTTGATGAGAAAAGGTGGGAAAATGTACAGTGTGTGTTCCCAAAGCCCTTTTCTGCTGTTGCTGAAGCAGAAGCACCAAGTCTTTCTCCTCCATGAAAGTGACGCCCTGAAATGAAAAGATGGTGAGATCCAGATTGCACCACCTTCCCTGATGTGTAGAGAGAGTTGACTCGGAGGACTAGTTTGAGCTGGTCCTCTGAGACTCAGGTGGGAGGAGTGCTTTCAGAGGAAAAGGAAGCAAGTCGATCAAGATGGCAGGGATGAGTTGGTCTGGAACATTCATCCTGTTTGCCCTCTGCTAGGTGGGATGACCAACTTTCTTAGGCTTTGTCACCAGGCAGCATGGGTACACAGGTGATTTCCAGTGTGGGTAACAGCATTCCGTGCTTTCTTAAGAAGAAAGACATGAAACAGTGAGTGAGTGTTGTGTGCTCAGTCATGTCCGACTCTCTGCGACCCCATAGACTGCAGCCCGCCAGGCTCCTCTGTCCATGGGATTCTCCAGGCAAGAAGACTGGAGTGGGTTGCCATTTCCTTCTCCAGGGGATCTTCCCCACCTAGGGACTGAACCACATCTCCTACATCTCTTGCATTGGCACACAGATTCTTTAACACTGAGCCACCTGGGAAGCCCCAAACAGTGAAGCTTTGGTTTCTAGAGCCAAGTGGTTTTGAGGTAGGGGGTTGTGTAGGAGAAGAAGTACCAGCTTTGGGTTCCAACAGGCCGGAGTGTAAATTCCAGTCCTGTCTCTTACCATCTCGGCAGTGCTGGACTCTTTGGATGACCTCAGTCTCTACACTGAGCTCAATAGACAATAGCTATAAATATTGTCAGTGCAGTGGTTATGATATCTTGTAAATGAAAGAGCTAATGGTCAGGTAGGCCTTGGTAGGGAGGCCAGGGTCCCTGTGACTTTCATAAAGGAGTAGAAACATAATGACCTGATGTGAGTTGGGTCAGAGTGCTTACTGTCTGCATGGCCCCAAACAGTCTGGCTGTAGTACAAAGTCGCCAAATGGATGCATGTTTGTAGAGTTGAATGAAGTTGTTTACTTTCCCTGAACTGCTGCTGTGCTCAAAATTGCAGAGATAATAGACTGCACTTGAAGCAAGTAGTCTGCAGTTTTTGACTCAGTTAAATTCACTTAGGCTTGTGGCTTGAATAATTATGTTAGGGTACTTGAAGCTTAGTTGTAGTTTATTAGTTATCAGAAATGTATTTGCAGCTTAGTTGCTTATCCAACTTAGTTCAGTAGTGATACTGCCATGAATGTGGAGATGTTAGCAGCTCCAGTATGCAGCTTTGCATGCAAAGTAGACTGTATTTTAAAGTTACTAAGTTCTTACCAGATTACCGAGCTTGGTTTCCTGAAGAATCATGCTCTTTGTAATGCACAGATGTATGATTAGAATTTTCCATTAGTTTTTGTCTATGCTGTAATATCCCTGTTGAAAATTTTAGATTTATGTAATTGTGTTGTCATTGCTTGAATCAGGAAACTGTAGTTAAAGTAACAAGACAGTAATTGAATTCAAGCAAAACGCTAAAGAATATGAAGATCACTGTCACCAGAACGCTGGCTTATGCCTTTTGTGAAGCTTGCAGAAAACGTTCTCCTCAAGTGAATACGAAAGGAAACACTAAATTATGTGTGTTTTTTCACGCAGATCTTAATTTTGTGAAAGACACTTAGAATACCTTTTAACTCTGTAGGAGCTTCTGAGCTGATCCAATGTCTGGAATTTCATGAGCACACAGAGAAAAATTTTATGACTTGGCTTTTGCTGGAGGATCCTCAGTTTTGGCCTCAAATCACATATTTGTTGGGTTTGAAAATATTCACAGAGGTGGTGTATTACAGCGTTTTATTTGGAAATGTGTGAGGGGATTTTTAATGAGGCAGGACTCAATGTTTACCCTTCTTTTGCATACTCTTTCCACACTTGGGGATGTCCATGTTCTTCTTATATGATCCTATAAAGAGGTGTAGTGAATTTAAGGATAATGAGAGAGATTTGGGGGGAATTATTAAGCCCTGAATCAGTTACATACATATCAATCACACACTCTCCTGTACTTTTTACACCCCTGCCAGCACACGCAGCTATGACTCCTGGACCAAAAAGCTAGGGATCGCCTCACTGATGGCCCTTGTACGCTGATAAAACTTACTGAAAAGATAAATCGCTTGGTAGGTTTTTGTTGAGCAGGTCGAGATGGCCCCAGCTGAAGCCCATTGCAACAAAAGCACCGTGAGGATGGAGACGTGTGTCTGTCCTTCTGTTCATCAGGAGATATTTTGCTTCGTCTTGGATTGGTTAAGTAACAATCCAGCATCGATTGTCTCCAGCCCCAGGAAGGGCATATACATTAGAGGAAAAAACTGATGGCTTGAGTGCCGTTGATCATTCCAAAGAGACGTTCTCTCCTCTCTGTTGGCAGTTACAGCCCCTGATGTGGGAGCTGGGAGTATCTGCATGTACATCTGTCCTGTCATCCGTCTACTTGGGTGAAGTAGACTTCAGATGCTAGGATGCTATGACGCTGTGCCTACGATGCTGTGTCTGTGGAGGGAAAAGCATTGGAGATGCAGAGAGCACAACGGTTGGTTTTCCCCCCAGTGCTTCTTCTTCTTTGGGCAGAAGCAGCACAATCGGCTAATATTTTGAGTTTCTAACCCATGGCCTCGGCGTCTCTGGCACTGTAAGATAAACTGTAGGAGCAGAAAGCTCAGCAACAGAAGGAAGACAGTCTTCACTTGTCTAAAACATCGTACGTGTGACATTCCATGTCATGAAGAGCATCGTGTATATTCATTAATTTCTCAGCTGCGTTGGGCAACATGGAAGATCGCAAACACCATGAACCCTAACCTTCACCATCCGTTTTCTGTGGCAGGAGAATTAAAGTAGATTCAGGAAACCATAGTGTATAGGACAGAACAGAGGACTTCTCAGACTCTAACAGGCTTCCGAATTCCAGGTGTGCTCAGGAAGACAGCAGCATTTATTGGGTATCTATTATTAAATACTCGGTATCAAATACTGAGAGGGATCTTCTTAGGCAATAAACATTACGGCCTTTGTAGTATTTCCATAGCAGTTATAAAATTTCCTTTTTAGCTGCTACCTATAAATGAGTAGTATTTGGATCTGAGCTAGTTAAGGTTTGAAATAGATAAGGCGAACTTGAATTTGTTATAGCAAAAGGTTGATGAGTTTGCCATTAGTGAAGGCTACGGAGGAGATGTTGAAACATACAACATACTCACATTAGCTAAATATGCTTACTTCAGATGCAAGTATTTCTGTGAAGTTATTAACCTGCTGTCCAATGCCATGCAAAAATCAAACCAGATAATGTGTGTGAGAGTTCACACCGTACAAACTATGATGGTATTACTATGATCGCACCCTCTGGTTTGTAGTTCTTTGTGGAAGCCAGCCTGCTTGCAGAAAAGAATGGGCACGTTGGCCCTATTTGGGGAAAATAAATGGAATAATAAAGAAAATTCAAACCCGAATAAAATGCCATTCCATACACATCCTGAAGAAGTGTATAAAGTAGTTTAAGCATGGAGGGTTATTGTAAGCATGACAATAAACTCGAAGGATATTGCTTCCTTTCCAATATTCCACTTTTCCAAGATGGCTTGAACATTAAAGACCTCTCTTGGAGTTTATGTATAGTTCTTTCAACTGGCACAGTTAGCCTCGAGCAAAATCTCTAGAGTTTGTCTTTGAAAGAAAGGAAGGAAACGCTTCTGCACAAAACCTGTAGAAATGAGGGCTCTGCAAGGACAGGGTTTGGTGGGATGACTGCACGTGTGTGGGATCCAGCTGGCATTTGGCATTTGGCCCGTGTCTGGGACAAGCGCTGATCTTGGTGAAGGATGGTTTCGTCAAGCTCTACAACAGAAGGTCCATGTCCATTTTCATCAGCAGCTGACTTTTCTCTGGCACTTGCTGCCTTTGGTCCCCCAACCGTGAAATTTTATTGACCCATTTGCCACATCTCGTGTAAGTGGGTGGAATCATCTTTCTTGACGGGAACACTCCGGGAGTAACCGTGCACTTGTCCCCGAGTGTCAGCCTGCCGGTTTTACGGGTCCCAGTTCTCGCCTCCACCTCCTGCTTCTGCAGACCTTACCACATCAGCGTGTGAGGCATGCTGTCTTTAGTTCCAGTAGCGTTCCCATAACAGTTCTAAAATTTCCTTTTTTAGCTGCCACCTATGAATGAGTAGTATTTGGGTCTGAGCTAGTTAGGTTTAAAATAGATTAAACCAACTTGAGTTCGCTATAGCAAAGGTTTGATGAGTTTGCCATCCGTGAAGGCTACTGAGAAGTACAAGTGAGATAATTAACCGCCGGTGAAAAGTTTACAGAGAAGCTAGTATAACAGGTGCACATGGTATAGACACGTGTCCTCATAGTCTCCACTTACAGTTAAGAGGAGAATGGGGACAGGAGGGAACGCTAAGCCCAATGTGCCATTTCTTCATTCAGGACAGAGCCTTGAATGCGTGGTTGAGTGGGCGGGGTTCCGTGAAAAAAAGGGACATATTCTTTCCTGTTTGGAGATGGCCTAGAAATTAATTGAGCTAGGCTTACTCTAATAACTCCTGCTGATTTCCAGTCACAGTTACCTTCCACTTCCCCAGGTGACTTGGGAAACTATTCCCATCCTAAACGTCTCAGCCCTTGTCTGGTTTAACTCTGTTTAAATACTTTATAAAAATTACGTTTGCCACTGTGTGTGTGTGTCTGTCTCTGTGTGTACATCCATGGCGCTGCCCATGGCGTTATTCCATTCTTTTATGTGGCTGAGTGATAGTCCACTGTATGTATGTTTCAGATCTTCCTTATCCATCTGTTGATGGACACTTAGGTTGCGTCCCACTTCTTGGCTGTTGTAAATAGTGCTGCCGTGGGCGTAGGGGTGCATGTAGCTTTTCAAATTAGTGATTTTGTCTTCTTCAGATTTATGCCTGAGAGTAGCACTGCTGGATCATACAGCGGTTCTATTTTTAGTTTTGGAGAGCCTCTCTGCGGTTTCCCAGAGTGGCTCTATTCATTTACGTTCCCACGGACAGTGCGTGAGGGCGCTCTCTTCTCCAACCCTCTCCAGCATTTGTTATTTGTGGTCTCTCTGATGATAGTCACAGGTGTGAGGTGCTGTCTCATTTTGGTTTTGATCTCCCTTTCTCTGATGACTAGCAGTGTTGAGCATGTTTTCATGTGTCTGTTGACCATCTGTATGTCTTCTCTAGAAAAATGTCAGTTTAGGTTTTCTGCCCATGTTCAATAGGGCTGTTTGTTTTTGATATTGACTCGTATGAGCTGTTTGTCTATTTTGAACATTAACCCCTGTCACAGTCATATCATTGGCAAACGTTTTCTCCCATTGGGTAGGTTATCTTTTCATTTTGTTTGTGGTTTCCTTTGCTGTGCAAAAGCTTTCAAGTTTAATTAGGTTCCCTTTGTTTGTTTTTGCTTTTGCTTCCTTTGCCTTAGGAGACAGATTCAAAAAAAATTATTGCTGCAATTTATATCAAAGAGTGTTCTCCCTGTGTTTTTTTTCCTAAGAGTTTTATGGTTTTTTTGTCTTATATTTGGTCTTTAATCCATTTTGAGTTAATTTTTGTATATAGTGTGATAAAATATTCTATTTTCACGGAATACTTGTCAGTCATAAAAAGAATGATATTTTCCCATTTGCAACAACATGGATGGACCTGGTGGCTATTACGCCTTGTGAAATGTCAGACAAAGATACCATATGGTATCAGTAATATGGCGAATCTAAAATAAAAATAAACATTTGAATCAATATAGCAAAGCAGAAACAGACCCACAGATACAGAGAACAGGCTAGTAGTTACCGGCGGGGAGAAAGAAAGGTAGGTGGGGCTAGCTGGGGTAGAGAATTCAGGCTACAAACTATTGTGTATAAAATAAATAAGCTATGAGGATATAGTGGACAGAATAGGTAATATAGTCAATATTTTATACTAACTTTAAATGGAGTATAACCTAAAAATTTTGAATGACTGTTATACACCTGAAAATAATGTAACATTGTAAATGAGCTGTATTTCAATTTTAAAAAATTGTGTTTGCTAATGAATTGTTCTCTCGTTTTGCCCATTCAGCTCAATACTGGCTGTATCTCCATTTGTCTTTTCCCTTTCCTTTTTTAAAGCTTATTTTTATGCTGTTTGTTTATTTGTTTTTGGCTGTGCTGGGTCTTCACTGCTGTGCGGGCTTTCCTCTTGTTTGCAGCACAGGCTCTAGAGGCATGGACTTCAGTCATTTTGGCCTGTGGGCTTGGCTGCATGTGGAATCCTCCTGGACTGAACCCATGTCCCCTGCATTGGCAGGTGGATTCTTAACCAGTGGACCACCAGGGAAGCCCCTCCTGTGCTTTTTTGCTCGTCCCGATCAGAAGTGAGTTTGACTTTGTCTTTTCCTGACCACAGGTATCCCAGAGTGTGGTCCTCCCTTCCAGGTTCTACCCAGGAGAGCTTACTTGTCAGCCTTCTTCCCATCTTAGTCACCCCCACGTCATGGTCGCTGCCCCAGGCCCCTCTGCTTCACACCAGCTTTGTGAATATTTTCTGGTCCAAGAGCACTTTGTTCCCCAGGTGGTGGGCGGTATCAGGATCTTTTATGCATGTTCTGAGTTTTAACAGATGTAAACTCTGTGCTGCTAAGTGACATCATGGGATCTTGACAGGCTTCTCCCCCCTCAAGGGCAGTTGTTCGGTGGGTCCTCCCAAGTTCTCAGGATGGGATCTGCCGTCCCCATTTGCCACACGAGGAGATGGAAACTCAGTGAAAACGTGCCTGAGGCCACGTGGCTGGCACTCGTGGAGGCGGCGCTCAGACTGGGCCCCTGGTTCCGTATCCCGCCCGCTTAGGAGGGACTGACGGTCTGTCCAGCAAATAGCCTTTTCCAGGAAACCTCTTCCCGACAACAACAAAAAAACTGGTGCCTGACTTGGATCGCCTTGAGCCTCCGCAGCCGCACCTGAGCATCTAGGACTATTCTCCAGCTTCCTTTCAGATGCTCACTGCGTTCTCGTGATTCTCCATGACAGTTGATCCCTGCTCATTGCCCTCAGAGTCACTTTTAACATCGACGTGAGTTTAGCTGGAGTCTCTCTTCCGTGATGGGAACTCCATTCCCAAAGAAACAGAGCAATATTTCTTAATTAGGTATCTGCGCTAATGATTCCGAAAGAGAGTCAGCTGGTCCCGCTTGCTTTATTTTCATTATAAATTAAAGATTGGATGGTGTTTTCATGATGTATTCAGAACTGTGGAGAGATTGTCGAAATTCAATAAATATTATCAATAATCAGAAGAAAAATGCTTTTATTTCCTGTCATGCACACACCTCTAAATGTTTAGGCCAAAGGCCTGTTTTTAATGGGTTCAAATAACAAATATAAATTGTGCCTCTGTTACCTGAATATCTTACCTGTTTGGAGGTTTTATTGTCAGGAACTGCCAAATTACTTGCATGCATCATTTTAACTGAACCTTAGGTCTGACATTTTTATTGAAAAAAGTGGATTTCAAGTTGTTTTTCATGCATAAAGGCTGCTAAATCTATGCTTTATTGGTGAAATCTCTCTCAAATATGGATGACCTTACCTCCATGTTCCAAGGAAAAAATAAAACCTTGCTGTCTCATATCCTTGAGGTTTGTAAAAATTGATCAATTAACTCTGCAGAAATCTATTCTGAAAGGGCTGTAAGGAATGAAAGTAACTGAATTGTGTCCAGTTCGGCTCATCAAAATATCATCTCTGGACCAGCAATAATCTGGGCATTTGAGACTTGGGTTCTGTTCACAGTGAGGTAACCCTTGTGTGGCTCTGGTCCCTGTTCAGAAACATGATGTGGTCGTATCTCTGGTGGTTCGTAATTCATGGGAGGGGGGCTTTCCAGGTGGCTCAGTGGTAAAGAATCCGCCTGTCAATGGAGAAGATGTAGGAGACGCAGGTTCGATCCCTGGTTTGGGAAGACCCCCTGGAGAATGAAATGGCAACCCACTCCAGTATTCTTGCCTGGGAAATCCCATGGAGAGGGGAGCCAGGTGGGCTACAGTTCATGGGGTTGCAAAAGAGTTGGACCCAACTTAGCGACTACACGGCAACAACAAACAACGCCTGGGAGACTGTGTGTGTGTGTGCTCATTCAGTTGGGTCCTACTCTTTTATCCCTGGAGGAACATTGTCGGGGCTCATAATCTGTATTTTGGTGAAACAAGAATACGCGTATAATTATGATTAACATTGAACCTGTGACCCTAGGAACAGAATGTAAAAGCCTGAAAACTCCACCTGGCACCCGGATGCCAGTGCCGTCTCTTGCCCTGCTAGTAGACTTTGTCCGCATCTAGAGTGGCTCATGCATGCACAGTGTGACATGTTTATGAAGAACGCATAATTATGGCATTATATTCTATGGTTAATTTTAGCCTCTAAGTCCATCTAGTCAAGGCTATGGTTTTTCCCGTGGTCATGTATGGATGTGAGAGTTGGACTGTGAAGAAAGCTGATCGCCGAAGAATTGATGCTTTTGAACTGTGGTGCTGGAGAAGACTCTTGAGAGTCCCTTGGACTGCAAGGAGATCCAACCAGTCCATTCTAAAGGAAATTGATCCTGGGTGTTCATTGGAAGGACTGATGCTAAAGCTGAAACTCCAATACTTTGGCCACCTCATGCGACGAGTTGACTCACTGGAAAACACTCTGATGCTGGAAGGGATTAGGGGTGGGAGGAGACGGGGACGACAGAGAATGAGATGGCTGGATGGCATCACCGACTCGATGGACTTGAGTTTGAGTGAACTCCGGGAGTTGGTGATGGACAGGGAGGCCTGGCGTGCTGCGATTCATGGGGTCGCAAAGAGTCGGACACGACTGAGCGACTGAACTGAACTGAACTGAAGTATAGAAATACTCTGCAGCATTTGCTATAATCAGCACCATATAATTTGTCCAGTTGCTGCATAGAAATAATATCACTTTGTTTTCCTATCTTGTTTTTCTCTGGAGAGCTAGTGGTTTAGCACTGATTTATATCTTTTCCTGGGGTAGACGGTGAATAAAATAATCTGATCTCCCATGGTCTGCAGACATTATCCAGCGAGTGCTGGAAGGGCATGTAAAGCCCCTGTGCCAGAGTTCCTGTTCCCAAGGAATTCACAGTGTTTTTAGAGAAGTAAGAAGTTCCTGGATCCAGGTCTCTGTTTCAGTCTTAATATTTTGCTTGAGGTCTGGTTACCGCCTGTCATCACTGGAGTCTGTATGAAGATAGTTGCTTCTGGAAAAAAATAATTTGGCCTCTAGGCAATGTTGAGAGAATTAAGGGCAGAATGTTGGGATAATGAGAAAATAGAAGAATCGGTAGTTATTAGCATTATGACGGTAAAAAGCAGTTTATGGGTTTAAAAAGTGCTTTGTAGGTAAGGTGACCATATCTCCCAGTGTGCTTAGGACAGTCCTGGTTTACGCCAGTGTCCTGGCTTGAGTTTTAAAGGTATTCCCTTTTATTCTCAGTGGTGTCCTTGTTGGGGCAGTGTTACATGGGCAACATATGTATTGATGGGGAATACATATTTCCTCATCAACTATTACATATTTGAAAATAGCAACAGATTGGACATGAAAACTTCGGTGAAACTGATTGTTGAGATCTCCTTTTACCATACCCAGGTGACTCACTGCTAAAGAATCTGCCTGCCAGTGCAGGCGGTGCAAGAGATGAGGTTTGATCCCTGGATCAGGAAGATCCCCTGGAGTGGAAAATGGCAACCCACTCCAGTATACTTACCTGGAAAATTCCATGAGCAGAGAGCCTAGGGGGCTACAGTCCATGAGGTCACAAAGAGTCAGACATGAGGGCGCGCGCCCGCACACACACACACAAACACTTTGCTGTACCACCATCTGATATTTATGTCAGCTTCTATTTATATATGAGTACTGGTATTGGCTATATTTCTTAGAAGAAAAGTGAAGATAAAAAAATAACAAAACTTTTCTCAGGGTGTTGCAAAATTATCTAAGTTGGGACTGGAATTCAGAACTTAGAAACTTCGTTGCCTGTACTAATTTCCACTCCATATGGTGGAAGTTCAGTAGCTCAGTCATGTCCAACTCTTTGCAACCCCATGGACTGCAGTACACCAGGATTCCCTGTCCATCACCAACTCCTGGAGCCCACTCAAACTCATGTCCATCACATTGGTGATGTGATCCAATCATCTCATCCTCTGTCGTCCCCTTCTCCTCCTGCCTTCAATCTTTTCCAACATCAGGGTCTTTTCCAATGAGTCAGTTCTTCGCATCAGGTAGCCAAAGTATTGAAGTTTCAGCTTCAGCATCAGTCCTTCCAATGAATATTCAGGACTGATTTCTTTTAGGATGGAGTGATTGGATCTCCTTGCAGCCCAAGGGACTCTCAAGAGCCTTCTCCAACACCATAGTTCAAAAGCATCAACTCTTCAGCATTCAGCTTTCTTTATAGGCCAACTCTCACATCCATACATGACCACGGGAAAAACCATAGCCTTGACTAGACGGATCTTTGTTTGCAAAGTAATGTCTCTGCTTTTTAATATGCTGTGTAGGTTGGTTATATCTTTTCTTGGAAGGAGCAGGCATCTTTTAATCTCATGGCTGCAGTCACCATCTGCAGTGATTTTGGAGCCCCCCAAAATAAAGTTTGTCAGCATTTCCATTGTTTCCCCATCTATTTGCCATGAAGTGAGGGGACCGGATGCCATGATCTTCATCTTTTGAATGTTGAGCTTTAAGCCAACTTTTTCACTCTCCTCTTTCATTTTCATCACGAGGCTCTTTAATTCTCGTCTGCTTTCTGCCATAAGGGTGGTGTCATCTGTGTATCTGAGGTTATCAATATTTCTCCCAGCAATCTTGATTCCAGCTTGTGCTTCATCCAGCCTTGCATTTCTCATGATGTCCTCTGCCTATAAGTTAAATAAGCAGGGTGACAGTATACAGCTTTGATGTACTCCTTTCCCAATGTGGAACTAGTCTGTTGTTCCATGTCCAGTTCTAACTGTTGCTTCTTGACCTGCATATAGGTTCTCAGGAGGCAGGTCAGGTGGTCTGGTATTCCCATCTCTTTCAGAATTTTTCACAGTGTATTGTGATCCACACAGTCAAAGGCTTTGGCATTGTCAGTAAAGCAGAAGTAGATGTTTTTCTGAAATGCTCTTGCTTTTTCAGTGATCCAGTGGATGTTGGCAGTTTGATCTCTGGTTCCTCTGCTTTTACTAAATCCAACTTGAACATCTGGAAATTCATGGTTCACGTACTATTGAAGCCTGACTTTGAGAATTTTGAGCATTACTTTGCTAGTGTGTGAGAGTGCAATTGTGCAGTAGTTTGAACATTCTTTGGCTTTGCCTTTCTTTGGGATTGGAATGAAAACTGATGTTTTCCAGTCCTGTGGCCACTGCTGAGTTTTCCAGATTTGCTGGCATATTTAGTGGGGGAAATGGAAAAAGGCAAAGAAATACGTCCTTTAGACTGTACCCCTCCGCTGTCTCCACTTACACTGGTTATGTGATTTGGCTTTCCAGGACAGCAAGGAAAACACAAGTATTATAAGCCTTGTGATAATTTGCCCAAGAAATCTCATTTGCTTAGGCTGTTACGTTTCTGCTCCACCTTCGGTGGGAAGGTGCGCTGCTGTGAGGCGTGCCCATCACTGATGCTTTTGGAACAGGACTGCTGTTTGAGTTTGTTTCCTGGGACCTCTTTCGGAGGTGGTTATTATTTGCATTCAGTGGAACGGACCTCGTGAGATCCGTGAGCTCCAGGAGCCATCAGTGCCGATCATCAGCGACTGAAGTGAGAGATCATTTCCCCAGTCTCCACGTCCCTTCGCCCTCACTCAGAGTAGTAGATACGCCCAAGGTCAGGAAGCCATCTGTGGGACCAGGTGTTGCTTTCAGAGAACACGAGGTCTCAGAGAGACAGGTCGTAGGGCTGGTGCAGCCAAGTCAGGCGATGAGAGGCAGGAACGGGGCAGGGTAAGGCACTCAGAGAACTGGTACCCGGGTCGTCATGATGGCATGTCCCAAAGTAGCAGTAAGTCTCAGGGCAGTGCAGAGAATGGCAGAGGCTCCTGTTCAACTAGGGACCATTCACTGAAGTGCTTTGCGAGATAGATTTAATTGATGAAGTCGAATGCAGGGAGAACAGAGATAGGAAACAATAACCTGATACACATGTGGCCCTGAAAATTCTCTTTGCTGATCTGCCTGGTGTAGTCAGAACAGCAGGGGAGGCCTTGGGAATCCTGTTGATTTCTGTCTAGTGTAAGGAAACCATGAAGTATGAGAGGAGCCTTGGTGACCATAGTGAGCATTCCGGAGTGAGAAAAAGTCAAGCCCGCAGATGAATAGCATTTCCATAACTCCTGAGTGTATTTGCTCGTTAGTGGCAGGAGCCACGGACCTTTGTTGGCAAAGTGATGTCTCTACATTTTAATATACTGTCTAGGTTGATCATAGCTTTTCTTCCAAGGAGCAAGTGTCTTTTAATTTTGTGGGTGCAGTCATAGTCTGCAGTGATTTTGGAGCCCAAGAAAATGGTCTCTCACTGTTTCCCTTGTTTCCCCATCTATTTGCCATGATCTTCAATGTTTGAACATTGAGTTTTAAGCCAGCTTTTTCACTCTCCTCTTTCACTTTCATCAAGAGGCTCTTTAGTTCTTCTTTCCTTTCTGTCATAAGGGTGGTGTCATCTGCACATCTGAGGTTATTGATATGTCTCCTGGCAGTCTTGATTCCAGCTTGTGCTTCATCCAGCCTGGCATTTCGTGTGATGTACTCTGCATGTAAGTTAAATAAGCAGGGTGACAGTATATAGCCTTGGTGTTCTCCTTTCCCGGTTTGGAACCAGTCTGTTGTTCCATGTCCGATTCTAACTGTTGCTTCTTGGCCTGCACACAGATTTCTCAGGAGGCGGGTCAGGTGGATATCTTTTAGGCAAGTGTGGATGATAGAATGCTAATGGTTTGTTTTTTAATTCGCTTAAATCTTGCCCATTGAAGCTTTGGCATACTCCTTTGTGGCTCAGCTGGTAAAGAATCCTCCTGCAATGCGGGAGACCTGGGTTCGATCCCTGGGTTGGGAAGATCCCCTGGAGAAGGGAAAGGCCACCCACTCCAATATTCTGGCCTGGAGAATTCCGTGGACTGTATAGTGCATGGGGTCACAGAGAGTCGGACACGACTGAACGACTTTCGCTTTTGTTTTATTCCTGATGTCAACACATCTTTCCTGTGCACCCGACACGGTATTTTCTAGAACAGCATGGTTTGCTGAAACTTAGAATTGCACCAGTACCACTGGTGCACATTGCAGTAGATTTCTTAAAGTGTGGTTTCCGTGACTGAGAAAGCTTCATTTGAATTGTAACTATATAGGGTGGAAATAGCTGCCTGTGGCTAGTGGCTGCTGTATCACTGCCCGGCGCAGTTCCAGACACCGTTGTCACCGCCCTGACTGCAAGGCACTGGCAGCCCCGAGTGGTGGGGGAGGGAGAGACGGGTAAACAGTCGTCCCAGAGAGGGGTCCGCGTTCTGGTTCAGGGAGCAGAGAGAGGGGAGCCGCGCCTCCTTGGGGTGGGGACGTCAGGGCGGTGTCAACAGAGACCTGCTGTTTGAATCTTGATGGACAAGCGGAGTCTAGTCGAGACACCAGAGACGAATGAAGGGAGGGGGGATACTCAGCAATGGGGGAAATGGTTCACGCTCGTCGTGTGCGGGGGAGCAGAGGGACGCAGAGTGAATCTTGCGATTCTGGACCCTTCTGCTCTCTCACATCACTGTTAGGTTGTCCGCGTTTCCCCGTTACTGGAAATTCCTTCTGTCTCTCTGCCTCTCTCTATATACACACACCTATACATGTATATCGGAGAAGGCAACGGCAAGCCACTCCAGTCCTCTTGCCTGGAAAATCCCATGGACGGAGGAGCCTGGTAGGCTGCAGTCCATGGGGTCGCTACGAGTCAGGCATGACTGAGCGACTTCACTTTCCCTTTTCACTTTCACACATTGGAGAAGGAAATGGCAACCCACTCCAGTGTTCTTGCCTGGAGAATCCCAGGGACGGGGGAGCCTGGTGGGCTGCCGTCTATGGGGTCACACAGAGTCGGACACGACTGAAGTGATTTAGCAGCATTTAGCATACATGTATATGGGACTTCCCAGCTGGTTCAGTGGTAAAGAATCTGTCTGCCAATGCAGGAGTCATAACAGACTTGGGTTTGATCACTGGGTCAGGAAAATCCCTTGGAAGAGGAAATGGAACTCACTGCAGTATTTTTGCTGGAGAATCCCATGGACAGAGAGACCTGGCAGGCTACAGTCCATGGGGTCTCAAAAGAGTTGGAAATAACTGATTAACTGAACACGCACAGACACACACAAACACGTATATATTTCCCTCCCTCTGTGGGGAGGCGAGCTAGCACGTGCTTCTACTAAGAGCCCAGCCTGCCGTCTTCTGCACTGTTAGCCCCTGTTCCACCATGACACGCCGTGTGACCTCAGACAGACCAACTGCTGCTTGGACCTCAGACTCCTTTTACAGAGGAGGGGTCGGGTCTCAGAGCTGGAGGCCCAGTGAGAAGTTTGGTGCCTCCTCCCAGCTCCAGCAGTCGTTAGCTTCAGTGTAATTTGTGCTCCCCGTACCCACAAGTCCCTGTGATGGCCTTCCCTGGCATCGTCTGAAGCTGGGTGGTGTTCAGCTCAGGAGATGCCTCTGGGTTGAACACACTGCCGCAGTGGTCGATGCTGGCTCATCTCTCCCAGCTCACAGCACATGGCACTTCATTGCTTGGAGGGCGTGTTCTGAAGCTGCGTCGTTTCCTGCCCTTCCAGGTACTCTCATCCCAGAGATGAGCGTGCTCTCTGGAGCCTGTGCAAAGACTGCACGGTGGTGTTTGGAGGTGGGAGGCAGAGCTGTGATTTGGGGGAGCGTTCATCTGTCATTACCTCAGCTCGCAGTACACAGTACACAGGGACTGTCTGTGTGGCTTCTGAGAAGAGTAGAACGTTCACTGTTTTTCCATGACCTACCTGCTGGTGAGGTACGAAAAGTTGCCACTAAGCCCTGAAGGAATCTCGCTTGAGCTGCAGCTAATAGGCAGATGGATAGCTGGTCGACCAAAAGCGCAGAGGATGAGAAGAGAGCTCCCTTTTGTAAATGAATCTCTCGGGCCTTTCATTGGGAGGCCTGTGAATTCTCTTCATCCATGACGGTCGCGCTGATCTGCAGGGAAGAGGATTTGATGCCGGATGGAGCAGGCGGGTGTTGCTGGTGGGTGAGGAGGCCCCAGCTTTAGAAGATGTCTGTGGGGGAGAATGCCCGTCGATTTTGCCATTCCAGCCCTCCCGATCAGCCGCACACCCAGAGCGTTCTGTACCTGTCATCTCAGAAGGTGGACAGAGGATCACACATGATGGGCTCATTCACTCAGCTGGGGTGGTTAAATATAGAGTTCTGGTGTGAAATTAGCAGCCTACTGAAAATAGAGCCACGTCCTCAGAGTCCGTAAAAACACTCTCCAAGTTTCCGCCAGTAGGGTCACTATACACGTGCCTGGTAAAGTCCAGGATCCTTTATGATGGTGTATATGCTAAGTACCCACACCTGCATGTATGCTTATCTGGAAATGGGCTAAACAATCTATACCCTTCCTGTTTTCTCTTCTGATGGGGTCTGTGGCCAAGGGTCACAGAAAGTAACCCATGAAGGGACCACAAATGTCTTCATCGTGTGCTGCGACCCCAGGGACTGTAGCCCACCAGGCTCCTCTGTCCGTGGGATTTCCCAGGCAAGAGTACGGCAGTGGGTTGTCCTTTTCCAGGGGATCTTCCCGACCCAGGGATCAAACTTGAGTCTCCCACATTACAGGCAGATTCTTTACCTTCTGGGCCACCAGGGTGTTCTTCATTATGTCTCTTAAAATTTGTTCATTACTTGTTAAATTTTTGTTTTATGTTGGGGTGCAGTTCATTCACAATGCGTGTTAGTTTCAGGCGCACAGCACAGTGATTCAGTTATGCATATGTGCGTGTCTGTCGTTTTTCAGACTGTTACAGAGTGTTAAGTAGAATCCCCTGTGCTGTACAGTAGTTCCTTGTTGGTTATCTGTTTTACATACCGTAGTGTGTATCTGTTAATCCCAAACTCCTAATTTACCCTTCTCCCCTCTTTCCCTTTTGGTAACCATAGGATCTGTTTCTGTTTTGGAAATAAGTTCATCTTTGTTTTTGTTTTTTTTAGATTCCACATATAAGTTTTGCCATATGACATTTTCTCTTTCTGACTTACTTCACGTAGTGTGATGGTCTTTAGGTCCATCCATATTGCCGCGAATGGCATTTATTCTGTTCTTTTTTATGACTGAGTAATAACCACCTGACCTGCCTCTTGAGAAACCTGTATGCAGGTCAGGAAGCAACAGTTAGAACTGGACATGGAACAACAGACTGGTTCCAAATAGGAAAAGGTGTACGCCAAGGTTGTATATTGTCACCTTGCTTATTTAACTTATATGCAGAGTACATCATGAGGAATGCTGGGCTGGAAGAAGCACAAGCTGGAATCAAGATTGCCGGGAGAAATATCAATAACCTCAGATATGCAGATGACACTGCCCTTATGGCAGAAAGTGAAGAGGAACTCAAAAGCCTCTTGATGAAAGTGAAAGAGGAGAGTGAAAAGGTTGGCTTGAAGCTCAACATTCAGAAAACAAAGATCATGGCATCTGGTCCCATCTCTTCATGGGAAATAGATGGGGAAACAGTGGAAACAGTGTCAGACTTTATTTTTGGGGGCTCCAAAATCACTGCAGATGCTGATTGCAGCCATGAAATTAAAAGACGCTTGCTCCTTGGAAGGAAAGTTATGACCAACCTTGATAGTATATTAAAAAGCAGAGACATTACTTTGCCAACCAAGGTCCGTCTAGTCAAGGCTATGGTTTTTCCCGTGGTCATGTATGGATGTGAGAGTTGGACTCTGAAGAAAGCTGATCGCCGAAGAATCGATGCTTTTGAACTGTGGTGCTGGAGAAGACTCTTGAGAGTCCCTTATACTGCAAGGAGATCCAACCAGTCCATTCTAAAGGAGATCAATCCTGGATGTTCATTGGAGGGACTGATGCTAAAGCTGAAACTGCAATACTTTGGCCACCTCATGCGACGAGTTGACTCACTGGAAAAGACTCTGATGCTGGGAAGGATTGGGGGCGGGAGGAGAAGGGGACGATGGAGAATGAGATGGCTGGATGGCATCACCGACTCTGTAGACATGAGTTTGAGTGAACTCCGGGAGTTGGTGATGGACAGGGAGGCCTGGCGTGCTGTGATTCATGGGGTCGCGGAGAGTCGGACACGACTGAGCGACTGAACTGAACTGAACTAATATCCCATTATATATATGTACCACATCTTCTTTAGCCATTTCTCTGTGGATGGACATTTAGGTTGCTTCCGCGTCTTGGCTGTTGTAAGTAGCGCTGCCATGAACACAGGGGTGCGTGTATATTTTCTCTGGATGTGTGCCCAGGAGTGGGGTCGCTGGGTCGTATGTCAGCCCTGTGTTTCTATTACATCTCCACTTAGTGCTCTTCGGACACTCGTGTGCAAACAGATCTCCTGGAGAGTCTGTCACAGTGCAGATTCTGATTCAGTGGGCTTGGCACATGTCCTGAGAGTCTGCATAGCTAGCAGAATTCCCATGATGAGGTTGCTGCTGTCCTGTGGATAAGCATTTGGGTCTTTGTATGTATGTCCGATTTTAGGTAGAAGCCTTTTTAGTCTTGCCTGGAGAATGCCATGGATAGAGGAGCCTGGCAGGCTGCAGTCCACGGGGTCACTAAGAGTCGGACACAACTGAGAGACTGGCACTCACTCATCATTCAAGAGTTTGAAGCTCAGGGACCAGTGGAATCTGAGAAATAAGTCAGTGAAGATGTTTATTCGTGGATCCAGGTTTTGAGCGTGTGCACACATTTGGGTGTTCCGAGGTTCTTCCAAAGAGAAGCTAGATGAAGTCTTCCATTGTCAAGTTCTACGAGTAATCTATTTATCTTGAATACATTTTTGAGAGTGTGTGTTTGGCCCTTTCCCGCTCAAGTTGCCCTCAATGCCCCTGACAGCACATTGGCAGCTCCATAGTTGGAAATGTAGGAAACTCCTTGGCAGTGAGATGCTTGTCTGGGTCTCGGGCGCTGGAGAGTTGCAGGAGTGGCTGGAGGTGGGCTCTGCATCCCAGAAACGCTGCTCTGTCCCTGCTGGAGGAAGTGCCTGTGGTGGGGAAGCCCAGGGTGGATGCTTCTGCTGCCAGCCCCTGTCTTCTTAGAGAAGGGAGCCCAGTGCCTCGACAGGATGATTGCATATGACCCTTTGGGCTGTTTTAATACCTCTGCTTCAAGCATATTTGTTTTCCCTTATTTTCTAGTGTCTTTGAGAAAAAGTCTATCTTATACCTGTATAACCCATTTGGAGAGAGATGACGGGTCTGGTTCTATGAAGAAATACACATATTTCTCAGGGTTTTTTTGTTTGTGTTTTTTGAGACATTGATCTTTGTTGTAATGCAGGAGACTTGCTCAGGTTTGATCCCTGGGCCCGGAAGATCCCCTGGAGGAGGGCATAGCAATCCACTCCAGTGTTCTTGCCTGGAGAATTTCCTCAACAGAGGAGTCTGGTGGGTTACAGTCCATGGGGTTGCAAAGAGTCGGATGCAACTGAGTGAAGAACACTTTCATTTTCACTTTGGCGCTTGGTTTCTAGGCAGTCTTTAGTGTGAAAGACAAACATTTATTTTCTACCAGTTCCTGGAAAATGTTCCTGATTTTGAAGCCTCTGGGCTGGCCTCGCCATTGCAGCCAGGTAGTTCCTCTTCTGTACTTCTCGCGCTTGAATCCTGAGCAGCTGGCAATATAGATTAATGCTTTATACACTTTCAGAGCTGAGCTCCCATGCTGCAGTTAGAAGGTTTGAAGCATTGATTTCTCTCTGACAGCTCGTAAGATATTGGATGCCCCAAATACAGGAAGGTTGGTTAATCTCTATAGCTAGTATGTTGCTTGCAGTAGAGAATGTTGGTGAAACATATCGCTTTTCTTTAGCACCAGGGGTATGAAGAATGCTTTAAATCATGGTGAAAATTAGAAAAATAAAACTTCCTCATTAGCTCAAGAATGTAAGATTCAAAACAACAGTCAGTTTGATATTTGGCTATTTATTCAACATCCAATTTTACATAATTTTGATTAGTAAGGTCAGGCATTAGAATTAGATTATATTCTGTAATGATTTCTATCAAGGCTTTTAAAAATGCTTACCCTTGGGGGCAAACAGAGACAGGAAGAGGACGTAACTGGATTCAAATTCCTTAATATCATCCTTTGTAATTAGAAATAAGATTTTAGTAGACTGTTTCCATAATGTAGTCCCAAATCATTTTTATAACTTAATAAGTACGAACTAACTTTAGTGAGAAGGGGGAATTTCAGCTCGTCATTCTATAATGTACTTATTTAAATTATTCTGGTCACAGGCATAATATTAATACCTCATCTGCAGAGAAGATTCTATATGTGCACTGACTGAATTGGTATATAGTTTGTATTTTGTTACTTTTTCTTTTTTAATTAAAAACATTTTTTTGACTGTGCAACGTGGCATGTGAGATCTTTTGTTTTTGATTAAAATTTTTTGAGTATAGTTGCTTTACAGTGTTTTGTTAGTTTCCTCATGAAGTGAATCAGCTGAAATGTGAAATGTTAGTTGCTCAATCGTCTCCAACTCTTTGTGACCTCGTGGGCCATAGCCCACCAGGCTCCTCTGTCCATCGAATTCTCCAGGCAAGAATACTGGAGTGGGTAGCCATTCTCTCCTCCAGGCAGTTTTCCCTACCCAGGGGTGAAACCCGGGTCTCCTGCATTGCAGGCAGACTCTTTACCATCTGAGCCACCAGGGAAGCCCTGAGTCGGCCATACATACACAGATATCCCCTCTTGTTTGAATTTCCTTCCCATTTAGGCCACCACAGAGCATTGAGTCGAATTCCTGGTGCTATACAGTAGGTTCTCAGGAGTTATCTATTTTATACATAATATCAACAGTCTATATACAGCACTTAGTTTAAAAGGGAGGATGGAGGGAAAGAAAAACCTGATTACAGATTCTCTTGTGAGTGCTAGGTTTTCCCAAACCATTGTATTCTGATTCCCCTTCTAGGGGTGTTTCCCTCATACCACACCCGCTAGAGTGGATTGTTTGCAAGGCAAGTTGTGGGACACAAGGTGGAAAGGAGGTGCGATGTGTCAGTGACCATAACAGGAGCTGTCACCTATTCCTCTTGCAGTGATGCAGGAACAGACACACTTGATACTAGACTGCAGCATTTAGAGGTCCCCAAGACCACCCGCCTTCTGCCATCAGCCGCATGAGTCATCAGAAAGACTCACAGCACTCAAGGAGCCTCAGACTGATGGTTCTGCTTTATTACAGCAAGAGGATGTAGATTAAAGTCAGTGAGAGAAAGAGATGCACGCGTAAGTCCAGGAGAATTCTAGACATGGGGCTGCAGCCACCCTCTCCCTGTGGAGTTGTGGGCAATGCCAGCTGCTCCCAGCAACAATGCACAAGGAGTGTTGCCAACCAGGAGGCTCGCCTGAGCCTCGGTGTCAGAGCTCTTGTTGGGAATGTGGTCATGCAGACACAGTTGACCACCCAGGTGCTGACCTTGGCCTCCCAGCCCCTCCAGAGCTCAAGCTGATACCACATGGCCCAGAGGCCCACCCTGAATGGTGTTAGCCTAGACTGTCTGGCAGCCCAAGATCACCAGGTAAGCGAAGATGTTGTTATGGGGCAGGACCTTCCAGGGCTTGGAGATTGTATCCCAGGATCTAAAGACAAAGGCCAGTCTTCTCTCTGGGCAGGTGGTGAGTGAGGTGGGCATCGCTGGGAAGTCCGGGAAGCAGGGCCTGTGAGAGGTGAGGGTGAAACCCCTCATCACTGTGAGTGTGATGAGTTCTCACCCATGTTTGAGGGACCCCTGAGTGTAGACACGTTCTGAGATGCATATCTGCATTAAGATCGAATGGAAAGGGGAGAAATCTTTGAAAACCACTTACAGGTAATTTGGAGTATTATCAAAATAGCCCGTGTTCAAATCAAGATAGTACGTTATTTGATAATGACAACGGAGATTGTATCTTTGCTGTTTCCCTTGGTCTTTTCACCCATAATTTGGAAGTCACAAAAATGCTGAATGAGAGTTTAGTCTTTGATGAAGGCCATGACTTGAGCTTTGTTTTCTGAGACTCCGTAGTTTCATTTCTGTAGTTGCTAACTAGCTAACATGATTTTCAACCTGTCTTCTTAAGCCTGGAGTAAAATATTACTGAACTGGGGAATGTTTTCTGAATCTTCATCTCAACTGCTTTTATCTAATAGCAAAGGTAGACCTTGCTAGGAGACTCTGTGTCTTTAAAAGAAGTCCAAAATTTGCTCCTGCATGCATGATCAGTCACTCAGTCATGTCCGACTCTTTGCAACCCCATGGACTGTACCCGCCAGGCTCCTCTGTCCTTGGGATTTCCCAGGCTAGAATACTGGCGTGGGTTGCCATTTTCTTCTCCAGGGGATCTTCCTGATTGAAGGATTGAATCTGCATCTCCTGCACTGCAGGTGGATTCTTTATCAACTGAACCAGCAGGGAAGCCCAATCCAGAACCTATTTGTGCATGAGTTGACTTCTTATTGATACTGTTAACGTTAAGGTTCCATTGACCAATAATTCCGTTTCTAGTTATGTAAGCTTTGGAATTAATCACGTGTGCCAAGTTTTTATACATAAGCAAGAGTATTCATCAAAGCATCATTTACATGTATAAAGAACCTATAGAAAGAGCAACATTCTACCTTTGAGCAACGTGAACATCCATGGTGGAGGTTACATAAAGGTTTAAGAATTAAACATGATTAAAATAGAATGTAGCATATCCTGGGCAACCATGACAAATTATGTCTAAAAAAATGTATTTAGGGATATATGGAAATACTTCCTCTATATTAAGAAAATATTACAAAAAATACAGATGGTATTGTGAAAATTGTGTGTGCCTGTGCATGCATGCGTGTGTGTATGTTTGTGTAATGGGCTGAAATAAAATGAAAAATTCAGCCAACTGTTCCTGCATCTGCTGGGGTTAGGTTTGCAGTGTGAAGCGGAGAAGGGGGTTCGGTGGCATAATTCTCATTATGGTCCCAATTCTTGTGTCGCTGCCTTCCACTTACAGGATCAGAGCAGGGCTCCAAGCTGTTAAAGGGGAGCTCTGCAGAATGGAAACGCAGGGTGGGGCAGGGGCTGGGCAGGTTTGGGAGCGAGATTTCTCTGGACAGTAAGGTAAGGCAAGTTGAGTTTCTTAGAACGTCCAAAAGTACGCGTTCGAAGTTTGGAGGAGAGAAGAAGTTATTGAGTATATGAGAAGCAACAATGATAAGAAACCCAAGACACGATCCAGGGGAATCCCCAGCAGGCAGAGAGCCAACACCCTTTAAGCAAACGGCTGACTGATGGCAGTTTGAAGTCTGTGTCTTCAGGATAAACCTGTCCGAGACCTGAGCCTTTGATGAAACACGCTGTCTCCCCATTGGCCTTGTTGAATAATTTTGGGGAAGTTGAGGAAAAGGGCAGTGTTCTGCCTTATGTTTGAAGGAATTGGCCAGCTGTAGTCAATGGGCTTGTGGTGACAGAGGCTTTGAGCCAGAAGGGACCGTGAAAAACTGAGCAGGTGGCATGGCAGTCATGTGACCTTGGCCCAGGGGGCGAACTCCAGCTTGACTTCGTCCAGAAAGAGAGGTGGCTCCACCTATTACTTTAGTAAATTGACACAACGCATACACACAGTGCCTAGAGAAAAGGCTGGAAAGATATGTCCATCTTTATTGCTTTTGTCTCTAGATGTTAAATGGTATTTATCTAATTTTTCTTTGAGTTTTTCCTTCCTTTCCAAATGGGTGTTTCTGAAATGGGGGACAACTAAGTGATCTTTCTCAAGGAGGAAGAGGCTTTGACTACATGCTTTTTTTTTATGCATACTGTTACTGTCTCTGGGTTCATAAACTTGGATAGAACATTAGCAGATGGGCTCTTACAAAGTCTAAACGTCTCAGTTTACATTTGTCAATATTAGCCATGTCCCACAGCATCCTCTGGCCCAGTCTGGCCTTCTCGTGATCCATGGAAATGTGGAGAGATAAGCCCACTAAAGAGGGTTAGAGGTTGTCTCTGAGGATCCTCCAGTCTCCTTCCTGAATTCTCCCTCGAGCCCGCGATAGAGGAACACGGTACACCTTATACCTGCTACCCGGCAAAGGTGGAATTGCTCCTTGCAGTTTTGAGGAGGGAGAGAATTCTGACATCACTTTGTAATCCTCAGACCAAAGCAGATGGTTTCCTTAGTGTGAAAACTGAAGATCAAGAAAACAGGTTGATATCTTGAAATAAAAAAAAAAACAAACAATGAGCTACTGGTCAGTATCTAGGGAGAAGAAACCGTCCATCAGAATGGGTCATAATCATTTGCTCACAAATGTCTGGACACGATGCTTAGGGACCATCCAAAAGACATTATTCCTACATCCTCAAGGGCTTCCTGCACCCACACACACCTTGTCTGTTGTCCCCACTTGTCTGCTCCGTGTTCTTCCCACTGGACCCTCAGTGATGTCTGGGATGGGACCCTTCCTTCTGTATTTCATAGCATCTCACAGAGCAGCGGGTCAGAGAAGTAAACCTGTCAGTGCGTGCTGCAGGAGGAATTAATGATGCCACACAAGTTGAACCACTCAGTTAAGAATGTTTTATTATCACATAGACCTGAGAAACTTGTCCCCATTGTGGAGCAAGGGAGAGAGGAGGAAACCCATGGAGACAGAAGCCGTGGGTCATTCTCTACCTCTTTGACTTAGACAATATTTGGAGGACACAGAATTTAGGAGCTGCTGTTGAGGTCCGGTGGAGAGTGAAGTTACCTCTTCTTTTTTTAAAAACAATGATTTTCAGCTTTTTTAATGACTTTTTAAATTGAATTATAGTTGATTTACCATATTGTGTTAATTTCTGCTGTACAGCAAAGTGATTCAGTTATAGGTATATATGTATGTTCTTTTTTAAAATATTCTTTTCCATTTGGTTTTGTCATAGGATACTGAATGTAATTCTCTGTTCTATACAGGAGGACCTAGTTTATGGAGTTACTGCTTCTGCAGCTTTTTGTAGGAGTCTTTTCTGGGGGGTGGGTACTAATCCTGGCCCCTGGATTTCAAACAGAAGCCTCATGTCTGTCATCAAAGTGCACAATGGAATGTTTGTGGATGATAGATTCTGAGCAGGACTTGAACCCCAGCTTGGATGCTCACAGGCTGGGGAAAAGCCAGGATGTCTGTAGTCTAGTAGCTGCTCAATAGATGCCTGTTGGAACTCAGCCACACCCTGCACAATCACAGCTATTGTTGTATGTAGTCCTTACGTTCAACTGCAAGCTTATTTCTGCTCCAGAGTGTGTTTGTTACTTCAGGTTTCCGTGAGGAAATCCTGTTCTTGAGATTGATGATTCTCCATGTTTTTTCTCTAAGACTTAAATGTAGAAATCATGTAAGAATCTGTGATGCGTAAGGGGAGAATGGAAACCTCCGCAAGGGAAAGTAGTGAAACTGAAGGAAGCCTCCACGCACTCGCTGGTCGCTTGGCCGCTTTCATCACAGGGCTGAGGAAGAAAAACTGAATTATCACGCTTATGTTGCGGCTTTTCCTGTGGACGCAGGTGCAGGACACGTGCTTCTCCTGTCTCCTGCACTGTACGCTCAGCGTATCAAATGGGAGTCAGTTCAGTCGCTCAGTTGTGTCCCACTCATTGTGACCCCATGAACCGCAGCACGCCAGGCCTCCCTGTCCATCACCAACTCCCGGAGTTCGCTCAAACTCATGTCCATCGAGTCGGTGATGCCATCCAACCATCTCATCCTCTGTCGTCCCTTCTCCTCCCTCCTTCAATCTTTCCCAGCATCAGGGTCTTTTCCAATGAGTCAGCTCTTCACATCAGGTGGCCAAAGTATTGGGGTTTCAACCTCAACATCAGTCCTTCCAATGAACACCCAGGACTGATTCCTTTAGGATAGACTGGTTGGATCTCCTTGCAGTCCAAGGGACTCTCAAGAGTCTTCTCCAACACCACAGTTCAAAAGCATCAATTCTTCTGTGCTCAGCTTTCTTTATAGTCCAACTCTCACATCCATACATGACCACGGGAAAAACCATAGCCTTGACTAGACGGACCTTTGTTGGCAAAGTAATGTCTCTGCTTTTCAATGTGCTGTCTAGGTTGGCGATAACTTTCCTTCCAAGGAGTAATCGTCTTGTAATTTCATGGCTGCAGTCAGCATCTGCACTGATTTTGGAGTATTTCTTAGAAAAACCTCCCCACACCACTCACCTGAGTCGTGAGTACCTATCATTTCACCTAAGCCACTTATGGGTTGTATAGATGACCACTGAGGGGATTTTGGCCATAGCACACTTTGTTCACTTATAAACATTGTGCAGAGGTTGTTGTTGTTCAGACTCCAGACTCCACACACTGGCTGTGGAGTCAGTCAGCCAGTCGCTCGGTCGTGTCCACCTCTTTGTGACCCCATGGGCTGCAGCACGCCAGGCCTCCCTGTCCTTCACTGTCGCCCGGAGTTTGCTCAGACTCATGTCCATTGAGTTTGACGATGGTGCCATCGGTGATGCCATTCAACCGTCTCATCCTCTGTCACCCCCTTCTCCTCCTGCCCTTACTCTTTGCCAGCATCGGGGTCTTTCCCAGTGAGTCAGCTCTTCACATCAGGTGGCCAAAGTATTGGAGCTTCAGCTTCAGCATCAGTCCTTCCAATGAATATTCAGGGTTGATTTTCTTTAGGATGGACTGCTTTGATCTCCTTCCTTTCCACGGGACTTGCAGAAATACCCTGTAAAACATGACAGTAGGAATCCAAGCTATACCCGTTGTGGGAAAAGTTCCACATGTTTAATAGACAGTGATTGTAGTAGATTAAGAATACAGATTCAATTCGAGAGGCTCCTGAATTGGCTTCCCTGGTGGCTCAGACAGTAAAGAAGCTGCCTGCAGTGAAAGACCCGGGTTCAGTCCCTGGGTTGTGAAGATCGCCTGGAGAAGGGAATGGCAACCCACTCCAGTATTCTTGCCTGGAGAATCCCATAGATGAGCCTGGTGGGCTACAGTCCACAGGGTTGCAAACAGTCGGGCTGGCTGAGCCACAGACACACGGTGATACAAGCACAGTGTCGAAGCAGTTGCAGCTTTGGCCACAGTGGAAGGTCGCCAGCTGTTCAGGAATGCAGCCTTCCTGAAGCTGTGTCCCTGCTTTGTATTCTAATTTGCCATTCTATTTGTGGCAAAGTCCCAATCAATATGTTAATAAAATGAATTCAGTGTACAGCGTTGATGGCTTTTAGTTAGACACTCTGCGGGATGTAATAAACCATCACGTGGGTTTTTCTTTTCTCAAACGGCTTCGATGGAAGGCCCGTACCTGTGTGTCCGTGTAAAAGAGAGACAGCGCTATAAAACCCTGCAGTCACATGTTGTCGTTCAGTCCCAAAGTCGAGTCCGACTCCCTGTGCCCCGTGGACCGCAGCGCACCAGGCTTCCCTGCAGTAGTGTAGGAACTCAAAACGACCTGCAGCCCAGCCCCCTGACCTCGTTGGAGCAGGAATTGCATCTGGAGGCAGTGGCGTGACCAGGCTCAGAAGACAGAGCCGCGCCGCCGGGACTAGGCGCCTCGTCACGTCTCCCTGAAGGGCTCTTCCCCTGTTGCTTCAGTGACAAGTCGCGGGGAGGGGACGGTGAAAGGGACAGGGCCACCCAGAGGCAGGAGGCGGCCGAGGACGCCACTCCTGGTTGTGGCCACGCTGACCCTCCAGACTTCTCAAGCTCAGCCACGCTGCCCCCCAAACACAGGCTTGCTGGGCACCAGGGACCCCCAGGGGCTGTCGAACATAACACCTACCCCACGCTTTGGAGTAGAGTTCAAGGTAGAGTGTATGCTGCTGCTGCTGCTGCTAAGTCACTTCCGTCATGTTTGACTCTGTGTGACCCCATAGACGGCAGCCCATCAGGCTCCCCCATCCCTGGGATTCTCCAGGCAAGAACACTGGAGTGGGCTGTCATTTCCTTCTCTGGGTAGAGTGTATAGTTAGTTCTAAAATGTGATTCAAACTAAATGCAGAGTCCCCAGCTAGAGGGACCTGTGGTCTCCATCTCAGCGGTTGGCAGTCTGGGGCAGAGCCCGCGGTGGACCCGTACCATTTTCCTGATAAGGACGAGATTGCCAGCTCCCCTGCCCACCCTCCAGCTCAGTCTCTCTCGCCAACAAACGAAGATCATCAGAGCAGTGGAGAAGATGAAATCTCATGGGCGGGGTGAGGCAGGGACACGAGGCATCTGACAGCCCGTGTGGGATTGTGATGGATGCAAGAGCAGGTGGGAGGACCTCGGCTGGAGACTGCAGAAAGCAGTAGGAGGCTGGGAGCATGGGTGCCCGTGGGCAGTGCCACCCCATGGAGGGCCAGACATGCTCTGCCCCCCTGAGCTGATGGTCACTCTGTAGCTTCCGCCACCAGGCAGGTCACCAGCTGGAAGGGGCATCGAAGGGCTGGGAGTTCCCAGGGGACGCCTGACGGTGTTCACTGTGAAGTGGGGGCCGGAAGAGCTGGGGTAGAAAAGAATCACTGCTAAATGTCGGAGAGCCTCAAATATCATTTCAGAATATCCCAGGCATAAAAAGAGAAGTCAGTCTCGACACCTGGTTCATCACTTCTCCGCATGTCAGAGTTGAACCCGAGTGAACTCTTGTGGAGGTGGGAAGAGGAGGAAGGCGGGGATGCCGCCCAGTCGCTGGTCGCCCGTCTCCCGTCAACAGGGTCCTGGTCCATTCAGGTCATCTGCTCGTGTCTGCACGTCACTTCCTTAGTCCTCTCCCAAAGAATTCCTGTTCTTCCTGCGAACATAGCATGAGCGTGCTCAGTCGTGTCCGACTCTTTGCAACCCCGTGGACTGTAGCCCACCAGGCTCCTCCGTCCATGGGATTCTCCAGGCAAGAATACTGGAGTGGATTGCCATTTCCTTCTCCAACATAGAGTTAAATCCAGAAGTTTTAATGTCAAACCACTGAGTAGTTTTCAGTATCCTAAGAAAAGGGAAGTAAGTGTCAATTCTTGAATGACAACAGCCTATGCCCAGAATCGGAGCTCTCAGAAAACTCTGTCTGAAATCGAGAATCCTTGGCAGGGTGCTGTCTGCACAACAGATAGACATCCCTGCCAGGCTCCGTGGCTAATGATGAAATGGGTTGGGGTCCAATTCTGAAGGAACTCGGCATTCCTGAGCCTTGATGGGGCTCAGGGCACCCTCTTAGTGCCTCCCACCCAGGCAGACACCCAGGGCCAGCCAGATTTCTTTCCCAGGCAGGTCTCATCAAACCGTGTGCGTGGGAAGCGGTTCAGTGAAACCACCCTTCAGAGGTAAAGGGTGGCCAAAGTCACCCTTGTGAGCAGTGCTTGCATTTCAGCGGGGACAGGGGCCCTGCCCAGGAAGGAGGCAGACAGAGGAGAATGTACAGTGCCCGCCGCGGGGAGGCTCTCTGGGGGCCCTGGAGGGTTGTGCTGGCTGGGGACTCCTGCCTGGTGCCCCTGAGATGGTGCCTAACTGAATGCAGCCCTCTCTCTTCTGGGTCCCGGGAGTCAGGCTGGCCGTGGAGGGGGCGTCGGGGCGGTTCCTCCTTGATGACGTTTCTAAGTAAGCATGTACTTGTTGTCTTGCCTTCCGGCAGATATTTTCCATATGGCATTTTGCTTATTTTTAGTCTGGATTCAGATCGTTTCCTCCAGAAGATGAGATTGTTCGCCAAGATGTCACAGAGAAAGGTGGATGACAAAGTTAGAAGTTGCTTACGCTTTTTTCCAAAGGGCTCTAGAAGCATCGTTTTATTCCAAGGGAACGGTCATCCAAACCTGATGCTCCACCTGGCCTGAGAAGCCTGTTTCTGAGGACCTCGGTGTCCCCAAAAACCCTCTGGTATATAACCCGAAAGGCATGTTTGAAAAAACTTCTTATCTTGTACTGGGGTATAGCCGATTAACAACACTGTGACCGTTTCAGGTGAAGGGCAAAAGGACTCGGTCAGACATACGCATGCATCTGTTCGCCACCAGCCCCCTCCCATTCAGGCTGCCACATGACATCAAGCAGAGTTCCCTGTGCTGTACAGTCGGCCCTTGATGGTTATCTGTTTTAAATATATCAGTGTGTGCATGTCCATCCCAAACTCCCTAACTGTCCCTTCCCCCTCTCCCCTGGCAGCCGTAAGTTCATTTTCTAAGTCTGTGAATCTGTCTGAAAGGCCTTTTCTGAACATGCAAAGGATGCTGTGGCCCGAGAGGCTTCCTTTTATGAAGGCAGATGTCTGTGGGGTCAGGAAAAAAGAACTCAGAAAAGCCGTGATTCTGAGAAATTTAACATCTGGAACACACACAAAGAACTGAATACGGCCGACCCCTGCAGTATCGAATGATTCAAGCTAAAAAGCAGAAGGAGTAAAGGAGTTAAGAGGAAGAGACGAGCTGTGAGGCCCGGGGTGTCTCCCTCAGGGCCGCTGCTGATGTCCGGTCAACAGCACCTTTTGGGTGAGTGCTCGGGCTCCTGGCGTCGCTTCTCCCTTGAGCCTCAGCAAGCGGGGCCGTGGTTCCCGCACCCAGCATCCCCGTCTTGCCAATGTCTGCGCCCTCGAAGGGACAGACGCGCCATTGAATCTGCGGGAGCCGCCGCGCCCGACACAAAGCCCTCTTTCAGGCTTCCTAAGGCTGCTCCTCGCCCTCTCTTTCACTGGCCTCTTTTCTTTCTTCTTCTGAACCTGATCTGAAAGCAAACACCGGGGCCTCTTTCACGGCAGCGGCACAGCCCTCTGTCCTCCTCCGGCGTCCACCCATTCCTCTCCCTTCCTGAGTCCGGCCACCCTGCTCCAGGCAAGGCCCAGGGCCAGTTCCTCTCCCTCCGAGGCTAGTAAGCCTCCAGAACTGCTATTTCAACCCCAGATTTCTAAACTTGCCCCAGACTGGCCGCAAATGGGACAGATTATTTGTTTCCTTTTAAATAAAGCGCGTGCTTCTTGGGCTGTGGGGTTGGTCCTCGGTGGCCGCTGCCAGCGCAGCAAACACGTCTAGGCTGAGTGTGAAGACGCTGCTTCATCCACCATGCTGCTGCTTTTTCTTCTTTGAGCGGTGTTAGCAGCACATGTGCATTGGAACTGCTACTCATTTGGAATTTACTGGGAAAGGAAGGAGCACAGACAGGATCATGGGACAGGCGAGCAAGGGGTTCAGGCGGGTATATTTTTAATTCAGTCGTTTGGTTGGTGGGGACGAGGATTGGAGAAGAGCCGATGGCTGGCTGCCTGTCCAGAGGGAGGGGGCTTCGCAGCCCTCTTGGTGGAACTGAGGTTTACTCAGTGGCTTTTCTTAAAGAGCCGGCAGAATGGGAAGACCTCCTTCCCGTGAGTCCCCAGGAAGCTGCTTGCAGTCAGTGGGCATGTTCTGCATAACAGTCCTTTTGAATTCAGTGATAATCTGTCGAGCAGTTACTATGAATAGAATATCTAAATATTCATCTGAAATTCAGTCCCTGTCCAGTGAAGGGTTGCCTTGACATGCCATGCTTTGTGTGTGTTTTCACTGCAGTAGATTAGGAAGTGTGCACCTCTGTGTGTGCTACTCACGCAGTCGTGTCTGATCTTCACCACCCAGAGACTGCAGCCCGCCAGGCTCCTCTGTCCCTGGGATTCTCCAGCCAAGAATACTGGAGTGGGTTGCCATTTCCTCCTGCAGGGGACCTTCCCGACCCGGGGGCTGAACCCATGTCTCGTGCATCTCCTACACTGGCAGGCAGATTCTTTACCGCTGAGCCACCTGGGAGCCCAGTGAGCATCGGTAAGTCACAGTAGATGTCGCCAGTCTTTGCTGCAGAGGAGGAATGGTTTAAATTCCTGGGCATGTGCCTGTTACAACTGCCTTGGTATTCAGTTCAGTTCAGTTCAGTCGCTCATTAGGTGGTCAGCAATGTGCTGACCTTTATAAGCAAACATGAAGGTAACTTGGAGCCATCTTAGCTGATCAGGATTGATACACAAAGATCAAATGCTCCAGTTGGTGCTTTTAAGAAGACAAACTATAGATTTATTTTCAAGTTTATTTTTTACTGACGTATGATTGATTTACGATGCTGTGTCAGTTTCAGGTGTATAGCAGTTCAGTTTCGCGTGTATGTTCCTTTTCAGATTCTTTCCCTTTAAAAGTTATTATATAATGAGACGCTGAGTATGGTTCCTGTGTTGTGCAGTAGGTCCTTGCTGTTTATTTGTTTTGTATGTAGCAGTGTGTATCTGTTAACCTCAGCCTCCTAACTTACCTCCCCCCATTTCGCCTTTGGCAACCATACATTTGTTGTCTACATCCATGAGTCTGTTTCTGCTTTGATCGTTCATCTGTATCACTTCTTTGGATTCCACATGGCACGTGGTATTTAGTATGACAATCTCTCGGTCCACCCACAGAGCTGCCAGGGTCACTCATCAGTCCGTCTTAGAGGGTTGCAGGGAAGGCTCAGTGCTTTGATGGGACAGCAGTTGATCCTGTGTAATCACGAATGCTGTTTATACTCTGTGAACAATTGTAATGAATGAGCAGCTTGACAATGAACTAGATCAGGAATCCCCGAACCGCTTCCTGCGCAGCACGGCCCCCAGACGCCTGCTGGGTCTCTTCAGCTCGTTCCTCTCCTCGTCTTTCGATGAGCCCCGACAGAGCCAGCTTGCAGAAATGTCCTCACTTCTCTTGACCTTCATCCAGGTTCCCCAGTTCACGGGCTATGGTGAACCTTTCCTCGTCTTTCGATGAGCCCCGACAGAGCCAGCTTGCAGAAATGTCCTCACTTCTCTTGACCTTCATCCGGGTTCCCCAGTTCACCGGCTATGGTGAACCTTTCCTCGTCTTGCGATGAGCCCTGACAGAGCCAGCTTGCAGAAATGTCCTCAGTTCTCTTGACCTTCATCCGGGTTCCCCAGTTCACGGGCTATGGTGAACCTTTCCTCGTCTTTCGATGAGCCCCGACAGAGCCAGCTTGCAGAAATGTCCTCAGTTCTCTTGACCTTCATCCGGGTTCCCCAGTTCACGGGCTATGGTGAATAATTTATCCCTCGGACTTTAATTCCTTCCATACTTTCTTGTGTTTTTAAAACCGACTTTTATATCTTCTTGCGTTTATTCAAATTGGAGACCCAAAACATGGGTCATGTGATCTTTGTTTTAACCTGTGCTTTAAAAATGTTTCCTTTAATTTTCAAGGTATTGAATGGAGTAGAATTGATCATAGCAGCAATAGCTGACATGAATATACTACAGGAGCTTCCATGGTGACTCAGATGGTAAAGAGTCTGCCTGCAGTGCAGAAGACACAGGTTCAATCCCTGGGTCAGGAAGATCTCCTGGAGAAGGAAATGGCAACCCACTCCAGTATTCTTGCCTGGAGAATCCCATGGACAGAGGAGCCTGGCGGGCTGAGCAACTGAACACACACACACCCCCACATGGTCAGTGCCAATTAGCTCTCAAAGGGTTTCACCTGTATTATCTCAATCAAATACAAGGTTAAGGCTCATCACTCCTATTATTATTATACCCCCTTCGCCCTTGGAAAAAGTGGTGCTTAAGCAGGCGAGGCAGACCTGAAGTGTGATGCAGAGCCCATCTCTGTTGCGAGGAGGTGGTTCTGCACGTGGTGGCCGAGGGTGTGTGTACAGTTTTTCAAAGAACACTTTTCTTGAACCTCTTTTCCTTCTAACATGTGTCCTTCTTTCCATTTTATTGTTATATAAACCTGTAGATCACATTGCCTAACGAGTGAGTGAACAGCTGTTAGTGTAGACACCAGATTTTTCAGTGATTTTGTTATGACTGATAAATCACACTTAAATACCATTCAATCTAATACTAATAAATTGCTCCATCTTCCTTTTGGTATTTGGAAAACACAAACACACGTTTATAAAATAGGTCACACAGTTTTTAAATGATGGGGTTACACAGTGAAGGTGTCCCGAGGTGGGAGGTGTCTGCTCAGCTTCCCTTTAGGGGCAGGATGCGCGCATCAGTTCAGGAGATGCTCCCCTGCCCTGTCCTCACCGTGTGGGGGCTGCGGTCCAGATGGAGGAGGGGGTGGTTATATAGGATTCAGGGAAATGAATCATGTTGAGTCTCCATCCCTTCAGCTCTTTGAAATTAAACCCAAAGTTGTAGTTGTGGACTCGTCACACCATCTCTGTCACAGATCTGATTTTAAAAAGCCAGAGGCAGGCTAAACAGCAAGAGACCACTTGCCCAAGGTCAGCAATCCCTTCTCGCCTTCCTCCCTCCTGCCAAAGAAGATGCAGGCTCTTCCTCCTTCCCTGGAAGCAGCATCGTCCCTTTGAAGCAGTAAAATGCCTTGTTTCTCGTTGCCTTTCTTGTCATTCACGTTTGGTCTTGAGGTGTGTGTGTTTCATGTTTCCCCTTGATGACACATAATTGCATGAATTTTCACATTCCGGGCATTGTATGTCTTGTCAGAGTGACTGGCTGTTCCTCAGTTACCTTCTCCTGTAACACAGACCAGCTTCCCAGGTGGCTCAGTGATGAAGAAAATCCGCCTGCCCGTGTAGGAGACATGAGATACGGGTTCGATCCCAGGATCAGGAAGATCCCCTGGAGGAGGAAATGGCAACCCACTCCAGTATTCTTCCCTGGGAAATCCCATGGACAGAGGAGCCTGGTGGGCCGCAGTCCATGGGGTCACCAAAGAGTTGGACCCTACCGACCAGCTGAACATACAATATAGATATACGAGAACAGTGTTTGAATTAAAAAGGCAATGACTTTAGAACCGACCATGGACAGCATCTCAGTGCGGGGTGCAGCACTCACCCACGGGAGCAGGGGTGTTGGGTGGAACATGGGGGCCGCTGACCTGCACTGGGGCGTCTGAGTTGGAGGCGATGCCTGGGCCCTTTGAAGTTGGGATCATCTCAGATTCTGAGTCCTTGGTAGTTCTGATCACCTAGAAACACATAGCTGATTGTCGGTTCAAACTGCTGAAGCAAAGGCCTTACGGGAGATTCTTCAGGGGGAGACAGGCGAGACTGTCCAGCAAACAGCAGGGCCCGATTATTGGTTGACCAAGTCTGCTGGGCAGTTTGGTTTGGCAGCCCCAGAGCATCTGAAGGGCGTCGATGGTATACAGAGGAGGTGTGGAGAGGGAGGCAGCTGAGCCCCTGTGATGCAGCGGGTGAGGGGGCAGGGGAGCACGCCCCAGGGTTTGAGCCTGGGCTGGGGCTGGATGGACAAGCAGAAGGGGGGCCTCCACAGGTTCGGGGGACCCAGGAGGGAGCATGTGGAGTCAGGGGAGTCCGTCTGCCCTGCGTGCTCTCCAGGCTCTGCCCCTCGGCAGAGTTGTTGCAAAAGCTCCATCACAGTGTCTTCCTGAAGCTCCCCCTTGTCTGCACTGAAGTGGGATGAAGTGGGCCCTGACCCTTAGCAGATACCCTCACGGGAGGGGCTTCAGGAGCCGCTGAAAGATTCATCACTCTAAGAACTGTTTTCCCAGAGGCACACCAGTTGATCTGGGAGTCGGCAGGCCAGTCGATGTTTCTTATCCAGAAATTAATGTGAACGCCCTATGGCCTCTGGACCTTTCAATCAAGAACCACGTGTGCCCATGATTTAAGGGAAACATAAGTGAATTAGACCACTTCTTTCCTTCTACACGTGAGACCCAGCTGACAGCAGAATTGCCGTCAAGTGTTGAGGGCAGTAAGCTTTAGTGGTATTGGGTGTGTGCATGCGTGCAGAGTCGTTTCAGGCGTATCTGACTCTTTGTGACCCCATGGACTGCAGCCCACCAGGCTCCTCTGTCCATGGGATTCTCCAGGCAAGATTACTGGAGTGGGTTGACAGGTCCTCTTCCGGGGGATGTTCCCAACCCAGGGATTCCAGGGATTGAACCCGTGTCTCTTAAGTCTCCTGCATTGGCAGGTGGATTCTTTACCACTTGGGAAGACCTTTGTGGTGTTACTGGTGTGGACATAGCAAACCAATCCCTATGGGAGTCTTAGGTAAGCTGAAATGATCAATGTGCTTTCTAATAAAACAGCCAATATTCCACTTAGTAGTGGGGCAGCGGAGGGCATTGAATGGACAGTATTGGAGGGGGTTCACTTGGAGTGTTCAAAACTCACTTTGCTGCTCACAGAGACCCTGGAGTGTGGGGCACCCCGAAAGTGACTTGAGGTGTGTTTGCATGGAGCAGAGGGAAGGTCAGTTGTTACAATGACACAGGTTTGCGTGCCCTGGAAAGGGAAACAGAGCCGCTGCTTCCATGCTGCCAGAGTGCAAGGCTGCGTGTCATCACTCCCTTAGGTCTCTACCCCGAAGTGCACTTGGTCACATCAGACAGAGAACGCACCTTCCCCAAGGGCACAGAGCCGATAAGAAGCGGGGCTGAGTGGCAGACAAAGGCTGCATGTCTCCCAGCACAGGCATCCTGTGTCCTCAGCCCTGAAACTGATGGCCGATCGCGTCTTGATCTTGAGACGCTGCACCGCCCAGCCAGCTCTGTAACTCAGCCTCAAGTCTGAAGTCACACCGCGGTCCGTGTGAGGTTTTATCTCCTGTCCCCCAAGGGCAAGAAGGTGTTATAAATAAGTCACTCAGCCTCACTTTCCTAACGTCTCTTTAAAAGCATCATGGCGAGAAGAGATAGGACTGATGGAAGGCGGGTGGGAGGATGCTCCTTCGCCCTGATCGCATCTTCTGTTCTTTCCCAAGATCTGTTATTCACATTGAAGTGACTTCACTTGCAGGTCCCACGCCCGCAGTTTCCTTCCTCAAGCTCCCCGCCCCCAGGTCAGTGTTCTAACTCCCACCTTTGACCTGCTTTCTTTCAGTAACACATGGAATTGGGAAATGCCTCCAGTATTCTTGCCTGGAGAATCCCATGGACAGAGGAGCCTGCCAGGCTACAGTCCATGGGGTCACGAAGAGCCGGACACAGCTGAGCGGCTAGCAGCAGCGGTAGTCTCCAGTGATGTGCTCAGTCGCTAAGTCACGCCCCACCCTTTTGCGACCTCTGGGCTGTAGCCCACCAGACTCCTTCGTTCATGGGATCCCCCAGGCAGGAATACTGGAGTGGATTGTTGTTTCCTCCTCCAGGGGATCTTCCTGACCCGGGGAGGGAACACAGGCCTCCCGCACTGCAGACGGACTCTGGGTTCCATCTCTGGGTCGGGAAGATGCCCTGGAGGAGGGCATGGCAACCCACTCCAGTATTCTTGCCTGGGAAATCCCATAAACGGAGGAGTCTGGCGGGCTTCCATCCATGGGGTTGCAAAAGAGTCGGGCACGACTGAGCAGCAAAGCACAATCTCCAGTGAGTCCTGCTAGCAGCTGGGCCAGTGTGGGGTACGGATAACGGGCTTGGGAGCCAGGCCAGGACAGTGAGGTCACAGCCACCTTTGCCTCCCAGTGGCTGCTGATCACTGTCGCCTCTGTGTCACTTTGCCCTCATTAGTAAAGGGTGAACAATAACCCCAAAGGGCTGTTGGAGGGACTGAGTAAAACTGTAGTTCAAGTGTTTAATACTTGGCACCTACGGAAACATGCATGAGAAACCTTGTGAAACAGGGCTGGGCAAACGGTGCTTTTGGGATGATGTCACTTTAGTTGCCCTGATAGGGCTGGATCCCTCCAGACACGTCCTGGGAATTGTCACCATTTCCCACTTGCTTGGACTTGGCTGTTCCTTCTTTCTCCCCTGGAGGTGTTCTCTTGCCGGCTGTCCCTGCAGCCTCGGGCGGGCCCGACAGTGTGCATCCACCCGTCGATGGGTCCTTCAGCCGTGGTTCCCCAGTCAAGGGTCATGTGTCCTGTGCTGCATCCGTTTCCTGCAGTTTCTGCTCAGGGAGAAAGGATGCTCTGGTTGCCAGGACGACCTCCTGCCCCTCTTTCTAGACTTCATTCCTTTGTACGCAAAGTGCCTTCTCGGTGACACCATTTCCGTGAGTTAAAATAGACAAACTTCTTTCAAAAAGCTTCTGTTGTGGTGGTGGTTGATTTCCTGTGCTGTGTTACTTTCTGGTGGGCAGCCAAGTGAGTCAGTGTTATACATATACTTATAATTTTTTTGATTCTTTTCCATTACAGATTGTTACAAGATATTAAGTATAATTCCCTGTGTTATACAGGAGGTCCTTCTTGGTTGCCGCTTTTGTAGTAGTGTGCATCTGTTCATCCAAAGTCTTAATTTATTCCTGCCCCCTTTCCCCGCTTTGGTAACCATAAGGTGGTTTTCTCTGTCTGTGAGTCTGTTTCTGTTTTGGAAATAAGTTCATTTGTATCTTTCTTTTTAGATTCCACAAGTACGTGATATCATGAGATATCTGTCTTTCGTGACTTAGTTCACTTAGTGTGATCCTCTCTGGGTCCCTCCATCGCTGCAGACGGCATCACTCCATTCTCTTGGGCTGAGTAACACTTTGCTGTGTCTGCGTACCACGGCTTCTTTATCCACTCACCTGTTGATGGACACTTGGGTTGCTTCCATGGCTTGGCGACTGCAACCAGTGCTGCTGTGAACATAAGCTGCATGTGTCTTTTGAATTAGAGTTTTGTCCGGGTATCTGCCCAGGAGTGGGGTTGCCGGATCATATGCTGACCCTGTGTTTAGTTTCCTGAGGCACCTCCATATTTTGTCACTGTGACTGCACCAACATACACTCCCACCCGCAGAGCAGGAGGTTCCCTTTCTCCACATCCGCTCCCGTGTTTATGATTTGTATCATTTTAGATGAAGGCCATTTTGCTGTGAAGCGATACTTCATTGTGGTTTTGATGCTAAAGCTGAAACTGCAATACTTTGGCCACCTCATGCGACGAGTTGACTCACTGGAAAAGACTCTGATGCTGGGAAAGGTTGGGGGCGGGAAGAGAAGGGGATGACAGAGAATGAGATGGCTGGATGGCATCACTGACTCTGTGGACATGAGTTTGAGTGAACTCCAGGAGTTGGTGATGGACAGGGAGGCCTGGTGTGCTGTGATTCATGGGGTCACAGAGAGTCGGACACGACTGAGCGACTGAACTGAACTGAACTGAACTGAATAGTTAGTGATGTTGAGCCTCTTTTCATGGGCCTAGTGACCATCTGTATATCTTCTTTGGAGAGATGTTTATTTAGATTTCCTGCCCATTTTGGATGGAGTTGTTTATTTTGAGTTGTATGAGCTATTTGGCTATTCTGGAAATTAACCCCTTACAATAAACATACTTTTTTTTTTTTCTGATGGAGATATTTTGATCAAGGATCAGGCAGAGCTGCCTTCCATTGTTTGCCAGGAAGGCATCTCCCCAGAGAGAGAAAAACCTTCCTCCCCACTGTCCAGTACATTGAAAAGAGCACCCCTTCAAAATCGGAATTTCTATTTGCCAGCCCCTCTGAATTTCCTAAAGATGAGATTATTTGCAAGTGAAACATACCTCACTCCTTCCCAGGCATTCACTCAGATTCCCAGGATGAAGGAAATTTTATTTTCACGCACTGAGTGAAGACTGAAAGAAAGGACTTTGCAAGCATGTGAAACCTACTCTGCAGGTTTTCTTCTCAGTTGGAACCCCCTGTGCCCTGCGGGACCCTGAGTGACTTGCAACTCAGCCGTTCTGTCACGACTCACCCCGCTTGGAGTGCTGAGTTCACGCTCAGGTTTGCGGGAAAGTCACTATGGCGACTTTAAATGTGCCACTGTGCCTCGTGGTCATTTCCTTAAATACAAACAACTCGTGTCTTAGGGATACAGTTGAATAATAGCATGTTCAATATTAACTCTGGGTTTAGAGTCACTGAAAATCTAGTAATCTCTGGACTTTCACCTCCAGTAAAAGGTTTTCCACTCATTTCTCCTTCCCTGTAGCTCTTCTTGAGATTGATACAGAGAATGCAGGAAGCACCCCTCACTGAAGCCCAGCCCACCTAAACCACCATCTGCATCCTGAAAAGCAGGAACCCTTGTCGTGGTACTCTGTGTCAGATTGTTGCCTCTGACCAAACCCAGCGTTCCTCAATTTCTCCTGCTCAAATCATAGAGAGCAGAAGATGTATTTAAGCTTATCCTTCCAGACTTGACTTGGGTTGAGGACATATTCACAGATGCTATAAACTCTTGATCTGAGGTTTAAAAAAAATCTGAACAGTTATATATGAAATCAAAAAGATCCAACAGATAATCCCTAGCCTTGGATAAAATTGTTTGTTTAAAGAGTGATGTTTTAGGCAGAAATTAGTTTTCAGAATGTTAAAAGATTCCACTGATAATATTTGAAAATCCTTTCACAAGCATGGAAAATTAGCAACTAAATCTGGCCAATAAAGCATAATCTTTATTTGACCAAAGCATGGTCTAAAAATGGAATAAACTGTAATTTATCTTCACTGACAGCTAATTACCTGGAAATCTGATTAAAGGGAAAACTGAATTTACTTAATTAGTGTTTTGGTGTTTTGTCTGTATACATGTAATGTGCCATCTCCTCTTCTACAGGAACATTGCTAGAGATAAACTACCATTTTTATTTTGTCCCATTCAAATGTTGCCAAACCGAGAACAACACAAAAAGAATGGGGCTTTTACTGACAATGGTAACAGGTGTTTATAGATTATGAGCCTGATAGAGAAGAGCCCGTTAGCAGGAGAATAGGGTATTTATGACTAAGTCGTTTTCTTTTCCCCCACTGGCTCATCCTTCACTTGTCAGCAGAGGAGAGCCAACTTGTGGGTGATCCACCCCAGCCAGGAAATGCTGGCCGGGTCGCGGAGATTTATGCAGATGGCTGAGCCCCCGCAGCAGATGGACTCTGATAGCCTCTGAGGCTCCCTTTAGAGCTTCAGCATCGGGTCGCTAAATCGTGTCCGACTCTCTGCAACCCCATGGACTTCAGTATCAGACGTCCCTGTCCTTCACTGTGTCCCGGGGTTTGCTCAAATGCACGTCCATTGAGTCAGTGATGCTGTCCAGCCATCTCACCCTCTGCCACCCTCTTCTCCTTTTGCCTTCAGTCTTTCCAGGCATCAGGGTCTCTTCCAGTGAGTTGGCTCTTCAGATCAGTTCACTTCAGTCCCTCAGTCGTGTCTGACTCTTTGTGACCCCACGGACTGCAGCATGCCAGGCTTCCCTGTCCATAGCCAACTCCCGGAATTTGCTCAAACTCATGTCCATCGCGTCAGTGATGCCATGCAACCATCTCATCCTCTGTCAGCCCTTTCCCAGCATCAGGGTCTTTTCAAATGAGTCAGTTCTTCCCATCAGGTGGCCAAAGTATTGGAGTTTCAGCTTCAGCATCAGTCCTTCCAATGAACATTCAGGGCTGATTTCCTTTAGGATGGACTGGTTGGATCTCCTTGCAGTACAAGGGACTCTCAAGAGTCTTCTCCGACACCACAGTTCAAAAGCATCAGTTCTCCAGCACTCAGCTTTCTTTATAGTCCAACCCTCATATCCATACATGACCACTGGAAAAACCACAGCTTTGACTATATGGATCTTTGTTGGCAAAGTAACGTCTCTGCTTTTTAATAAGCTGTCTAGGTTTGTCATAGCATTTCTTCCAGGGAGCAGCGTCTTTTAATTTCATGACTGCATGGTATTTGGGGGTGTTGCCTTTTCAGGGTTTGAAGAACCATGCAATGATTACAGCCCAGGGAGGAGGAGGTGTTTCAGTTCTCACCCACATGTTCCGCTGCCTCTGAGTTCTCCTGGCAGATGCTCCTTGAACAGGAGGCACATGTAACACACCCAGAGCCGCGTATTGAAGTCATCTTCCTTTGTGAGCTGCTATTGTGAAAGAAGTTCGTATTAATTTTTTAAAGTGATTGGAAAGTCATGGGATGCTACTCTCGAACTTGAGAGGTTTTTCCTTATTTAAATGGAAGACCTCCCAATAGTTCAGTTCTGTGCGTATAAATAATTGGACTAAAATATTATTTTTGAAAAGCACTGCGGGTTTTAATCAAAATCCCTCGAGAAGTAAAAGTCTTAATTAAATCTGAAACGCTCTTTCCTAGGCCTGAGGTTTCTAATTTTATTTTTCATCTTCTCTGTATATCCTCTGCGATGAAAGCAGAATGTAAGTGGTGAAATAGCCAATTATTTAAAGGATAGTATCATTGAAACAAACCCAAAGCAAATGAAAAATCATTTTAGACTCACCGAATGGAGAAGATGGAAGAGGCTTGCTCAGAGCCTTCCTTTCACGAAGACTGTGGTGCCAGGACCCCTTCATTGCATTATGCCCACTCTTCTCCAGTGCAGAATTGTCTGCCATAATTGGATGTTCTCCAGAATGAGTACTTCTGACAGTACGGGGGAGAGATTCTTAATGATTTGTTCAAGATCGCAGTAGCAGTTTCTGGAAGCATTCCACGTTGCCTGTGACCTGGCCCATCTCTCTTCCTTCTTCTCTAGGAGTTACGTGGTATCTCTTGGAATCCTCTCTCGTTTATTTCACTAGTGAACTTGGTAGCCCTATGGTTGCCCCGGGTAAAGGCATTATGATAAAGTTAGCAGATGCAACTAGTCCTTGGGATGCTACTGACCACACAGGTGACTTGTTCTCTGCCGTACTCTCCAGGGTTTTGGGAAGATGTCATTGTCTAGGAAAACATGGGTTTTCTTGTTGCTGACCAGGGTTCTTGGCCTCCTTAATTAACGGAAGTTGCTCAGAGAGCAGACAAGAAAGTCAAGGAAGGCTTTACTGGGGCCCCTGCTGCAGCAGGAAGGAACGAGAACAAGTAACAGGTCCCCTTGCTCGCCCACTGAAGGAGGGTGGTAAGGATGGGGGCCGGTTCATGGGCTGGGCTGGAGGGAGTCCTCCCCTGTGGTGATGTTGTCTGCAGCGGCATGCAGAAGGACCAGTGGGGTTTTTTGGTCTTTCTGTATCATATTGTCCATAATTAGCCCCAACTGTGCATGCATGCATTTATTTTTAGTCCCTTTTCATTTCTTTGTATTTTGTTGCTCAGGAAGACATTTGTCCAGGTGCAGGCTGTGCAGCCGAAGATCCCAGGCCCAGGTCCCAGCCTGTCTGGATGGTGTTAAGAGCGTTAGTTGTCGCAATCAGGTTGTCAGCACAAGAGTACACACGTCAGTAGTACTGCTGCCCTCCATGTTGGCAGAGGATGGGAGGACAGAGGCCGTGAACACGCAGTGGAAGCTTCTGGAAAGCACATCGTGAAACCCCGGCCACAAAGGTTTAATGTTTGCTCCCTTTTTGATGTCAAGGAGAGACAGGCTGAAGTTTTCAGTTCAGCCCACAAACGCTCGATTCGGAGACATACTTGCCTTAATAAGGGCTTAGTATGCTAAGCCGTGAGTTGTCAGTGCTGTAAAAATGGAATTGTGTTTGTGGATTGTCTCCAGGAGATTATTGTGAAAGATACAGGTTTCAGGCAATAATAGATCTCTCGTAATGTGTTCAGCATGTGTGACTTAGAGCTGTGTTGGGCACGGTCAGAGCGCCTGGCCGCTGACGCCTTATAAGGCTGTGACAGTTCCGAGGCCTCTGCCAAGGGTCCCCTTCTCACAACACAAGTGCTGAAAAAGAGCATGTGTATAAGAAAGGTCAGAACTAGAATTTCAGCCATTTATCCTGAAGTGGGGTTAAAAAAATGTTCGAAGACTCATTGTATGGATTTTTTTTGTGGGGCCAGTCCAGTCCTTGGAGTCAGGGGACTGATGAGTTCCACTTGACAAGCAAGTGTTGAATACTTACCAGAAACAAAACCCTTAGCTGAGGATGCCAGGACACGCAGGCCTGGTGGGCGGGGGGTAAGTGAAATGTGAGGTGGAGGGTCTTCCCTGGCAGTCCAGTGGTTAGCATTCCGAGCTTCCAATGCAAGAGGTGCGTGTTCCATCCCTGGTTGGAGAACCAAGGTCCCATATGCTGTGTAGTGCTGTCAAGAAAATAAAAAAATTTTGAATGCTAAAAAGAAGATCCCCTGGAGGAGGGAATGGCAACCCACTCATGTATTCTTGCCTGGGAAATCTCATGGACCGAGGAGCCTGGTGGCCTACAGTCGGTGGGGTCAGAAAGAGTTGGACAGGACTGAAGGGACTTAGCTCACACACAGCATGAGCATTGTGAGTAAGCTTTCATTTGGGGGCAAAATGAGGACCGTAGTCTGGAAGACAGCACCTCAGATAGCTCTGAGAGACCTGCTTCAAAGGGGTCGGGGGAAGGTCAGTGTGTATGTGGCTTTGGGGAAGGGGGTGCATGCAGCCCAGCACTCCTTTTGGCCGAAGGTTTCTGCTCATCACAAAAAGCAAGTGTATCATTAATGATTTCAGTGCTTTCTAGACGTGAGGAGGTGTAAGACTGGCTCATAAAATCTGAAAGTATCCATCTGAAGACCTTTTGCCCATTTTTCCCCAGAGCACAGGATGCCCAAGCTCCACCCTAAACTCATTTCAGGAGAAGTCGAAGGTGAGAGGTTGCAGCAGCTTGTGACTTAGTCTTTTTGGAGGAGATTGTTACTGTTCAGTTGCTCAGTCGTGTCTGACTCTTCGTGACCCCCGTGGACTGCAGCACGCCAGGCCTCCCTGGCCTTCACCATCTCCCGGAGCTTGCTCAAACTCACGTCCATTGAGTCAGTGATTCCATCCAACCATCTAATCCTCTGCTGCCCTCTGCTCCTTTTAAGCCTTCAGTCTGTCCCAGCATCAGGATCTTTTCTAGTGAGGTGGCCCTTTGCATCAGGTGCCCCAAGTATTAGAGTCTTAGCTTCGGTATCAGTCCTTCCAACAAATATTCAGGATTGGTTTCCTTTCGGATTGACTGGTTTGGTCTCCTTGCAGTCCAAGGGGCTCTCTTGAGTCTTCTCCAGCACCACAGTTCAAAAACAGTAGAAGCAGATGTGCCAGTTTGTGAATAGTTGGCAGTGGGATCCAGTAGCCGAGACCTCACAGGGTAGGACCTTGCCAGCCTTCTTTCACCTGCATCTCCAAGGTCTCTGAGCTCTCACCCAGGACCCTCACAGGGGAAATCTGCTCCCGGGGGCCAGCCCTGCGTTTAAGAGGGGAATTGACGTTTTTAGCAAGTGTTGTCACAGAGTTGTGGGTCATCTGCAGCCCCTCCCCTCTGGAGGCCTGGCCTCTAGCTCAGAGCCCGGGAGAAGCCCCCTGTTGATCAGTACCTGGATGTGAATGTGCTCACGACAGGAAAACAGAGGATTGGAGTCATAATGGTGTTGATCACGGGGTCCACCCGCTCCTGCACCTGGAGGCACCTGCCCACCGGACAGGAACAGCGTCCAGACAGGGGAGCCTTGGGCCTGTGCTCTGTGCCCCACCAGGCTGTGGGGTGACCATGGTAACGGAGTCTCGGGAAGGATGGGAAGCTCAGGAAAGAGGCTCACTTGGCCCCTGCAGACATTACGTGGCAGTGCTGGGATGTGAACCCAGCGAGACTGCAGAATCAGGTGTGCTTTCCTACGGGCCACCCCCGCCACCCCACTCTCTTTGCAACCTCTGAGCATGGTTCTTTCAGGCACAGAGGTTGCTGGGGGACCCCTGCCTCACCTGGGACCTGGCAGCGTGCCTGGGTCCCACCTGTCTGGCCAGACCTGCTGGACGCAGGGAGTGAATGGCAGACACGTGGGCACGTGGCCTGCGGGACAGCTGTCACACTGCCTGCTCCCTGCCTGTCCCCCTGGCTGATGCACTGCCCGCCGCCCCGGGGAGCTGCCTTCGCAGTCTGACCCCTCGGACCTCAGGTGGAGGAGAAATAAACGTTCCCAGAGCAGCTGCTGTGAGTGACCCTCATTTGTCCTTAAAAACTTGTATGTTTATGGGCTGACAAGGAATTTAACTACTTGCAGAGCTTCTGTTTGTGTTTCAATAACCAGAGGACTGAACTGTCTTCTTCTTCCTCTACTAATTCCTCCTTAGAAAAATATAAATTACAAATATGTATCAGCGACATGAGGCCTGGAAAGAGGTGTTGGCATGGGCGCCCTCGCCCTGGTCCCTGGCCCATTTGCATCAACATCATTGGTGGGTCCTCAGACCTGCAGGGTCTCAGCCCCTCCCACCACCCCAACCTACTGAGCCAGGATCTGCGTTTGAACACCATCCCAGGTGGTCTTGATCCTGCTTGAGGTGTTTTGAAAGAAAACAGGAGTGGATTTGCCTGATAGTATATACTTGGTGAATCTTTTAGTAAAGTTTCTGTTTTCTTCCTGGTTGAACTGCATTTATATTCTGAAGATCCCCTGGAGAAGGGAAAGGCTACCCACTCCAATATGCTGGCCTGGAGAATTCCACAGACTGTATAGTCCATGGGGTCGCAAAGAGTCTTTCGTGAACAACTTTCACTTAACAGGTGGCGCTTTAAAGAACCCACCTGCCCGTGCAAGAGACTTAAGAGAAACGTGTTCGATTCCTGGGTCGGAAAGATCCCCTAGAGAAGGAAACGGAAACCCTCTCCAGTATTCTTGCCTGGAGAATCCCATGGACAGAAGAGCCTGATGGGCTGCGGTCCATAGGGTTGCAAAGAGTCGGACATGAGGGAAGTGACTTTGCAACCAGAGTTTGGGCCAATTCTGAATTTTTTGATTTGGTGTAGAAAGAAAGATACACCTAAAAAAAAAAAAAAGAAAGATATGCCTACACTCTGGTAGGTGTACCCGTGAATCAGGAGCCAGAATAATGTCCCTCTGGGAAATGTAGGGACATTTGGAGGGCCAAACACACTGGGTTCATCTCCTGCATCCAGGAGAATTGTAGCCCAGTATTCAAATCTGACTGGAGAATTCTCTGTGACAATTGAGTGATGGAGGAATTTGAAATTTTTCCTGTGTTTCGTCTGGCAAATGAACAGGCTTTTTAATGAACCCTGATTACAGGGTCTTTAATGTAAAAGACAAAAGCATACCAGACATCTAACCTATTAGATTTGAGCTCTGGTCAAATAAGAGATGATTGTGTGCTGCAAGTACAATAAACCTGCACGCAAAAGCCGTCCATGACCTCACAATGATTTAGAGACAGGAAGCCCGCAGTTACAATTAAGCTGAAGAATGGCTAGTTTTATATGAAAATGACAGACAAGGCTCTGGGGTTCACACAGCAAGCATAATATACTTCTGTGGCAAGGCCGTTCCAAAGAGAAAACTTCAGCAAATAAATTCCAGTGTCAAGTATTCTTTCCCGTTCTGTTCTTCCCACCAGTGTCCAAGGGGACTTCCCGCTGAAGACCCTAAGGATGGAGATTTTCCCATCATCATGTATTTATTGAGCTTTAGCCCCGTGTCCAGCACGGTGAGGAACCCAGGGGTTAGAAGCAATGAGTGAGTCTGGTGGTGTGTCCCTGTGCACCAGCCCTGGCTCCCTGAAAGCAGTAGAGCAGGAGCAAATCCGCTGCCAAGCTCATGTCTGTGGTCATGTCCTCCCCCACATACCCTGGCCGCCAGCACCCCGTGGTCCCCCATGTCCAGTCACGTCTGCTTTTCTATCAAAGCATCTTCCCCCGTTGCTCTTCCTGTTGACTGAAAAAGAAAATGTGCGTGAGAATTGTGAGTTAAGGCTCATTTCAGGCAAATGTGGACTGCAGCCTGGGAGACAGCCCTTCAGAAACTGCTCTACAGAGGCCAGCCGGGAGGTCAGTATATACGTGATTTTAGTGAAGCGGGGCGCGGTACATACAGTCAAGCGTACATTCTGGCCAAAGGTTTCTGCTAGTCACGGGGAGCAGGTGTTACCATTAATGATTCTAGAACTGTTCTAGATATGAAAAGATGCAAGAACTGGGTTCCTAAAGCCTCCTGGAAATCCCTAACTGTCTGAAGACCTGTTCCGCCAGTTTTCCCAGAGCACGGACCACTTCAATCCTGATCTCCACCCTGGACTCCTTTCAGGGGGCGTCTGAAGGTCAGCGGCTGAGGAGTTGGTGTCCTTGTCCTTGTCGGGGGTAGATAGCAGGTGCCAATCCGTGGCTGGCATTGCCTTTTCATTGCCACAGGTCCCAGCATGGTGATGATGACGATGATGATGACTATGGTTGACACGCTCGCCTGTGTCACGTGACAGGCACTGCAGGTGTATTGCCCGTGTGTCGCCGTTCAGTAGTAACCACAGCCTTGTGATGTTTAATCCACAGCACTGTCCCCTGCCCCATCCAGATGCTCTCCACCCAGCACCACTGCAGCTGTTTGCAAACTTCCCTTGTTAATCCCAAGGTGTCCCTTCCCAGCACAGCTTGCAGACCGACTCCCTGGAATATTCCTAAAGCATGGTTGCACCAGATGTCTCCTCTCCTCCCAAAGGCAAACACTATTCTGACATCTCTCAGATCCATGTGCTTTGCTTGCTTTTGAGCTTTGTATGAATGGAATCATGCAACACGTATTCTTTGGTATCACATTTAATTTGCTTAAAATCGTGTCTGAAAGGGTCTTCTGGCAGACAGCGGAAGTTCTCTCTTGCGTTTCTGTAAAGTATTTCATTGTGTGAACGTGTCCTCAGTTGCTAAGTCATGTCCAGCTCTTTGCGACCCCATGGAACGTAGCCCGCCAGGCTCCTCTGTCCCTAGGGTTCTCGAGGCGAGAATGTTACAGTGGGCTGCTGTTTCCTGCTTCAGGGTATCTTCCTGAACCAGGGGTCGAAGCAGCACCATATTAGTCCTTCTTCTGTCTGTGGACGTGTGTGTCGTTTCTGTCTTGACTCTTCTGCACAGTGGTCATCACATGTCATTTTAGGACATGAATGCATGTGTTCATATTGAGGACTGCAAGCGATTCTGCTGCAAACTTCCAAAGCAGTGATTCTAATTTTTATTCCTACCAGCAGTGCAGAGGCCACTGTCTCTCCTCGCTAGCATTCAAAATGGCCCAGACTCTTCCAGGGCACAGGCATGGTTGTTTTTTACATACCGGTGAGCATATGGTGTGGTCTCACTGTTGTTTTAACGTCCATTTCTCTGAGGGCTGGTGAGCCTGAGCGCCTTCTCACGTGCTGTCCATCTGGGGCAGCCCTCCTCGAGTGCCTACTCAGGTATTTTGGTCTATTTTTATTGCACTGGGTTACCTGACTCCCCTCCCACTTGTTGATTTGTAAAAGCTATTTGCATATTCTGGATATGAGACCACCCGATAGATTATGACAAACATCCTCTCTCCTTACAGCTTGCCTTCTCACACAGTGGTTTTCACAATAATGTCCTGAAAAGCAGTGTTTTAAAATTTTGGTGGAGCCTCATTTCTTAGCCTCTGCCCTGTTTCACGTCTTCCTTTTGTTTCAGCTAATGGCGTTTTTGGCCTCTTCGAGGACATGGAGAGTTTCCCTTTGTTCCTGTCTAGAAGCTTCGTTATTTTACTTTTGACATTTCAGTCTGTGATTGATCCAGGATGTATTTTTTAATGTGCTGTGAGGTGAGGGGAGTTGTTATTATTTCCATGTTGATATTGAATTACTTCATCACCATTTTGTAAAAACACCATCTTTTTTTCACAGTAGAGCTATGACACCTTTATTAAAAGTTGGGTGACATGTGGCTCTGTTTCTGAACAGTCTGTCTGTTCTGTTGGTTGACTTATTTATCCTTTTAGACCAGAATCACATTGTTGGAGTTACTGTACCTTGAAATAAGTCTTGTTACTGATGATTTGGGGCTTCCCAGGTGGCTCTAGTGGTAAAGGGCCCGCCTACCGATACCGGACACAGAGGTTCAATCCCCAGGTTGGGAAGATCCCCTGGGGGAAGGCAGGGCAACCCACTCCAGTATTCTTGCCTGGAGAATCCCATGGACAGAGAAGCCTGGGGGACTGTGGTCCATAGGATTGCAAAGAGTCAGAGACAGCTGAAGTGACTTAGCATGCATGCCCATGCACACTGATGGTTTACCTGCTTCAGATACCGGGATTATGTTTACTAGGGTGTCTTTACCATTCTTTGCCCTTTACATTTTCATAAAAATTCTCAGATCAGCTTGTCAAATTGCACGCGTGGGCATGGGCACATGGGCACACACGGCATTGTGGGTTGAGAGATGAAACAGATGGGGAGTTACACACTTACAGGATTAAACTTTCCAAACCGTAAATGCGAAATGCCCTCTGTTTTTAATTGAGACCTTTAGTTACTCTTAATGCCATCTTCCGGAGAAGGCAATGGCACCCCACTCCAGTACTCTTGCCTGGAAAATCTCATGGACAGAGGAGGCTGGTGGGCTGCAGTCCATGGGGTCACTAAGAGTTGGACGCAACTGAGCGCCTTTACTTTCACTTTTCGCTTTCATGCATTGGAGAAGGAAATGGCAACCCCCTCCAGTGTTCCTGGTGTTCCTGCCTGGAGAATCCCAGGGACAGGGGAGCCTGGTGGGCTGCTGTCTGTGGGGTCGCACAGAGTCGGACACGACTGAAGCGACTTAGCAGCAGCAACAGCAGCACCATCTTCGTGGTTTCTGTGTTGGCGTCGCACACACTTTTATGAAATTGAGTCCTACATATATTTGGGGGTTATTGATGCTATTATGAATCTTTTTATCCTTCTTTTTCTTTTCTGTTTTTTTTTCCTATTTCATTTTTATTTGTTTATATTGGTAAAATGGTAATACAGGTAAGACTAATTTTATATTGACTTTGCATTTCTGAGTCATGTAAAACAATGTTTTATTTATACAGTTTTATTTTTTATTATGGCGAGGGAACATTTTGGATTTTGTATTCCTTATACTCACAGTGCTTAACTGAATATTTACCAAATAAATATTTCATTACTTGTTGACTTGATGATTTGTGAAGGAACTTCTTAGTCCTTTCTGGTTACTCTGAAAGTGATAAGTAATCAGACTAATTCGTCAGTGGTCTGACTGTTTTAGCCAAATCTAATAAGTTAAAAACCTGCTTGAACATCTGGGAGTTCACGGTTCACATATTGTTGAAGCCTGGCTTGGAGAATTTTGAGCATGACTTCACTAGCGTGTGAGATGAGTGCAATTGTGCGGTAGTTTGAGCATTCTTTGGCATTGCCTTTCTTTGGGCTTGGAATGAAGACTGACCTCTTCCAGTCCTGTGGCCACTGCTGAGTTTTCCAAATTTGCTGGCATATTGAGTGCAGCACTTTCACAGCATCATCTTTCAGGATTTGAAATAGCTCAACTGGAATTCCATCACCTCCCCTAGCTTTGTTCATAGTGATGCTTTCTAAGGCTCACTTGACTTCACATTCCAAGATGTCTGGCTCTAGGTCAGTGATCACGTTATCGTGACTATCTTGGTCGTGAAGATCTTTTTTGTACAGTTCTTCTGTGTATTCTTGCCACCTCTTCCTAATATTCTCTGCTTCTGTTAGGTCCATACCATTTCTGTCCTTTATCGAGCCCATCTTTGCATGAAATGTTCCCTTGGAATCTCTAATTTTCTTGAAGAGATCTCTTATTTTTCCTATTCTGTTGTTTTCCTCTATTTCTTTGCATTGATCGCTGAGGAAGGCTTTCTTATCTCTCCTTGCTATTCTTTGGAACTCTGCATTCAGATGCTTATATCTTTCCTTTTCTCCTTTGCTTTTTGCTTCTCTTCTTTTCACAGCTATCTGTAAGGCCTCTCCAGACAGCCATTTTGCTGTTTTGCATCTTTTCCATGGGGATGGTCTCAGTCCCTGTCTCCTGTACAATGTCACAAACCTCCAGCCACCTCATGCGACGAGTTGACTCACTGGAAAAGACTCTGATGCTGGGAAGAATTGGGGGCGGGAGGAGAAGGGGATGACAGAGAATGAGATGGCTGGATGGCATCACCAACTCTGTGGACATGAGTTTGAGTGAACTCCGGGAGTTGGTGATGGACAGGGAGGCCTGGCGTGCTGTGATTCATGGGATCGCAAAGAGTCGGACACGACTGAGCAACTGAACTGAACTGAACTGAATAAGTTAACAAATGTAGCTAAATTTTGTGGCCATCCAATCATCTTATAAATTACAGTTTTTAAAATAAATAACCTCCTTTTAAGTCAGATATGCATGTATTCCGGCAGAGCCTTCTGTACTGAAACCTCATCTCGCTAAAGATTATTTTGTTACTGAAAGTGGGATCTGGCTGCTCCCTGCTCAAAAGCCGACGCTCGAAGCTCGAAAGTCTAGGTTGGTGGAAAGGAAAGGCTGCTTTATTTTGGAGGCTTGCAACTGAAGGGAGGGCAGACTCCTGTTCAAAGGCCAACTCCCTCCTGAAGAGTCAGTGGAAAGAGCTTTAAAGAGGGACTTCCGGGCGTGCAGGCTGAGGGAGGGGCTGCTCAGAGCAGCACTCTCCGCTCTGACGGCCATCCTGCCGTTGGCCGTCGGTGGTCTGATCTGCGTCGTCTTTGTTGTTTGACGCACACTCAGCCTTCGGTTCCAGGTCCATTTGTTTTTCATTTCTTTGAATCCAATTCTTGGGATTGTGGCAGGCTGTGTCGCGGCTGCGGTCGGTCATCGTGCAGTTAGCTTCTCCCGCCTGAGGGGTTTCAGTGTCTACAGAACAGCTCGCAGGACGCAGCTCAGAATGTTATCATAGCCCTTGAGGGGGAACTAAAGGTCCTTGACTTTGCTGACCCAACTATTTGGTCTTGTTTGACTCCTTCCTTTGCTTCTTCATTTCCTCATTTCCCTGTTTAAACTTATTAAAGCTTGTGGCTCAGCTGGTAAAGAATCTGGGAGACCTGGGTTCGATCCCTGGGTTGGGAAGATCCCCTGGAGAAGGAAAAGGCTACCCACTCCAGTATTTTGGCCTGGAGAATCCTATGGGCTGTATAGTCCATGGGGTCGCAGAGTCGGACACGACTGAGTGACTTTCACTTTCACTTTTTACAGACAAGAGGCAGGAGGAGGACGTGGTGTAGGGTAGGGATTGAAGAGCCATAGAGTCCTGTAAAATTGAGAATGAATCAAATAAAGAACAAAAGGAATAAAATCGGGAAAAAAGCAGAAAAGATAAAAAATTGGAAGATGGTTGGAAAAGTCTATTGAAATTTGATATCTGCTACATTAGCCGGAAGATTTCATGAAGCCCCAGGTTTTACCCTATAGATAGTATTACCTTGTATTTTAAGAGTTAAAAAGAAAATAAAAGTCTCTTGTACAAAAGTTTCTTTCAAACCAGTCATTTAATGGAAGAATCATTGCTAAAATGAAAAAAAAAAAATCCTCATCCTGCATTTACCATCCCCATATGTTGTATTGTAAATGAACAGTGAATATCTTGACCTTAATACGTAAAGCATGAGGTTAATATAAAAAGAAGTTCATCTAAAATTAAAATTTAAAAAGCACATTAATTCCCTTTGATCTTATACCAAACAAGAACAGCGCCTCTTTCATTAATGCGTTATCTTTAGAGAAGAATCCAGGTTTGTCAGAATTGAAGTAAGATTCATTTAATCAGCTACCGTAGTTCATCTGTTAAATCATAGCTCTTTGCTCTCCATTTGTAAAATAATCTTCAAACTAATGAAGTAAGGTCAATTGCATGCAGTTTTATTCGAGCCAAATTGCTGTTAATTGCACCAAAAGCCTTCGGTAAGGTCAGTAAATGTTGCCTTTTTATATCTTCTGTTTAAAATGGCAGAAAATAAGCTTCTTTTCTCTGTAATGCATTCAGGCTTAGGGCAACTTATAGCAGAAGGACTGTCAGCTGATCAGGACTTTTATTACCTGATTTGAAGTCGTTCATTTTTAAAGAATAGTTGGAGGGCTCAGCTTTAGAAAGGGTGCTTTCCTGAGGCATGTCCTCATTACCCGCGTGACAGTGGCATCCCGCAGGTGGGCGCTCGATGTAGACGATGGACTTCAACTTCTGGGGAGCGTCAGCCTGGACCATGTGATTCTTTCCCCTACCTTCCTTTGCACAAATAGTACACGTTTGCAAGTCGGCTCCACTCTTTTTGCCATGTGAGGTGTATCAGGGGCTGGCACGGCAAGCCAGGCAGCCTGGTCCCCCGGGATAAAGAGGAAGGGACCCGGACCCTGGGGAGTCAGCATCTCACTGGGGTCTCATGCATTCTGAGCATCTGACACAGCTCTTGGGACTGGATCAATAAAACTTGAAGAAAGCTGAGCGCCGAAGAATCGATGCTTTTGAACTGTGGTGCTGGAGAAGACTCTTGAGAGTCCCTTGGACTGCAAGGAGATCCAACCAGTCCATTCTAAGGGAGATCGATCCTGGGTGTTCATTGGAAGGACTGATGCTAAAGCTGAAACTCCAATACTTTGGCCACCTCATGCGACGAGTTGACTCACTGGAAAAGACTCTGATGCTGGGAAAGGTTGGGGGTGGGAGGAGAAGGGGACGACCAAGAATGAGATGGCTGGATGGCATCACCGACTCTGTGGACATGAGTTTGAGTGAACTCCGGGAGTTGGTGATGGACAGGGAGGCCTAGCGTGCTGTGATTCATGGGGTCACGGAGAGTCGGACACGACTGAGCGACTGAACTGAACTGAACTGAACTGAACCCAGAAATGGGCTTCCCAGGTGGCGCTAGTGGTAAGGAGCCCACCTGCCAATGCAGGTAGACTTAAGAGATGTGGGTTCCATCCCTGGGTCAGAAAGATCCCCTGGAGGAGGACACAGCAACCCACTCCAGTATTCTTGCCTGGAGAATCCCATGGACAGAGAAGCTGGTACAGTCCATAGGATTGCACAGAGTCGGGCATGACTGAAGTGACTTAACACGCACACACACAACCCAGAGATAATAACTAGTAAGTGGGAGAGCCCAGGCCTGATCCTGGGGAATCTGATTTCAGAGCCTGAACCCCCACCTTGACAAATAGATCTTTAAGTGTTAAGTGAAAGTCACTCAGTCATGTCCGACTCTTTGTGACCTCATGGACTATACAGTCCATGGAATTCTCCAGGCCAGAATACTGGAGTGGGTAGCCTTTCCCTTCTCCAGGGGATCTTTCCAACCCAGGGATCAAACCCAGGTCTCTTGCATTGCAGGTGGATTCTTTCCCAGCTGAACCAAAAGGGAAGCCCAAGAATACTGGAGTGGGTAGCCTAGTCCTTCTCCAGGGGATTTTCCCGACCCAGGAATCAAACCCTGGTCTCCTGCATTGCAGGCAGATTCTTTACCAACTGAGCTATCAGGGAAGCCTACCTTGACAAATAAGTCCACCCCAAAAATAAGCACTAAAGCACCCCTGGGAGCTAAACGTTCCAATTAGTGAAGGAAGCCTTCCTGGAGAAATAGATGTCAGCCTTGAACCGGGAACATCTGGGTATCTGTGGGAGATGCAGAGGGTAGGAGGGTTTTCCAGGGGCAGCTGTAAATGACCCGATGGCTGGATGCAGAAGGGCTGTGCACGGAGAAAAATCGATTGTTTTTCTCCGTGACTGTGGCTTGGCTCTGACTTCGAAGATTTAGACGTTGGACTCTTCCTGGCTCATTTTTTTCTGTCAGTAGTGATCCTCATTTTCCTGTTACCTTAAGCGTGGAAGCTGGCGTAAATCTGCTTGCGAGCTGCCATTTAGAGTTGGGACAGTGCAGTATGTTGACTTGTTCTTGGAATATTATCTGGGTGCCCCGGATAGGGAGCTCTCAGGAGACCCCCGGCCACGGGATTCCCTGGGGGAAATGAGGCCATGTGCAGACCCTGATGGATGCCCCGGATAGGGAGCTCTCAGGGGACCCCCGGCCACGGGATTCCCTGGGGGAAATGAGGCCATGTCCAGACCCTGATGGGTGCCCCGGATAGGGAGCTCTCAGGGGACCCCCGGCCATGGGATTCCCTGGGGGAAATGAGGCCATGTCCAGACCCTGATTCCATGTTCCCTTCACCTCTCAACTCTCTGACTTTGTCCCAAAACCCTAAGTGACTCCCCTTTGTCTCTTCGTTCCACTTCGCCTCTTGCAGGCTCAGGCTTTCCCTGTTTCTCTATTTTCAGCAGCAAGCAGCTGCCACGAACCAGTATAAGTTGATTTGCCAAAGACAGAGATGTTTAAGACCAGAAAAATAACCCCGAAATGGATCTGAATAAAATATCACACACCAGGTGTTGCTTCCTCTGATAACGCCTGGATTCGGTGCATCTCGTTGTGACATGCCACTTGCTTCAGCTCTGTAACGAGAAGCTGAAAGCGCAGAGAGAATGATTACCTTGTTTAAAGTTCGCCAGGCATAACAATGAGCTGTTTTCCAAGTGACCAGACTGTGTGATTTATGACTGTATGCCAGAAAAATTAAATTATATGGCATAAATAAGTAGAGAGTTGATACGGGCTCCACAAATATCAGGAAGCCGTGCAGTTATTGTCTTCTCCCAGCGAGAATCCATGCCCGACAGCCTGGACTAGGTCTGCTTTCTCTTGTGCATGCAGCTCTTATTGAGCTTGACGAGTATCTGTGTATGAGATGCTGGACGCCGTGGGCTGGTGGCTGATGGAGGGAGGACCTTTGTGCCTCTTGTCCAGAGTTATCCGATGGCATGCAAGCTGCCACTGAGGCTCCAAGATTTATTTTCAGTAGTGATAGCCCGCTGAGTCCCAGCGCCCTGCCCTGCCTTGTGCTCGGAGACCCTCCAGGATGTGTATTTGGTCCTCACATTTTCTAGACTGACCCACCCTGAAGGTCAGGGTGAGCGGAAAGGACTTTTGAGGTTTCTTCCTGCCCGTGTTTGTGAGGACGTTATGAAACCTTGTTTGTATTGTCACGTGGGTGTGGGCTGGAAATCCATATCAGCAAGGTAAAATCTCCCAGGAATAAATGTAATCTTTCATGTCAGTTAAAAAAATGAAAGCAATTTGGAGAACACCTGAGCAGAGAGATCTCAAGAGTGTTTGCCGGCAGAGCAAAACAAAACACCTGGAGTCTGAGTTGACTTCATGCTCCACATGGGCCCCATCTGAGACGTTGCGGTGGACACGGCAATAAATATGTATTTGGTTTAATTATTAATTAATATTAAGTATTTGTTTAATAAGGTATTATTTTGGCTGATTAGTTGACCACTCTGTGGCAGGTCTTAGACATGTGCTTACAGCATTGATTCATTTAATTCACACATATATCCTCTGAAGTAGATGCTCTATTAATCCTGCCTCACAGATGAGAAAACTCAGAGGTGTCAGGTAACTTGCCGCATCCTGCGGTGTTGGATTTGGAACCCAGTTCTTCTCCAGGGTTCCCCATGCGAGGTCCTCTGCAGCCACGACCCCACCTCTGGGGTGTGGGCTCAGCCCTGGCAGCGTGTCACCTGGTGGGGAGTCCACTGGGTCCACAGCAGTCCTCGTCAGGGGGATGAGGGCAGAGTCATAGAGGTGGTGTGATGGCCTTTCTTTTTTTTAACAAACTATTTTTAAAATTTTGAACTGTGGTGGTGTTGGAGAAGACTCTTGAGAGTCCCTTGGACTGCAAGGAGATCCAACCAGTCCATTCTAAAGGAGATCAGTCCTGGGTGTTCATTGGAAGGACTGATGTTGAAGCTGAAACTCCAATACTTTGGCACCTGATACGAAGGGCTGATTCATTGGAAAAGACCCTGATGCTGGGAAAGATTGAAGGCGGGAGGAGAAGGGGCCGACAGAGGATGAGATGGTTGGGTGGCATCACCGACTCAATGGACATGAGTTTGAGTGAACTCCGGGAGATGGTGATGGACAGGGAGGCCTTGCATGCTGCAGTCCCTGGGGTCGCAAAGAGTCGAACACGACTGAGCAACTGAACTGAACTGATTTTTAAAATTATTTATTTATGGCTGTGCTGGGTCTCCGTTGTTAGACTGGGGCTCCTGTAGGTGCAGTGCATGGGTTTCTCACTGCAGTGACTCTTCTTGTGGCAGAGCAGGGCATCTAGAGCTCCGGGGCTTCAGTTGTTGCCACTGTCAGACTCTAGAGCATGGACCTGGCACGTGGGATCTTACTTCCCAGACCGGGGATTGAGCCTGTGTCCCCTGCACTGGCAGGTGGATTCTTCACCACTGGACCTCCAGGGGAATCCCAATGATGGCCTTTTTAAATCACGGAGACCCACTCAACAGGATTCTCGCTTGCCCCATTGGGAAGGGCTACCATCATATCTGCTCCCAGGCAGAGCGATTTGAGAGATGTAGGCTAAGGGACCTCCAGACAGCCCCAGAGGCTCAGCTCAGGAGGAAGCCACCCATCACCTTGCAGGAGCCCCGAGGCAAGGGGAGCGTCCTGCGTCAGGAAACCCTGAGATGGTCAGCATCAGATGAAAAGACGAGGCTGCTGCCTGCGGACTGACTCCCCGCCCCGGGGTCAGCGCCACCGTGGTGGAGGTCGGCCCGCTCCAAGGGGAGCCCACCCCGCAGCAGCGGGATTCAGAGCCCCCCTGGTCGCACTGGATGTTCATGAGTCCTCAGGGCGCACGTCACATTTGATGCCACGGCCTCGGACCAGCGTGCCAAGCGTGGCTACACATCAGAGACCCCGGGGAGCTTTCAGAAGGCTGAGGTCTGGGCCCGCCTCCCCCCGCATTGCTCCGGGGTGAGCCCTCGGCCTCAAGGGTGTTCCGAGCTCTCCAAGTGGTTCTATGCAGTGACCCTGTTTCAGAAGCCTGTCCTCAGGCCATGGCAGCCGGCCACAGCACTCAGCCCTGCTAAGGTGCGAACTTGGACTGATTGTCTGGGCTCAGTTTAGCCTTTTGCACATGGTTTAGTTGGAGAAGAAAGGCGTTTGCTTAGGAAACATGTTCAGGGTTCAGGAGGAGTCATGGGTTTCCAGATTATGGAGTTTTTATGGCCATTTCATTCCATTTGTTGCTAAACTCCCAAGATGGAGTTGATTCACTTACAAGGCATTCGAGGCCCTCCATGTCCTGATCGAAACCAAAATCCCCAGTCTTACTTCCACGGCTCCCCTTTGCATGACGTGTACTCCAGCTGAACTGAACCACATTTGTTGTTGTTCAGTTGCTTAAGTCATGTCTAACTCTTTGGGACCCCGTGGACTGCAGCACGCCAGGCTTCCCTGTCCTTCACCATCTCCCAGAATTTGCTCACATTCGTGTCCATCGAGTCCATGATGCCATCCAACCATCTCATTCTCGGCCACCCTCTTCTCCTTTTGCCTTCAGTCTTTCCCAGCAGCAGGGTCTTTCCAGAGTCAGCTTTTCACATCAGGTGGCCAAAGTCCTGGCGCTTCAGCCTCAGCTGAGCCACTTACCTTTCCTTCAATGTGCCCTTGTTCCTGCCCTCTTGTGTTTTGCGTTCTTTGAATGAGTTCCTATAGTTTATAATTTCCTCTGACTGTCGTGCCTTGTCAAACTCGGCCATCCTTCAAGGCTCACATCAGACACCGCCAGGGAATCGTTTCTCATTCCCCAGCAAGAAAGAGTAACAGTCGGCTCCTACCTCCCTTTGGACACCTGTGGCGTTTTACTGTGAGTCGTAGAGGCAATGGCATGTAGCAGATTTGGTGTTTAACTTCGGGTTGAGCCTGGCTTCTGCCTTTGATTACTTCTGTGGGGTCTGAGTGCAGATCTCCTAGCCTCCGTTCTCTTTCACATTAAATATGAAGGACTGCTTCTTCAGTGGGCTTCCCGGGCAGCACCATTGGTAAAGAATCCTCCTGCCAATGCAGGAGACTCCAGATCCCCCGGAGGAGGAAATGGCTGCCCGCTCCAGTATTCTTGCCTGGAGAATCCCGAAGACAGAGGGGCCTGGCGGGCTCCTCCTTCCACTTTTCACTTTCACATCCTCATATTTGTGACGGGGAAATGTCCCCATTTCTCTGGCAGTCTCTTTGGGACAGGACACACAGGCAGAGACTCACGAAAAGGGCAGAGTGCACTCATGTCCCAGTGGAGGAACGGTATTTCAGCCCCAGTCTAGACACTGACCTGCCAGCCCAGCATCAGCTCATTCTTTCTTGAGTTACCCAGTGTATTTATCAGCACACGAGAAACAAGATCTGAAATGCATGGTCTATACTCCATAAAGCTGCTCAACCCCCGCCAGGCTATGTGTGGGTGGGATAGTCTGCTCTGGAAGACCCCTGCCTGGGCTTCCCTCCCTTCTTCCCCTGAGGGTGAAGATCAGCTGTCATTCCTGATGCTAAAAGGACCGAGGAGGTGACCAGACAGGCCTCTGTCTATTGCGTTTTCCCCCCAGCAAGGCGTCCTCACTCAGGGGCTGTGTTCGGGGGCTGCCTGTACCGTCCACTCCCAAGGACAGACACGGGGGTGTCTGTTGGTGAGTCCTGCTGGGCTGACAGTCCCAAACTGCTTCGCCTGGACTAAGTGACTCCTGTCTACTCGGCACAGTGGCCACCTAAGGCAGAGCCCCCTGACCCGCCATTCTTTCAGGAAAAGTGTTAATCCAGGAATTCATGACGCCATGGACTCTAGTCCAGCCTTCGGGAGTCAGAGGGCGTGCCAAGGCCAGAACATTATCCGATTTTGCCAAGTAAGGCTCCCCCAGAACGAAAACGGGAACAAAACAAAAATAAACTTAGCAGGACCCGTGGTGGTGGTTTAGTCGCCCAGTCATGTCCGACTCTTGTGACCCCAGGAACTGTAGCCCTCCAGGCTCCTCTGTCCATGGGATTCTCCAGGCAGGAGTACTGGAGTGGGTTGCCCTTTCCTTCTCCATTGCAGGACCAGAACTGATGTTAAAGAACAGAATGACGATCACAGATTCAGCAGAGAATGTAAAATTCACAGGGCAAAGTGTGGTCCATGTGCGTTTGATGAAAGCTAAGAAACAGAGAACCCCGAGGGTCCCCTCTGCTGTGCAGTATTTTCTGGGGAGATGAATCCCCTTTGTGTGTAACTGGGTCTGACGGGATGGGAGCATGTAACTGTGAGGTTCAGATCAAAAACGAGCAGAGCGCAGCCCACTTAATGCTTGGGAGTCTGACTCACCTGGAATTCATGGCGCAGATCCCCTAATTGCTGGCCCGGCCCCGCTGTTCATCTCGCTGCCCCTCTTGAAGTGGGAGCCTTTGCTCTGTCTGCTGGGGAAGCCTGCAGCCCTGGGCCCCCGACAGGTGTTGTTCTAGCTCCAGCCCCGTTCTGCTGTCCTGTCTCAGCTCCTGGGCTGAACAGGACCTGGCTCTGAGCCACGTGGCTGACACGCGAGGAGTACGGTGATGCTGCTCAGGGCGTGAGTGTGTCCCCCATCGAGGGGACCACCAAGTAGGAAGAAAACGGGAAAGTGCAAGGTGGGCAAGAGCTGTAGGCCAGCTAGCGACCCAGCTGTACAGGTGAACGAGATGCAGGGGTACTGGAGAGGATTCTCTGCACCCCTGGACCTGGACCTCTCTCGTCTCTTCCTTGTGGGGAAACAGCTTCTGCAGCTGGAGGTTGACTCTGTGCCTTCGATTTTTTGTTAACATCTCTTACGGCAGCGGTGGCGGTTACATCCCAGACAGAGCCATGGCTGTCAACTTTGCATGCACGGTAAAGTCATGGGAAGAGCTCCCCAAAACACAGGAGTTGGGCCCCATTGGTCCCCATCAACAGAGATTGGCCTTTATTTGGCCTGGGGCAGGATTGGTCTTTGGGCACTTACAAACTCCCCCTGGTGATTTTAATGTACGCCCAAGACGGGGGCCGCAGTTTTAGTGGGAATGACCTCTTCAGAATATTTTATTATGGTTGGTTTACAATGCTGTGTTAGTGTCAGAGGTACAGGAAAGTGATTTAGTCATCCATGCATATTTATTTTGCAGATTCTTTTCTCTTAGAGGCTATGACAAAGGAGTTTGGTTCCCTGTGCGGTACAGTAGGCCCTTGTTCCTTATCTGTTCTACATCTAGCACTGTGTATCTGTTGATGGCAGTCTCCTAATTTATCCGTCTCCCACCCTCTTCCCCATTGGGAACCTAAGTTTGTTTTCTTTGCATTCTACTTCTGTTTTGTATACGAGTTCATTTGTATCATTTTTTTTTAGATTCTACGTGTAAGCGATTATCGTATGACATTTGCCTTAGGGTGAGGACCTCATCAGAACTTTTTAAGTCAACAAGTTTCATGAGTATGAGGTTGAGGAACTGGATGGGGTAGAACCCATTAGAAATAATTAAAAGGATAAAAAGTAATGTCGAAAGAGCTAAACGCAGATATTACTTCCTAATCCTCAAGATACTCAGTTTTGCCAAGTCTTTTATTTATTTATTTATTTAATTATTAATTTTAATTATTTATTTAATTAATTTATTCCCTGAGAATTCTTCAAAATGCTTCCGAACTGTCTTTAGTAACAGAGTTGTCTGATGAGATCGTCAGAGTAATTGACAAGAAGGAGTGTGGGCGTGTGTGGAAAACTTGCTGATTTTATTGTTTTGCCTTTGAGACACGCTTCTGTAATAGGAGGACGTTATCGATGTTGTCCTGTTGCTGGAGAGGACTCTTCCTTTCCTGGGAGGGCATGTCACCTGAAGGATGAGGTTTCCCAAGGTCCATGGGACTAACTGAGAGGTAAGAGCACATGGAGTCAGGCCACGGAGCCCAGCAGTGGTTGCCCAGGGTCACTGCCCAGGTGACCCGCAGTGATGCCGGGGACAGGGACCTGGGATCCCCACTGAAAGAGAGCAGAGCACGTCTCAGGGCCCCAGCGTCAGCCAGCGCCCCAGCATGCAGTCTTTATTGCCCCAACACTGAGCCACGGCACGAGGAGAAAAATACACTGTGTTCGTTGTTAGTGCAACATGGGAGTGTGGAATTTGCCACGCTGGAAAATCCTTCCTTTCTTATCTCAAGTCTGTCAGTCAGGCTTTCTCAAGTGACTCTGACAAGTTATCTCTGCATTCTCATTCCCAACGTTTCTAATTTGATTGCTTCTAACAGTTTGAAAAGCCATGAACTTTTAAAAATGAGTACCAACTGGGGTTGCACGATTATGTGCCTCTTTTAATTTCTCCTAAGATCTAAAAATGACGAGTTTCTTTTTATGGTAGAGTTTTGTTTTCTTGACTTTCCTCCAAAATTATTGCTAGCATTCCAGTTAGAGAGAAGCATGTTCAGCACTTTATTTTAATGAAATTGAGTTCAAGAAGGGGAAATAGAGAACACCAGCTTACGTAACAGGAGTAAGGGTGAATATTGCCTGCTAAAGCCTTTACTCCAATTGGAGGTAGGTAGGTTTAGTTGCTCAGTCATGTATGACTTTTTTGACCTCATGGACTGTAGACAACCAGGTCCCTCTGTCCGTGGGATTTCCCGGGCAAGCATACTGGAGTGAGTTGCCATTTCCTTCTCCAGAGGATCTTTCAAACTCAAGGGTCGAACCCAAGTCTCCTGCATCACAGGCAGACTCTTTATTGACTAAGCCACCAGGGAAGCCCCAATTGTGTGTGTATGTAATTGGGCTATCAAGTAAAGTTTTTGTGGTGGTGCATGAGAAAATTTTGGAATGCTATTGGATCATGGTATTAGTTCAGATAACCTCCCTGCCCAAACCACAGACATCACGTCCGTCACCTCCCTCGTATGTTCAGAGAAGCACAGGGGTCAGGAGGAGGGAAGGGCAGCCTGCCGCAGTCTCCGTGTCTAGCAGCTGGACCCATGGTTCTCAAAGTGCGGTCCCCGGACCAGCAGCATCAGCGTCACCTGGAAACCTGCTGGAAGAGCCAGTTCTCAGAGGTGCTGTCCCAGATTTACTGCATCAGAAACTCCAGGTGTGGGGCTCCGTGGACGATGTTTTCACAAGCTGTCCAGGCGATGCTCTTCTGATACCTGGCTGCCCGGGGAACACGTGGCCAGGCAGGCGTGCGGACGGTCCCTCACCCCTTACAGAAGACCCGCATCTACACAGTGTCAACAGGCACTTACGTCTACAAATTAATCATTATTTTAATGGAGTAAGGCTTTTTCTTTTTCTTGTAGTAGCTAATTTTAAAAAAATTTTTTATTGGAGTATATTGCAAACAATCTGCCTGCAATGTGGGAGACCTGGGTTCGATCTGTGGGTTGGGAAGATCCCCTGGAGAAGGGAAAGGCTACCCACTCCAGTATTCTGGCCTGGACAATACAGTGCATGGGGTCACAAAGGGTCGGACACGACTGCGTGACTTTCGCGTACACACACACACTCACACATACACGTGCGCACACATGCATGCATGCACACAAACGCGCACACACGCACACTCACATTCACACATGCACACACGTGCATGCATACACACATGCACACGCACGTACACGCGCGCACACGCATGCTCACGCGCACATGCACGCGCACGCGCACACACAGCTGCTTTACGGTGTTGTGTTAGTTTCCGCTGTGCAGCAGAGAGAACCCGCCATCCAGCTGCGTCTGGCCCCTCCCTTTGGGATTTCCTTCCCAGCTGGGTCGCCACAGCGCACTGAGGACCGTGCTCTGAGTGCAGTTCTGTAAGCTCTCGTTAGTCGTCTGTTTCATACACAGTATCAGGAGTGTATATCTGTCATTGATTTGGTGCTAGCGGTCCCTTGAATCGGCCTCAGCGGCACTGGCAAGTTCTGAGCTGATGCTGGCCCCGCCCCCACCCCGCCCAGGTTTGCAGCTCAGCCTCTCTGCTCCCAGCCCAGCCCTGAGCCCCCAGGGTGCCTCTGCCTTTCATGGGCCCTCCACTCTGCCTCCACTCTTCAGTCCTCACTTCACAGTCCATGTGTCCAGCTTCTCTGACTCTTCTGAAACATGCCCGTGTATGCAGCCTGGTGCCCAACTGCTGTAATTCCGTCCATCCGCCTGGGCAGAGTGTCCATGATGAAGCAGGTACCTGCAGTCTGGGCGTCTGTCATGCCTGGAGGCACATGCCAGCAATTTTAGGTGCTGCTGCTGTTGCTGCGTCACTTCAGTCGTGTCCGACTCTGTGTGACCCCATAGATGGAAGCCCACCAGGGTCCCCCATCCCTGGGATTCTCCAGGCAAGAACACTGGAGTGGGTTGCCATTTCCTTCTCCAATGTGTGAAAGTGAAAAGTGAAAGTGAAGTCGCTTAGTCGTGTCCTACCCTTAGCGACCCCATGGACTGCAACCTACCAGGCTCCTCCATCCATGGGATTTTCTAGGCAAGAGTACTGGAGTGGCTTGCCATTGCCTTCTCCGAATTTTAGGTGCAGGGGCAGGCTAATGGGAGGGATTTTGTTTTCTTTGGAGGGGATGGGGAACTGGGGGGGGAGGACAAGGTGCTCTCAACACTTGTCAGATCACCCCACGCAGATAATTGCCTGCTCTGCTGGGCCTCGGGCTGGGTCAGCTTTGGTCCAAGGAGGAGCCAGCGGTCAGTTCTGGTGCGGAACAACGTTACAGTCCTTTGCTGAATTCAGCCCCTTTGTCCGTCTGCCTTCGTTCGAATTCCTGTTCTTGTGCCCCTCATCTCTTGAAAAATGTTAGTGCAGCAACTTTAACCAAGTAATTAAAATCAGAGAGAGCTCAGCAAGAAGCGTTTAAACTTTTGAATGTGACTCCGATCTCGCCTGTTTCTTTGCGGAAATATTAGACATCAATTCTTTCAAGCACTCTCACCTCAGGGCCAGATAGAACACTGGCTGAATTTTTCTGACAGCGCTTCATCTATTCTTAATGTCGGTAAACACAACCCACTGGAAGTGGTTCTTTAAGAAATTGAGTGCAGAAATCTGATTACTTCAGCACGACTCATTTCTCCTCCTGCCAAGGGCCGAAGTGTCTTTCAAACTTGAATAATGAAGAAGCTTGAATGAGCTCACCTGAGCGGGCCAGAGTTCTCCCTGGGCACTTTCAGATTCTCTGCTTGTTGGAGCCAGAGGTCTGCTCCCAACTCAGGGGACGTTTCAACCACCTGCCAGAAGAAATCCTCTTAAACTTCACAGGAAACGCCAAAATGAAAAGGGGTCACCTCATCCTGTGACGGAAGCGGTGTTTCTGCCGGTCCTTTGGGGTGGGCTCGGGCTTCCAAGAGAAGGTGGGGACGGATGGGGCTGTTCGAGTCCTTGGCCGCAGGGTGGGGTGCGGGCGGGTGGTCCAGGCGTCCTGTGAGTCAGAGGAGGCCCCGAGCAGATTCCCTCTGGGGGTCTCTGAGGATGGGGTCTGTGCGTGGGATTTAAGGACCTGTGGTCTGCCACGGATACTCCTGGGCAGACACCTGCGCCAACCGACTTCAGTTCAGTTGCTCAGTCATCTCTCTTTGCGACCCCACGAACTGCAGCACGCCAGGCCTCCCTGTCCATCACCAACGCCTGGAGTTTACTCAAACTCAAGTCCATTGAGTCATGTCCATTTACTCAAACTCAGGTCCTGGCTTCAAGGGGACGGAAAAACAAAGGAGCCAAAACAAATCTGCCAAATCAAGAGCTTTCCCAGGAGCAGCTGAGACCCGACTGGTGGCCAGTGCATCCTTTGCTGTGAGTGTCATGGTGGTCCAGGGAGAAAGCACGTGACCCACCAGGAGCCAGAGGTGCTGGGGTGCCTCGTGGCTGGCTTGGGGTGTGGATGTGCTTATCACGCTCCCCCCAAAGACAGGCTTTGACGGGACCTCGTGTGGGCAGGGTGTAGGGGGCAAAGAACAGCACACCCCAGAGTGATGGACGCCTGAGCCCAAGTGAGGACCCCTGTGCCGGGCAGGGAGAGCTCTCGGGCAGGGTGTGGGGTGAGCGAGAAAGAAAGCCTCTTACTGGAGACGGGCCTTTGGTCAGCCGGCGGGGAGACTGCTGTTTGCTTTTATGCGGCTTGATCGTATCCTTTGGGCAGAAATCATTTCAAGTGTCCCGACTTTGAAAGCTGGCACCTCCCCCCACCCCCACACCCCCACCATCATGGGCGAGACTGAAAGCCTAACAGAGACGTATTAGAGACGACTTCCTGGGTGGCTTGGAAAGGAACCTCAGGGTGTCTCATTGCGGGTGAGCTCGTTATACAGAACAGCCTTCTGAGAAGGGAAGGCCAGCGCCTGTCCCTTGTCCAGCGCTGCCTGCTTCCCCAGGGAGCGGCACTGCACATACGGGGCTGACCTGTGCATGGCAGTGCCCGTGCATTCCATTTCCAACCCGTTTTCCTGACGTTGGCGCGGGAGGCAGACACAGTGCCGGCCCTGCTGATTTTACCTATTGTGGCATGGAGCCAAGGTGCCACAGAGGTCCAAAGGTGCTTTTTAAAAAATTACTTCCTGGGAAGAAAACAGCGTTGTTATTAATGCATTAGTTGAAGTGGTCCAAATTTAATTTACAGAGAAGAGCCAAAGGAGATCGCTGAGCCTAGAAAGGGAGTAATTACAGGAGGAAGGCAAGGGCTGAGAGCACCTACAAGTCCCCTTAGGTGAAGGCGTTGCTAGGTGACCGAGGATGTGGAGCTCAGGCACACGTGAATCGGAGGCCACCGCCGTGGGGATGCCCCCTTTGGAGATGGGTTCCTAATAGGAGTGCTCCCCACATGGTGACAGATCGCCTCCCCTGCTGCCCCAGACAGGACCAGACGCACCAGATCAGCCGGGCCGTGTCAGCTGATGCTGGCCGCGGTCACGTCTCACCTGCTTCTGTTCATCTCGTTTGCCTGCAGCCTAACCCTCCCCTCTCTCCTTTTCTCCCTCCTCCTCCGTCTTCCACCGTGCTGGCTTCCAAGGATGAGCAGAAGAAATGACCACTAATGTGACTTCTAAAATTAACAAGAGTCTTCTTTACGGAGGGAACTTAGAGAGCCGGAAGCAAAAGATCCATGTCTATACACAGCCTCTCCCTCAGCGCGGCCAGCCTTCCAAGAAACATAAACGTAACACTTTGATTTGATTGCTTGTGTCTGATGGGTAATTACTAGGCAGGTCCCCTTGTCTTTGTACAAAGAGGAGGAGGGTCGCGGTGTGTAGGCCGTTCCGAGGGGTCAGATGAAGACGGGCAGCTGGCCGCCACGTGCGCCTCACCAAGGCTGGCTCCTTCTCCATCATCCACTCGTCGTTATAAAGGGACAGAGTCTGTGCTTCACTGAGAGCCGTGGGGGTCAGGAGGTAGATTGAAAATGTTCGAACAGTATTTCTGTGTGTGCTCAATTAAAAAAAAATTGTGATGAAACGTACATAACATGAAATATACTGTGATAACTATGGTTTATGGTACAGTTCTGGGGGTGTGAAGTACAGTCTCACTGTCGCACAGCCGTCCCCAACATCCACGTCCATAGCTCTTCTTCCTGCAAAAGGGAAACTGTGTCATCAGTAAACGCTGACTCCCCGTCCTGGCCCCCGGCCCCAGTCCCACCCCCTACTTTCTGTCTGAGAGTCTGAATCCTCCACGCCTCTCATATACGTGACACCAGTGTTCCTTCCTTTGTGACTCGTCATTTCATGACGTCTTCAAGGTCCATCCAGGCTGTGGGGAGTGTCAGAATCTCCTTGCTTTTTAAAGCTGTAAGTGCTTATTTTGAACTGAGATACAAACAGAAATTCTGGACACCAGTTTATTTTCACGCAGGAAATTCTCTGACCTCCCAGAAATGTGGCCGAATCTGTCACAGTCCTGATAAGGACACACGAAGAAGCCAGAGGTTTTGGAGTCAGACCAGCTCTAGCCAGAACCCTGGCCCCGTGACGACTGTCTGCACGGCCCTGGAGAAGTCGCTTAACCTCTTTAGTCTCATGCTTATAAAGTCAGGCTAATAATAGTAACTGCTTCATAGCGTCACGTGGCCCACGTGAGAAGGTTTGTGAAGTACTTACCTTGGCTTTAGAGTATTGGCTGTCCTTGTGGTGTGCTGGCCGTCACTGCCACTGTTTCGGGATCCTTTTAAGAAAAAGTGCGTGTTCCTTAACATTTTTACGGCCGTTGCCACACGAATGTGTTGACACTTGGAGACTGTGCGAGGGCGTCATATCCCCTGTTCTAAACGGGGTAAACTGCTCTTTTTTCTTGTCACTTCATACTGTGAGAGAGGGGCCAGCATTATAATTTTAAATAATTCTCTTAGCAGCAGCAGCAGCGTGTATTAAGTACTTTTTACATGCCAGATACTCTGAGGCCCCTGTGGATGCAGCCATGACTGATAGGGACCTGGCCCTGAGAGACTGTGGAAGGGAATGGACTTGGGAACAATAAACCTGTGTTTAGGTAGCAGGGTGAGGGCAGGGGGCTTTAGAGAAAATTAAAGCTCAGCACGAGTATCAGGAATAAGAGAGCACAGGGTCGGATGGACATCTGAGAAGTGCTGCTTTGAGGTGATGTTTGAACAGGGGCTGCTGTGAAATTGGGGGGCATATTGTGAAAAGCCCTGGGGGATGGGCTCCGAGTGTCGGGGAGAGCAGACTCGAAGGGAAGGCTTTATGGGCTGTGCATTTCTCTCCATTGAGCTTTATTTACTTCAGTTTATTATGAGCCTTGTTAGTGTCCTCCCCACCCCACCCCCACACCAGATTCACGTGTTGAAGCTCTAGTCCCCATGTGATGATTTGGAGATGGGTCTGTGGGTGGTAATCAGGGACAGGTGAGGTCATGAGGGTGGTGCCCCAGCAGGGGATTAGTGTCGGTGGGTAAGCGGTCTCTCCCTGGGCACTGTCTGCACACCAAGAGGAGAGCTCTCACTGGAACCCTGTCTCCCAGCACCTTGACCTTAGACTTCCAGCCTCCAGAGTTGTGAGAAGTGATGTCTGATGTTTAAGCCACCAGCCTGTGTGTTTTGTCACAACCATCTGAGCTGCCCAGGAAAGCCTTCTGTTCCCTGAATCACTCAACTCACATCCCAAGGCCCACATTTTTTTCTGATTGCCACCAACTTTTTAAACAGATGCCTGCCTTTTGATAAGTGGATGCTGCGTTCAAGTGAGGAAGAGTCAAATACCTTCCCACATCTGGACAGGCACACTCACCTGCCTATCCGCTTAAGGAGGAGCCAGGTGGGTCCCAGGTATGACCTGCCCCTTCCCTGTGCCCCCGACCGGAACTGCTGGGCCCCCAGTCTCCCGAAGCATGTGCATTTGCTCTGCACGGTAGGCTCGCGTCAGGCAGCGTCTTTGCTCGCATGGTGCTCTCGGGCCTCTGCCAGCATCAGGCAATTTGCTGGACTCGTGGTTATTTCCATGCACAGGGAGGGCTGCTGGGCCGTGGACTTGAGCAGATGGTGGTCATTACTGGTGCCAACGTGTGACCAAGTTTAATTGAGCTGGAAGGGCTGAGACTGTTGATGGTTGTTCTGTCCTTCGGCCCTACTTAAAAAATATTTTTAGTTGAAAGTGATTAAATGGACGAGGCTTTAAATGGACAAGGCAGCAATAGTCTATAAAATATCAGACTGTGCATAAATGCTGTCTCACCAACCCTGCATTTTAACAACTATGTCTAATACTCAGATATACATCATCTCTCATTAATCATCATGCAGTTAAAAGTGAGATGGGTTACTTCTCAGTAGATAAGCACTAAACACTACGAGACTTAAACTTTTGCATAATTTTGCTTTAATTGAGTGCAGCAACACTCGTGAACATGCGAAGCATGTAAGAAATACTTCTGCATCCAGTCGAAGAAACTTCAGTTGGCTCTGTTTGCATACCGTGAGCCCTCGGGGTTGACTGACAGCACAGGTAGCTTCAGGCTTGCATGGGGTGGTCCCACCTGCTTCCAACATCCTGGTTCTCACTGGAACTGGTCTGCCGCCCATTGGCCCATAAAACTAATCTCTCTGCTTAATAGCTTACAGCTTGGGCCTATGAATTCAGAGAACTCAAGCCCATACAATAGTCTGTAATCCCTGGTATTAAGATGTTGTAATTTGGCCCCCAACTGGAGGATTTTCTCCTCTTATGTGTGGCACCGCTGTAATTGTTTTCCTGCAGTTTGCTTTTTGAGAAAGTCAGGGATTTTCTGTTGTATTACTCTTCTGGCGGGGGGCGGTGAGGGAACTTGTCAGTGGTATTGGAAGTCTTAATCTGTTGATAGCAAACCTTCTTTTAGACAAATGAATGAATAGGAATGATTACAATCATCTTCAGGACAGCTAAGAGTTACTGAATATGTATCATATGCTTGTGGTCACTCAGTCGTGTCCGATTCTGAGGCCCCGTGGACTGTAGCCCGCCAGGCTCCTCTGTCCATGGGATTCTGCAGCAAGAATACTGGAGTGGGCTGCCATGCCCTTCTCCAGGGGCTCGTCCCAATCCAGGAATCAAACCCGAGTCTCCTGCATTGCAGGCGGATTCTTTACCATCGGAGCCCCCAGGGAAGCCCATCCTGTGCTAAGGAAAGTTACAAGCAGTTTCAGTGTGTTAACTCACAGTTCTCACGACAGCCTTATCGGACATGCTCTCTTACCCACGTGTTGCGTTTGAAGAACGGAGACCCTGAGTGGCTGAGTCTCATTTGAGCAGCTAGTAACAGAACCGAGACTAAAGCCACACAGTCCGTTCTTAATCACAGGACACGGATTTGAATGAGTCACCTGTAGACCTGACCGTCTGAGCCACTTGGGCGCCTGCGCTGAATTTCTAGGTGAGGCAGACCAGCTATGAGAGCCTGGGTGCAGAGATCAGCCCCCTTGTTGGTTGTTGTTCAGTTCAGTTCAGTCGCGTCCGACTCTCCGCGACCCCGTGAATCACAGCACGCCAGGCCTCCCTGTCCATCACCAACCCCCGGAGTTCATTCAAACTCATGTCCACAGAGTCGGTGATGCCATCCAGCCATCTCATCCTCGGTCGTCCCCTTCTCCTCCCGCCCCCAACCTTTCCCAGCATCAGAGTCTTTTCCAGTGAGTCAACTCGTCGCAAGGGGGTACTTTATCTTAATTCTAGGTTGGAATCTTGGGGCATGTCTTCTGGACATAATAGACATGCTTTTTAATAATTTTGGATAAACTTTGTATTCGTGTATAGAAATAGGGCATCATTGTTGTTTGATCCCTAAGTTATATCCAATTCTTTGTGACCCCATGGACCGTAGCCTGCCGGGCTCCTCTGTCCACAAGATTTCCCAGGCAAGAATAGTAGAGTGGGTTGCTATTTCCTTCTCCAGGGGATCTGCCCAACCCAGGGACTGAATCTGTGTCTCCTGCATTGGCAGGCCAATTCTTTACCGCTGAACCACCAGGAAAGCAGAAATGGGGCATGATAAGAGATTTTTGTGCTGGAGAAGACTCTTGAGAGTCCCTTGGACTGCAAGGAGATCCAACCAGTCCATCCTAAAGGAGATCAGTCCTGGGTCTTCATTGGAAGGACTGATGCTGAGGCTGAAACTCCAATCCTTTGGCCACCTCATGCGAAGAGTTGACTCATTGGAAAAGACCCTGATGCTGGGAGGGATTGGGGGCGGGAGGAGAAGGGGACGACAGAGGATGAGAGGACTGAATGGCATCACCAACTCGATACACATGAATTTGGGCGAACTCCGGGAGCTGGTGATAGACAGGGAGACCTGGCGTGCTGCAATTCATGGGGTCGCAAAAAGTCAGACACAACTGAGCGACTGAACTGAATTGAAGGTATTTTTGAAGGTAGAAACTATGTCTTCTCTACTTTTTCCTTCCCAGGACCCAGCGAAATGATGATGCCACTCAAGCATTTTTGAGTGAACGTTAGGCATTTTTCAAAGCTGCGGGATTTTCTGCATCATTTTCTACCCATTGCCAGCCATTTCTCTCCATATGTTGTATTCAGCAGAGTAGAATAAGATGATGTGTCATTTCTGAGGGAGAAGTAAAGAAATGGGAAGTAGTTACGGAAAAATAGATGTATATCAAACTACCATCAAAAAATAAGAGGTGAATTTAAGGCCCTAGTGAAAAGCATGTTGACGTGACAACCTGGCTCCAAGTGCCCCCGTCAAAGGTCATGCAGACCCCAGAACGGAGAGCTCCAGGGGGTGCAGCAGTGAGTGTGTAGACCTAAACTGTTTCCTTAAGAGTTGACCTTTAGAAAAGTGAGAAGGGTAAAGGGGATAAAAGCTTTTTCAGATGAATATTCTCTAATAAATATAGAAAGCATTATGAATTTAGAAAACTATGATTGTGTAATTCCCAATGCCTTAGTTGATCCTGGCAAAAATCATCAATGAATGCAAAAATCATTCAGTGACAGTCTGGGGACTAAGATAGCTATGAAGTCTTAAAGTGTCATTCCATAGATTCTTATTAATGAAAAATGGAAAAATGAAACCACCTTTCTAATTAACATCACTTAACCAAATGATCAAGCGCGGTAATGAAAACGTTGAAACAAAATATGTGCTTCTTGGTACGGTGCAGTCAGCAGCCCACGGCATTCCTTATGTAATATTATTGCCAAGAATGTTCAAGTGAATCTAATCATGAGAAAATAATCAGATGAGTCCAGATTGTGGGACTTTCTAGAAGACAACGAGCCTGGATCCATGAAAACAAAACTAAAAACACAAAACAATGTCATCATGGAAAATAAAACAAAGTAAAAATTGGTGAGGTAGAGTGGATGGATGTATTAAATTAAAAGAGATAAACTAGAAAAGACAAGTGTAAAACATTATGCCATGATTCATTACTTGATAAAAAGAGATATAAAAGGCATTTTAGAAAAACTAGGGAATCTGAATAAGGCTCAGTATTAGAGATGTTTGTATTGGTTGTGATGGTGTCGGAGAACGCCCTGACTAGGAAATTCATGCTGAAGTCCTTGGTGGGTGTTGTTTGGCAGTGGCTTTCAGATGGCTTAGCAGGGAAAGTCTGTGTGTGTCTACAGGTAGATGTGTGTGCATACAGAGAGAGCAGGAGAGGGTCAAGGCAGTAGTGTGCTGACAGCTGTGATGTCTCTGTGAAGTCTGTGCCGCTGCTCATTGCACTGTTCACATGTTTCCCTAGCTTCATGATTCTTCAAAGGGAGACGGGTTGGGGCAGGTGCGGGGAGGTGATGTCTGTGCCCAGCAGGTGTGGCCAACTCTGGGGAAAATGTCAGGCTGGGTCCTGCTAAGATCACCTTCTGCTCTAGAGCACCCTCCTCTTGGGTGAGGGCTGTGTTTCGTTGCTTTTGGGGGTGCAGAGGGAGCATCAGTTTGGCATTATTTCTTTTTCTGAGCTGTAAATCCCCAGTGGTCAGAGGAGGGGTTTGGCAGGGGGCAGCGGGCTATCTCTATGGCGTCTTCTCAAGTTGCGTCCTGCATGGGGGCACAGCGCTGGGGCTGTCACCCTGGCTCACTCCCTGCCTGGTGCCAGCATCTCTAACTTCTGGGCACACCCGGCCATGTGTTTTCTAGGAGAGTGTGTTTTAGCTTTCTCTCCAGGTAAGAGGGTGGGGAGGGTACTGCGGTCAGCACCTTTCACAGGCGGAGATGGTCCGAGAGGGCAAAGGGGACCAGAAAGCGTGCGCCATTCAGGGTCGATGGCAGTGTGATCTCCACCCGCCCGTCCTGGTGTCCAGCCTCTGCCACAGTGTCTGCCCGAGGGGGTCCTGGGAGAGGAGCAGTGACGCTGTGGGTGTGTCACAGGTGATGGTGCAGGGTGCGCCTGGGCATGGATACGTGGACGTCTCTTGCCGGGTTTGCATCTTCCTTTCACAATGCAGCTCTTCTATACTCTGCCTCTAACGCCACCCAGAGACACCCGGCATGCTGTCCCCTGCCTGCCTCTCCTCCCACCTCCTCTTCTTTGCAGGAATAGGGGTTTTAAAGGAGGAGGGAGCTAACAGTTGGTGCTGTATCAGAATTTTGACAGGAAACCCAGACAACAGATATATTTCTGCATAACAACCCGTGTATGTGGGTTTGTATGTGTGTGTGTGTATACATATATATACACACATATTTATCTGTATGCCAGAGGACCTGCAGATGTGTGTGTATAGGTATATGTGTATGTATTTTAAAATATATGATACAAAATTCTTATCAAACAAACCTTATGTTTATTCTTAGTTGTTTATTCTTCTTTAACGAGATGTTGCTGGTTGGTGCCTCCTATATTGATTTCACAACTTACAGACAGAAGAATGGATTAAGTAACGTGAATGACATAAAAAAATCTAGTAAACAGTGGCTCAGGGGTCTGAAACCAATTCTGTGCAGTGTGTGTGTTTCATTAGATGAGTGTATGTGTGTATTTACACGTGTTTCTGTGTGTGGGTCTACTCGTGTGTGTGTGCCGGCCTGTGTGTCCATCTGCATTTGTATTTGCAGTGAATGGACGGTAGCCATTGGCCTGCGGTCCTTGGTACTCCTTTCTCTCCTCCTTTGGGGTGAGGCCCCGTCAGAGCCTTGGGTGTGTTGTCCTTGGGGCCTGAGCTTTGGCTTTCTCTTTCCCTAAAGTCATGTGATTACAGTCCAGGATGGGGTGGCTGTGCGGTGAGCCAGGAAGGGAACCTGGAGGACAGTCCGCATCCCGGTGAAACTACAAGCAGACCCGGTTTTTATGTCCGATGAAGGGCTCTGCTTTGGAGAGCCCATTGGTCATGCTCTGAAATCCTGTGGACAGAGGAACCGGGCAGGCTACAGTCCACGGGGCCGTCGAGAGTCGGACACGACTGAGGGACTGAGCATACGCTAATCTTGCTGAATGAGCAGCAGCAAGAGCAGGGGTAATGTGTGCGGGACCACAGACATGCTCCCTGGTGGCTCTCCCGCAAGCCTGGGCTGCGGCCAGGGATGCTCTTGGTCTGGGTCTGGGTCTCGGTCTGTGCAGCAGGGCATCCGTGGGCAAAGGACGGCCAGCCTGTGTTTCAAGTTTCATACTTTCGAGTTGAGGATCCCTGTCTGGTGATGTTATGGTCAAGATGTCATCAGAACTTTAATTACTGTTGAGGGAGCCTAGCAGATGTGCCTGCTTTGGTAGAACTTTTCATTCTCCCAAGTTCAAGGGTTTGTCCTGTTCAATTTTCCAATCAGTGGAATAGCAGTAGGAGTAATGATAATAAAAGCAGCAGTAATGACAACAATTAACAAACTCTTACCAGAAGCTCGTGTCTGTGTGTGTGTGTGTGTGCGCGCGCGCTAAGTTGCTTCAGTCCTGTCTGACTCTTTTCGACCCTTCTGGACTGAAGCCTGCCAGGCTCCATTGTCCATGGGATTCTTCAGGAAAGAATACTGCAGTGGGTTGCCATGCCCTCCTCTAGGGGATCTTCTTGACCCAGGGATCAAACCCAGGTCTCATGTCTCCTGCATTGGCACGCTGGCTCTTTCTTTACCACTGTCACCATCTGGGAAGCCCTACTATGAGCTCAACTCAGTGTTAAGTGCTTTTGTGTGTTTTTTCCTTTGTTCATTGCATGTGTGCATGCTCAGTAGCTTCAGGCGTGTCTGACTCTTTGCAGCCCCATGGACTACAGCCCACCAGGCTCTTCTGTCCATGGGATTCTCCAGGCAAGAATACTGGAGTGGGTTGCCACGCCCTCCTCCAGGGGACCTTCCGGACCCCGGAGTGAGACCCACATCTCCTGCAGCTCCTGCATTGCAGGTGGATTCTTTACCGCTGAACCAGTGGGGAAGCCCCCTTCGATTTTCATGCATAGAGAGTAAACGCAGTAGTTTGTTGCTTTCATCCTTCCCTTCTTTTTCACATGTGGTTGGAGGCATATATTTCACTATTCATCTTGGAAAAACTCAAACCTGCCAACCAGTATCAGAGGGAGAATTACTAGCTCATCAGAATCAGTACATCAAAATGAACCTGGTGACGAAATGGAATGTAATTCACAGACTACACCTGGTATTAACATGTGACTCTCTCTGGCAAGGGCCAGAGTGAACCATCAGAAAAGTATTCATCCATTCTCGGGCTGAAGTTAAAAAGGTAAATCAGCCTCTGCTTGGAGTTCCTGTATTGCACCTTCAAACTGTCCTCTCGCCTTCTGAACTGAATAATTAGAGGCTTTTTTGTGCGTGTGAGGTAAGTTGATCCTCGTGCCCACCTGCAACCTGGCGGTTTGTAGCCTGCAAGGCACGAATGTTGGAGTGGGCTGCCGTGCCCTCCTCCAGGGCATCTTCCCGACCCAGGGGTTGAACCTGCATCTCTTATGTTTCCTGCATTGGCAGGTGGATTCTTTACCACTCTCACCATCTGGGAAGCCCTTAGAGGCTCGTAAAATACACGAATTTCCCACCCCTCCCTTTGTAGCCCCGCACTCCCCAGTTTTCCTTTAGATCCTCCCATTAGTGGAAACACTGACATCCTCGTGTCTATTTTTCAACATTATTTGGAACTAAAACGTTTCCTGTGGATTGCTTTCTAGGGCATGCTGATTATTCCTACGTGCAGAGCATTTTAATATATGGACGTTACACGCACTGTTCATAACTATATGAAAAGTACAGTGGCGTGTTTTGTCTCTAGCTGATTCATGACTCAACAGCTTAAAAAATGTTAGTGAATTATTTAAAATAATACCGATCTCTTAGAGTCATGAAAGGATTATTAAACCTCCCTGGCAAGGGCCTAGGACCACCCAACATCCCCGAGTAATGAACTTACAGTCATTCTCAACCCAGGAGTGTTGAGCAGCTGTTTTACAAAGATGTTCAGCTGGGGACTTTGCACGTGGATCCTCCTGTGTGTCATGTAATTGTCTTCATTTGACAGTTGAAACCAGAGAGCTGAACACAGGCATCGGTATATGTTACTAGGAGTCCAGTGCAGGGCTTTGTAAAGGCAGACACTGTGCCGTCTGAGGATGGCGGTTGTAGCATCCCCTGGTGTTTGGGAAGGTTGTAAGTGTCAGAAAAGAAGGCCTGAAGGCGTCAACAGCAGAGGACAACTTAAGGCTCCCTAACAGAAATAGCACCTACAGCAGACGTGTGCCTCTACGGGGAGGAGGGCCCAGGGTTCCAGAAGCATTCAGGAAAGATTTGCAGAGGAGCCTCAGTGTGGGCAGACCCCGAATGCTGGAGGCGATTTGGGTGAGGGGGTGGGGATTGTATATGGACATGTGGACAAGTTGGGGACAGTGCCTGGAGGAGACAGGAAGGCCAGTTTTCAAGGCCAATGAGAACTGGGCGAAATGCCTTCTCACAGTATGGTTGACCCCCTGAATAGCACAGGTTTGAACTGTGTGGGTTCACTTACACACGGATATTTTTCAGTAGTAAATATTACATACAGGACTGCACAGTCCACAACTGGTTAAATTCAAAGATTCCAGGGAACCACAGATACCAGGGTTTGACTAAATTATACGATTAACCCCTTCAAGTTGTTGAAGGGTCAACGGTACATCACATCAGCCCACTTTCTTGCTCCAAATTATCATCCATTTTTAGGGAAAACCAGTGAGAATCAGATGAAATTATTGAGTTTTATTTCCAAGAAATGAAGCTGTTGCTTTTTAGATGAGGCATTTTTCATCAGTCACGTAGCTCCATGCCTTCTACCATGAAGACCCTACTCCACGTGCATGGCCTGCATCACTCTGCTTCCCCTCCACCCCATCCATCGGTCCATTTACCAGCTTCCACAGGAGAGGGAGGCAAGGCTAATGAGAGTGGGACTCAGGCCCCAGGTCAGTTCTGCCCCCAACTGCTGAGAAAGTCATCCACTTTCTGTAAGAGAGAATTCCCTCCTCTGTCAGTGGAGATGCTAAGCATTATGTCATGGGTTGCTGTGAAAGTTACAGTGAGATCCTTGCTGCACAGGCTGTGACATGCTCAGAATTATGACTCTGCTCAGCTGTGATTCATCAATAAGGTTCATTCCCTATCGATGGCACCCTGTATACAGATGGATTCTTCAGAACAGTTAGAGAATCTTACATAAAAACTGATGTCGGGGATCATTCATGGAGAAAACTAAGAGGATGCTGTTTAATTACCCAATAAATGAGGCTCAGCGTGGGGGGAGTTGGGGTGCTAGGCAGGCAGAAGGGTGGTCTCTCCCAACCTGTGAACACCAGCAGGTTTGATGAGATTGCTGGATACTTTCGGGCAGAAAGCAGGAAGTACCACAGAATCACATTTCTTTTTTCCCATGATTGTGGGCTGGTCATCATGATGATCATTCTTCCAGAAAGCCAGTCCCTTCTTGCAGAATTACTGGGTATATTTGTGAAAAGTGTTATTAGTGCTTTTTCAGCCTCTGTGTCCTTCTGAGGTATTTTTAAAGAGACGGACTGGATCGACTCACAAACCTTGATTGATCTTGTTGGTGTCTCTGCCATGTCTTCCCTGATGTGGCAGGGAGGGTCGCTTATCACCTTCTAACCTCTATGGTAGATTTTATGTATATAAGATTTCTTTCATTGCAATAATCCATGATCCCCTTGTGCTTCCGAAGCCCCACGTTGCCCAGAAGCATTTCCATCACAGGTTAAGTTTGCGGTCTACTGTGCTTCCCCATCACGGCCATCTGTCTTCTCTCGGAAACACTTGCCCATCGGTGCCACCAGATCCAGACCTCACTGGACATTATGGCAGTAATGGCTTTATTTCAGGCTTTGGACTTTGCAGAGATGCATGTGGGAGTTACGTGAACCTCCCAAGATGGCCAAGGTCAAGTAGAAGGGAACTTTTCTAAAAGGGGACTCCAGATTTTCACCAGGTCGCTTTGTTTAATGTATAAGCAGCAGCTTAATTCAGGAGAAGAGATGCAAAAAGCCTTACCTAATTAGAGAAAGTGGGGGAGAGTCAAAGTTGAAATGTGTGCTGTTCATTGGAGCATTCCTGGAGCTGGGGCAAGACGGAAACCACCCCCAAGAGGAAAGAAGCAGCTCCCTTCCTGTAAGCCAGCCCTGGAGATTACAGGGCAGAGAATGGGGCAGACGACCAAACAGAGGAGACAAGAATGGGGGTCTGAGGGCTTCCCTGGCAATCCAGGGGTTAAGACTCTGCACTGCCAATGCAGGGGTCCAAACTCTGGTCAGCGAACTAAGATCCCAAATGTCATGTGGCATAGCCAAAAATTTTTTTTTAGTTTTTAATTTAAAAAAACATAATGGGGGTTTGGGCAGAGTGAACAAGTATTCAGAACGCAGAAACCAGAGTGGTGAGAAATGGCCGTGTTAGGCTGAGGGGACAGGATGTGGATGTGGGAGAGGCCATGGTCAGAGGATGGCCGTGTGAGACGAGAAATTAACCTGGAAACACTTCAGGCGCAGCACCTTAGCTCTAGAAGCAGGGCGTTATTGGTCTTTGAACCCTGGGCAACTTCTGAAAGTGGCCGAGTCATTCATCAGGAGGCAGGAGAAGGCACCCTTCATTTCAGCAAACGTCTGTGGGTGACTTGGCGTGTGCATTATGTGCAGAGAAGGTCGCCACCGGCCTGGCCCCCTCGGACGACTCGGTGTTGGGACCTTCCGGTCAGGAGCCTGGGACTAACCACCTGTCGTCTAGTGCGGGACACCGCGCCTGCCTTTCTTCGTCACTGTTCATTACCCTCTTCACCGTCTGACACCAGCCAGTTCGCTCCTTCAGGGCAGGAACCGTTTATACCAACTGTTCTGTACTCAGCACCTTAGAAGAAGGCAGGGCAGGCAGCAGGCACTCAGAATATATTCACTGAAAACGAGTGAACTGGACTTGGAATAAGGGCTTCCCCGAAGGCTCGTGGAATCCGCATGCAGTGCAGGGGTGCAGGAGACACGGGTTCGATTCTGGGTCCAGAAGATCCCCTGCAGGAGGAAATGGAAACCCACCCCAGAATTCCTGCCTAGGAGAGTTCCATGGCCAGAGGAGCCTGGCAGGCTACAGTCCATGGGCTCGCAAAAGAGTCAGACGCAACTCAGCAACAGCACGTGATTGTAATAATGGCTCGATTACCCCCCAAACCTTGTCTTACTTTATGTTCTCAGGATAGTTCTTCTGAGCCTTTGAAGACAGTGGCATCTTCAGATTAACTAGTTTCATTGAATAGTTTCATTCAGATGATTGTTCAGATTTCTCGGAGCCCTTAAACATGTCTGAGTCTCCCCCAAGAGAGTTATTTCTCCTGGAGGTGGGACCCAGGCTGTTTTGGTTTTTGGTTCAGGTGATGGTCCAGGCTTGGGAACTATAGACTGAGTCCATCGTCCCCTTTTCACAAGGAAAACAGTAGGCTCAAAGACACGAAACACCTTCCCTCACAGCAGCCAGTTCCCTTCTCTGCAACCGGGTCTGCGTCTGACACCAGCCTGGAGAGAGTCTCCCTGCCAAGAGGTGACTGAGGGTGGAGTTTAAGCAGGCTCTTGAGGGAAAGGTAGACTAGTAGTTACATTGGGTAGTTGATTCCAAGTGAAGAAAATGCATCAGTGCCATTTAAGCACAATTAAGATCACAGCTCTTCACTAACTCTTCCCTGATCTCAGTCAGTAAAGAATCTGACTGCAGTGCGGAAGACCCCGGTTCAATCCCTGGGTTGGGAAGATCCCCTGGAGAAGGGAAAGGCAACCCACTCCAGTACTCTTGCCTGGAGAATCCCATGGACAGAGGAGCCTGGTGGGCTATAGTCCATGGGGTCACAGGAGTCAGGGCTTTGTTTAAAGGCTTTCCTCTTATTTCTTGGTGATGGGTTTTATTTAGCAACGAAATCACCATCAAGATCATTAAGACCTGGATGTGTGTGTGTGTCAGTCGCTCAGTCATGTCTGACTCTCTGCAGTCCCATGGACTGTAGCCCGCCAAGCTCCTCTGTCTGTGGAATTCTCCAGGCAGGAATACTGGAGTGGGTTGCCATTCCCTTCTTCAGGGGCTCTTCCTGACTGAGGGATTGGACTCGGGTCTCCTGCATTGCACGCAGATTCTTTACCATCTGAGCTGCCAGGGAAGCCCAAGACCAGGATAATTAAATACAGATTTCTATTTGTTTAAAGGCATTCCTCTTATTTCTTGGTGATGGGTTTCCTGCTCAAACGCACAAGTGACATCCCAGGAGCCCAGGTCAGTCCTCAGCACTGACTTCTAAACTGTCTTCACGTTGATGGATCGTTGTCCCCGTAGCGAGTACTCAGCCTCGTGGAGTTCATGGTACCCTCACCTGAAGCATATAATTTATGTAGAAATGTCAGTGGATTATTTAGGAGGGCATTTTTGCTGATTTTGGCAATTCCGGAGCAACTGGGGGAAAGCAGAGGGAGAAAAGCAGTGAAAGTCCGGGGCGATGATGGCTGCTCACTCAGGACTGAGATGAGGAGGTTGAATGGATGCTACATGATTCCACAATGATCATGCCTTGAAATTTAGATGTTTCATTTCAGGCTGAAAGCAGTTGGTTAGAAATTAATAAAACGGAGGTGATTTCATCTACCTGGGATTGGCTTATGATTTCTAGAATGTTTTACTTAAATTCTGTCTCACTGCAGAGATCAGTGTTCTAGTAATTTCATAATATATCCTTTGATTATTTCATTGTCTCTTTGCAGTGGGCAGTTAGCCTTCTGTGTCCTGGAATTAGTGTCAGACAATAATGTGTTTTATAGAGTTTGTATGATGACTTATTTCATTGCCTAAACATTTAGAAAACAGAGAATTGGAGGGGGCTTATTTTCAGAATTTTGAGCTGGATAATATCTTGAAGATATTGGACACAATATATTGCTTTTTGTTGCATTCTGTCATTCCCCAAAATATAATTGGCAAGTTCATTCTTAGACACAATCCATTTAATTAAAATTCTCATGGTAACTTTCATATGCAGCAAATGAATTTTCTCTGAAAGGATTAAACATCTCAGCTTTGAAGCTGGATGACTGATTATTATAAAAGCTAAATTAATACAATTTGACCTAATTTCAAGACAGTGACAGTAACATAAGTAGCCTTATAAGAGTGGCTTTTATTGCAAATATGTAAGTTTACAATGCATGATTCTAAAATAGTTATTTTTACTGCATTCCAGAAGGTATGTTCAAATGCACACCTTCGTGAGAACTCCTGCCTTTTTATAATTCCATTTGTTTGTGGCTGTGCTGGGTCTTCATTGCTGCGTGGGCTTTCTCTGGTTGTGGCGGGAGGGACTGCTGTCCAGTTGCAGTGCACGGGCCTCTCATTGCAGTGGCTTCTCTTGTTGGGGAGCACAGGCTCTGGTGCATGCAGGCTTTAGTAGTTGCAGCACGTGGGCTCGGTAGCTGTGGCACACAGGCTCAGTTACTCTGCGGCATGTGGTATCTCCCTAGGCCAAGGATGGAACCAGTGTCCCCTGCATTGAAAGGTGGACTCTTAGCTACTGGGCCACCAGGGAATCCCAGAATTTTTATCTTTCAGTTCAGTTCAGTTCAGTCACTCAGTCGCGTCCAACTCTCCGCGACCCCATGAATCACAGCACGCCAGGCCTCCCTGTCCATCACCAACTCCCGGAGTTCACTCAAACTCATGTCCACAGAGTCGGTGATGCCATCCAGCCATCTCATTCTCAGTCGTCCCCTTCTCTTCCCACCCCCAACCTTTCCCAGCATCAGAGTCTTTTCCAGTGAGTCAGCTCGTCGCATGAGGTGGCCCGAGTATTGCAGTTTCAGCTTCAGCATCAGTCCTTCCAGTGAACACCCAGGATCGGTCTCCCTCAGAGTGGACTGATTGGACCTCCCTGCCATCCAGGGACTCTCAGATGATACTGAGCTTTCACTACTTCATTCATTTGTTTATGTATTCAACAGATAATTTATTGAGTATTATTTACCAGTTATCCTCTAGTTGTTTGGGCTTCCTTGGTGGCTCAGCTGGTAAAGAATCTGCCTGCAATGTGGGAGATTCGGGTTCGATCCCTGGGTTGGGAAGATCCCCTGGAGAAGGGAAAGGCTACCCACTCCAGTCTTCTGGCCCCGGACTATACAGTCCATGGGGTCGCAAAGAGTCAGACACGACTGAGTGACTCTCACTCTGGTTGTTTAGATCCATGCTGGGCAGATAATAAGTGAGTGAGTGTGTAATATCAAGTAGAGATAGAAAGAAAAATGAGGTATGGGGTTAAAGTGTGGCACCCGTAGGAGACTGGGGTGGGAGAGGGTCTGTCAGCTGAACGGGGCCATAGGTCACTCGGGGTCCAGAACATACTTACCGGTGCAAGGCTTTGGGTTTTATTCTCAGTGAAGCTGGGAAGTGTTGGATCAGAGAAGCAAGAAGATCTGCCTATGCTCTCAATACCTGTCTTACTAAATTACAGACCTCCAGGCAGCATAAGAAGGAACTGTGTCCAGGTCAGGATGGAGCCTCAGAAGTCACGTGAGCAGATACCCAGTGGGCATGGGACCAAGAAGCAGGAGCCGGGACTGGCTTCCTCTGTGCTTGGCCCTCATCCTCTCTGGGCCAACCCACTGCCCTCTAAGCTTCTCCTCTAGAGCCTCCTATTCCTGACATGCTCAAGCTTCTATACCCACTGTAAATGTGGCCCTGCCTTGACGCCTTCTGCCCTGCCCACCAGCCTCTCAGCTCATCACCTGCAGGACCCAGAGACAAACACACGCTCCGTCATCGAGTTTCATGCAACCAGAGATCAGTTCTCCACTTTCTAAATACATAGCCTTCAACAAGTTGCTTTATGCGTCAGACTTCAGTGTCCTCACCAGTAAAATGGGGCAAGAGGCCCACCCACCTTAAGGGGCAGTTAAGCAAGAAGCTGTTATGAGACTTGATGCACCCGGACTGTGTGAGATGCTCTGTGAACATTGCTGCCACCATCACGCCTCCTGTGTTTGCATCCTGTTTCATACATGTGCTCTTGTTTTGCGTATGAAATCACATGTATTGTTTCTATTCTACCGTAAAACCTTCAAGAGTAGCAGCCGGGACTTAGAATTCCTTGTATTTCACACAGAGCTTCGGGTGGGCAGTGGTGGCCCTCAGTTTTCCACTGGCTGGGCAGCTGCTTGTGCTCCAGCCATCTCCTCTGCTGCCCCGCTTCCCCCACCATGCGCCCTCCAGCCTGCACGGCCTCAGAATCACGCCTGCCGGACGATGGCCCTGTTCCAGACTCTTCCACGCCCCTGCTGAGTATGTCTCATTATCTGCAGATACTTCTTCTTCCCAGACTCAAATTTAGTGCATCTCAAACCTGCCTCTTCTAAATGCCCGTTTCTCCTGAATTCATCATTCCGGGAGCACAACCTCCATTAATCTCCGTCAGTCAAGAGGGCTTTGTAAATTCTTCCCTTTCCCTCAGACTTTCCTGGTGTCCCACCTGGACAGACTCATCAGCCCCTGACCCAGCCTAGAGGTACTCACTGGGAATATTGCACACCTCGGCCAGGGAATATTTGCAAGCAAAGATGGTAGTTCTTCAAAATGGTGAGGGTGAAGGGTGGGTGCTGCGGAGTGCAGGTCAGTGACTTGATTTAGGGGTTCTCTGAATGAGGCATACCTAACGGTCACCTTGATGTGACCAGAGTCTCACCAGAGTCTCAGGGGCCAGAGGAACCAGCAGTGTCCCCCCAACTCCCCCATGACAGTGTTCCTCCTTAATTGTTACCGAATGCAAGTTCCTGTGCCCAGCACACAGTGGGGCTAAAAAGACTGATGTTTGGAGCCAAGAAAGGTTTATTGCAGGGCCATGCAAGAAGATTTGTGGCTTGTGCCCCACAAACCCCAGAGCTCCCCAGAGGGTTTTAGCACAGCTTTTAAAGGCACAGTGAGGGATGTGGTTGGTTGGTGCAAACTTCTTGATGTCGGAATCCTTTGTGCTTACAACTACACACCTGGTTCAGCCCACCACGCTCCTGTAAACCTCCAACAAGACAAGTGTTATTCTCTGTTCTCTGTTTTTTTCTCTATATGAATGAACTCTTACCTGTGAGTGTCCTGAGAATGGACTGTCCTGTGTATTTCAGGCTGTGCTGTGCTTCGTTGCTCAGTCGTGTCCGACTCTTTGCCACCCCATGGACTGCAGCCCACCAGGCTCCTCTGTCCATGGGGCTTCTCCAGGCAAGAATACTGCAGTGGGTTGCCATGCCCTCCTTTAGGGGATCTTCCCAACCCAGGGATCAAACCCAGATCTTCCACATTGCAGGCGGATTCTTTACCATCTGAGCCACCAGGGAAGCCCATTTCAGACTGTAGGTAACATGCTTTTACAAAAAGTGCTAGCCTGCATGACTCAGCACAGGCAATATAACAGACCCTGCATGGAGTCAGATCTGTTCTTCTCTGTTACAGTATCCACAGAAGGAAGCCTGGTTGTTTGTTAAAGTCCCTGAGGTGCCATATCAATAACGGTACTTTTTCAGTAGATACTCATCTAAGAAGTAATATCTGTAAGTAATTTAGCTGAGCAAAGGCCTCCATTGATTAACTTTTCTTTCTTTCATTAACTCCGCTTCTAAGAAGAAGCAAGTGACAATAAAGCAGCTCCTGTGAGCTATTTTGTGTGGATGGAGATTGGATTCACACCCTTCCTCACTTCTCTCTGGCTAGACTCTGTTTCCATGAGGGCTCCAGGGAGGCGGAGGGGTCCTCTGTCATCTAGGATGGGTTTTGCATGTTTGACTTCACTATGGTAAAGACTGGATGAGTATATCTAGGGAACTTTCAATGGAGAGTTGAAATTAGTGTTTCCTGTTAGTCCTCAGTTAATTAGAAAATTAAATTAATCACAACCCTCATTCCCAGAGCTTTCTGGTTAATTGATGTGTTACTGTATTTGGGTTAGAGAAGATCCCAGAAGGCACAGAGATATAATTTTGTAGAATTAGAGGATGGGAGGAAGAAGGAACTGCAGACAGTTTGCAGAGTTTCAAGGCAGCAGTCCCATAGCCAAGATATTGCTATGCCGGACCTGGGGCCAGAGTCTGAATCCTCGGGACACACCTGCTGTGAGTCCAGAGCTATTTAAAGGAGGTAAAGGTGTTGCCTTGCAATTCATCAGAAGAAAAGAAATCTGAAGTGCTAACCCTAAGTTAGAATCATTTTAATACTTTCAATTTGCATTTAAAATGCAAATGTTTTTCTTCTCTAAAATATGGATCATCTTGAAGAGTCTCCTGGTGTGTAGACTGGATTTGTTTAGAAATACACAAAATGGAGAACAGTCTATACTCTTGGGAGCCAAAAGACTATAAACAGCTGAGGTACTTAGATGGGATATTTTCAGTCTTAATATAAAGTTTTCAATGTCCCAACAAGAGAACCTTTACCAGGAAACAAATTGCAATCTGTATCTTCCATGATGTTGTTAACTCACTAAGTTGTATCTGACTCTTTGTGACTCCGTGGACTGCAGCACGCCAGGCTCCCTGTCCTTCACTATCTCCCAGAGTTTGCTCAAACTCATGCCCACTGAGTCGGTGATGACATCCAACCATCTCATCCTCTGTTGCCCTCTTCTTCTCTTGCCCTCAATCTTTCCCAGCATCATGGTGCCAAAGTATTGGAGCTTCAGCTTCAGCATCAGTCCTTCCAATGAATGTTTAGGGTTAGTTTCCTTTAGGGTTGACTGGTTTGCTCTCCTTGTAGTCCAAGGGGCTGTCAAGAGTCTTGTCCAGCATAGTTCAAAAGCATCAATTCTTCAGCACTCAGCCTTCTTCGTGGTCCCACTCTCACATCCATACATGACTACTGAAAAAACCACAGCTTTAACTATACAAACCTTTGTTGCCAAAGGGATGTCTCTGCTTTTTAATACACTGTCTAGGTTTGTCATAGCTTTCCTTCCAAGGATCAAGCATCTTTTAATTTCATGGCTGCAGTCACTGTCCGCAGTGATTTTGGAACCCAAAGAAAGAAAATTTGTCTCTGTTTCCACTTTTTCCCCAATATTTGCCATGCAGTGATGGGACCAAATGCCATGATCTTAGCTTTTTGAATGTTGAGTTTTAAGCCAGTTTTTTCACTCTCCTCTTCCACCCCCATCAAGAGGCACTTTAGTTCTTCTTTGCTTTCTGCCATTAGAGTGGTAACATCTGCATATTTGAAGTTGATATTTCTCTCAGCAATCTTGATTGCAACTTCTGATTTATCCAGGATAGCATTTTGCATGATCTACTCTGCTGCTGCTGCTGCTAAGTTGCTTCAGTCGTGTCTGACTCTGTGCGACCCCATAGACGGCAGCCGACCAGGCTCCGCCGTCCCTGGGATTCTCCAGGCAAGAACACTGGAGTGTGTTGCCATTTCCTTCTCCAATAAGTGAAAAGTGAAAGTGAAGTTGCTCAGTCATGTCCGACTAGTAGCAACCCCATGGACTGCAGCCCACCAGGCTCCTCTGTCCATGTGATTTTCTAGGCAAGAGTACTGGAGTGGCTTGCCATTGCCTTCTCCGATCTACTCTGCATAGAACTTAAATAAACAGAGTGACAATATATAGCCTTGGCATACTCCTTTCCCAATTTTGAACCAGTCTGTTGTTCCATGTTTAACTGTTTCTTCTTGACCTGCATACAGGTTTCTCAGGAGGCAGGTCAGGTGACCTGGTATTCCCATCACTTTAAGAATTTTCCACTGTTTGTTGTGATCCATACAGTCAAAAGCTTTAGCATAGTCAGTAAGTGATCCACGCTGGGGTTTAAAGCCTGTGGTGGAAGCAGAGTTTGCATTATGACCCTTGCCGTGGAAGATTCTAATGAAAACTGAGGTTGGTGTGTGGACTGAGTACTGTTTATGACTCAATAATATCTCTTATAGGTTAGTCAGGGGGAATGTTTCGTCAGTGAAGAGTTGCTTGTAATTGTCATCCAGCCTTTTATAAGTTTTGTCCTTGGGGCTAGGGGTGGGAATCTGGCCTTGGGAAACCCATGGAATTGGCCTGCACACATTTTTGTTTCTCCTTTTGGACCCAATAGCTTTAGGTTGTACACTGATTGCTTATTTAAAAGTCTCATAACCTTTAGATGAGAATACACTTCCCTGAATTTTTAGAAAATTGACTTGATTTGACCCTCCAGCGACTGAAATAATAGCACAAATAAAAGTATAATGGTTTACTGTATGCATGGCACCCTGCTGAACAATCCACATGCATTACAGTCTTAATACCCAGAACACCTCTGTGTGGGAGTTCCTAGCATCCCCCCCTCTACAAGTGAGGAGCTGAGGCTCAGAGAGTTTCAGTAACTTGCTCAAGGTGGCAAGCCAGCACGGGCAGAGTTGGGGTTCAGACTCTGTCATCTAATCCCCCGCTTGCTGTGGGGACCGCTGTGCTAGGGCCGTGGATGAGAGCCTTGTCCCAGACGTTCCAGGGAGGTTCTGCAAGGGAGAAAGAGACAGAGAGGAAAGGAATGACAATGTTCCTGTTTTCCCTGGACCTTCAGGAAGAAAAGTTGACCAGCTTGCACCTTCCTGGGCACAAAGGGAGACTGTCTGATGCTTATATTGGAGCAGAGATAAAAATGCATTAAAAAAAAAAAGCAGGATTAAAAAAAGCCCGTGACGGACTGTAGTGACGAATAACTGACATCCAACAAAAGCCTGGAGCACACATAAGCTTGATTGCCTATCATGACACAATTTCCATTTGTTAGTAGAGGCAGGACGTTATAACAAATGATGAAATGCGCAGGAGATAGGGACCTACTTTCAGAATCTAGTTATTTTAGAACAAAATGAAGCTCCTTCTTTTTTTTCCGTGTCTGTCTAGCAGTGGGCATCAACTGAACAGTGGTGTAGTGGTCCCCCAAAGGATGAGAGATGTGCATGCTGGCGAGCATGGCGTTTATCTCATGGACGTGGTGATGGGGAGGGCAGTCTGCTGAGAGAGGAATGAAAGAACCACATTTCAGGTTTTAATTCCTCATTCAGAAACTTCATTTACAAAGGAGAGAGAATTCTAGAATCCGCAAACTGATGGGAAATGATGGGTTTCCCCTAAAGAGGAATGTCTTTGTCACGAGGCTGCACCTGCACTCTTGGATGAGAGATTACCGCCGCTGTGCGCGAGGCGGTCTCCACAGGAGAAATTATCAGCAGATGACCTGTGATGAATGATATGCCACGGCTGCAGGCTGCTAATACCAAGATTAATTCTCTTCTGACGGGGAGGCTGCTCACATTCGGATGAAAATGTTGATGGTGCTGGGTTTGGGATGCGTTCTAATATATTTGTTTACTTGCCAGCACTCCTGAGATGCAGATGAGAAAGCTAGGTGGCAGGTGTACAGTATGCTCACCTGCTTTGCGCTGTGTGGGGGGAGGAAGGCGGGGAAGGCATCTTTTCTAATAAACAGCCTTCTTTCTCCTGCCGGGTCCCCAAACCTTTCCGGGTCTTGTTGCCTTTGGGCTTTAGGGCCAGTTTCTCAATATAGAACATTTGGAGGGGGTGAGCAGTATTCATTTCAACTTACTCTTTCCCTGAATGTACATTTCTGGATTTATATCCAACAGTTGCGATGCTATGAAACAGATGGTAATTCTGGGCACGGCAGCATTGTTAGTAACGATTGGTGCCTTTCCATGGATGTGTGTAAGGTGTAAAAGTGATAAGGACTGTGTATCAAGACTCTAATGGGAAGAAAACCCTGAAAAGACCTTGATGCTGGGAAAGATTGAGGGCAGGAGGAGAAGGAGATGACAGAAGATGAGATGGTTGGATAGCATCACTGATTCAACGGACATGAGTTTGAGCATGCTTCCGGACATGGTGAAGGACATGGAACCCTGGTAAGCTGCAGTCCGTGGGGTCACAAAGAGTCGGACACGACTGAGCGACTGAACAACATCGAGACTCATGGTGTATGCCTGTGACCTGCCAGGCAAGGCACAAGTCACGTTTTGTGTGTAACTTGCTAATCTTCCCAATTCCTCCATAAAGTAATCATTATTATCTCAATTTTAAAACTGAGGCGCATGTCATTTAAACAACTTGCCTAAGATCTTTCAACTAATTAGTAACACAGCCCAGATTCAGTCCCAGGTGAATCTGACTCTGGAACTGGCATGCTACACCATCGCACTGCCAGCCTGCTCCTAGAGATGCATTTGTGTGTTGATGGCAGGGTGGCATCTCTTGCTTTTGATTTGCACTTCAAATGCCTTCATGGCCCATCTAATCACCCTCGTATGCAGGCACCAAAATTTTCCTATAGAGAAAGTATCTCTCTCCATCATATTCTTTTTCCACTTTATGATCATAATTTTTTCTCCATCTCAAGTGAACAGGCAGCTTGCTTTTCTCATTCTCTCCCGATTCTGGTTATGCTGCTTCCGCTTTGCAGATTGAAACACCCACAGCAGGCAGAAAACTAGGCACATCGGTGCGTCCATGTATTGCGCATCTACTGGGGCATCAAATTCTGGTGTCACAGAGGCTTTGTTTCTTCTTTTGAGGGAAGCTACGTCTTACAGACCTTGTCCCTTCATCACTTCTATCTCCTAAGTTTCCCTTCCTGAAAGCAGTAAGACCTGGGGACTCTGAAGGTCATTTTTACATGGCACACTTGATTGCTTAGGGAAAGAAACTTAAAAGCACTCTCTTTAGAAGGGAAGGTATTGTTTCCCTAGAATAAAAATTTTCAGCCGGATCCTAGAGAGGTGTTGTCTCCCAAAAACCCTGAATTGGTGAGAGCTGTGTGGGGGGGCTTTTTTAAGTGAACAGTAGCAGCTTCAGGAATTAACAGTGAACAAAATATTGAAACTGCAGCCAATGGCCTTGCTTTTAGACGTGTGCTTGGTGGATGAGAACAAGACTCCAGTGACCATGAATCTTTGGATTCTGGGAAATTCAAGAGCAGCCATGCAGTCTCTACGGAGTCACCACCTTTCTTTTTATAGGACTAGGAAGAGGAATCCTCTCTCCTAAGGAGACTTTGCTTCTCGGGCACCAAAGCCCACTGTACTTCCTTCGTGTCATTGACTCAGTTTAAACACGGTGTTCTTGTTCTGATGCAACCGTGTGGTGGGACAGAACTGGAAGGAGACATCTCGTTTATTTTCCTGTGTGAGTGCTTAGTCGCTCAGGCCTAGCTGTCTTCAACCCCATGGACCGCGGCCCCCCATTCTCCTCTGTCCATGGGGTTTCCCAGGCAAGAGGACTGGGGCGAGTTGTCATCTCGTGCTCCAGGGGACCTTCCCAACCCAGGGATCGAACCCGTGCCTCTTGCGTCTCCTGCATTAGCAGACAAATCCTTTACCACTGTGCCACCTGGGATGCCCAGCTATTTCTCTGTCACTCTCCTTGTGTTGTTCCAGTTCTACTGACTGTCAAGTAGTTTTTCAAGCCTCCACTGTCATTTCTGTAAAATGGGAATAATCAGACCTTCCATATTAACTTCCCAGAGTTATCAGAAAACTGAAATGAAACTGTTCAGGTATCAGAACTCAGAAAGGCTCAAACTCAGTTCCAGGTGTCGGTTTGTGGATACTTTTGTTGCAGTTGAAATACTGCAGTGATTGTTCCAAGTGTCTCGATGGGCGGCTTACTCTGGGCAAACAACTGTGTTCATCCTGTCATAGAAAATGAGGAAGCGAGTCCGTCTTTGTATACACTCAACCCAGTGGCATATGACAGGTGCTGAGGGCCAGGCTGATGCTCTTAGAGGCCCAGGGGATGGAGCGTGGGCACCACCAGGTGCTGCCTGCCTTCTGTTCTGCCAGACTTTGGGGTGAGCACTGTCAATGCTGTAAAGAAGTCTGTAGCTTCTATCCAGGTGGAGGGTGGGGGTCTTCATGGAAGAGGCTGAATTTTAATGCACCCTTCGATGTTAGATATAATTTAGTAAGTTATTGCACATATGTATGTCATAATATTGGGACTTGTGCAGTGGCTCAGTGGTTAAAAATCCACCTGCAATGCAGGAGACACAGGTTTGAATTCTGGGTCAGGAAGATCCCCTGGAGGAGGGCATGGCAACCCACTCCAGTATTCTTGCCTGGAGAATCCCATGGACTGAGGAGCCTGGAGGGCTACAGTCTGTAGAGACACATAGAGTCGGACACGAGTAAAGTGACTGAGCACACGTGTATGCGCACACGTTATAATATTAAAAACGTATAGAAGAAAAATTCTTCAGGAAAGAGAGAGTGCCAAGGCCATACACAGAGAAGCATGGACATGTTTGGATAAGGCCCAGGTGTCCAGCTTGGAGAGTGTCGGGCGTGTGTACAGCAGTAGTGTAGGGTCTTGCCAGAAAAAGACATCGGGGTGGGGGCTTGCAAGGAATTGAGAGTGATGCTGAGATTCATCTGGAAGTCATGGGGAACAGAGGAGAACAGCGAGTGGCATGGTTATGCAGGGAGCGCTTCTGATCCTGCTGTTCTGGCCCTGGAAGAATCAAAGCCCGCTGCCCTTGCTGGGGAAGACGCCATCTGGGTCTCCCTGGCTCTCCACAGCGGAGGCAAAGTGAGGGAGGTTGATGAAGAGAAGTATCGAGGCGCATCTCTGATGGCTGGGCGTCTTGCAGGGGGTGGAGCGGAGGAGTCTTGAAAGAGGGCATGGCTCCAGGCAGTGCGTTAATAAGCACAAGCGAGGCAGCCACTTGGAATAGATGCTGAAGAGCAAATTCAAGCTTTGGGAGTGTGTTTGGAATGAATTTGGAGCATGCTGGGCCAGCGATTCTTGCAGTTGCCGAAGTCATGGGCCTGAATGAGATCCCGTAGGGAAAGAACTTTCAAAGAGAAGAGGGCTGAAAACAAACAGTCAGAGCCATCCAAGGATGGGGAAACGGTCCCGCCAAACCCACTTCCAGGGCAGGTGAGCTTTTCAGCCCTGAGGTACACAGACAGTCATATCAGAAAAGCCCCTCAGATTTCACAGGTAGTAGCTCGGGGCTTCGGTTTGATCAAGATGCATTTGCAGTGAGGTGTGATGCTCCAGAGGTGAGGTTCGATTTTGATTCCTCCCATTTCTTCCAGCTTCATTTATTTCCTTCTGTACCCTCCTGAGCATTTCTTTTTGGCAAAACGCTCCCTGAACTCTTGGCTCCTACATATTGACAGAACTCTGCTTGAAGGAGACGCCCTCCCGAGCTGATTAGCAGCCCGTGCCTGGGGCTGCATGTTTGAGATGTGGGCAGCAGAACTGGAGAGCTGGCGGTCGGCTCGTCTCGGGGAGTGGGCTCCCCGTGGGCCCCAATAGGCCCGGTGCATGGAAATTGAGACCAGTGCTGGGTAAGTGATAGGAGAAAGCAGGGCTTTACTTTGTGTTTATTGATTTATCTGTGTGGCCCCATAAATATTCAGTTTACATCCTGTGGACTCTGTTTTACAAAACCAAAGTAGGAAAGAGCTTCTCTGAAGGCCTTCACTCTTTGCAGGCTTATCTGTGAGTCCTCCAAGAATGCATCACTAGGGGAATTCCTCCCCTTAACCACACTCCACGAAAGGATGAGGATCCCTTAATTGCAAGCATCTGCAGAAAGCAGGTTTCATCGACTTGTAGACTGTTGGCACTGGAAAGGATTTTAGACCTATAAGTCGTCTGGCACACATGTTCAATTTAAAGGTCAGGAAGCAACTCAGAGAGGGGAGTGACTGCCAGCCCTGAGTTCCTGTGAACTCAAGACAGTGTGCTCAGGTGAGGGCACACAGCCCCCCAGGTGAGGGAAGTGCAAAGGGATAAAGCTCTCAGCACAGTCTGAAAGCCTTAATTTATCAATATTTTTATTTGAAGTATAGTTGATTTATAGTGTCAGGGACTTCCCTGGTGGTTCAGTGGTTAAGACTTCACCTTCTAATGCAGGGGCTATGGGTTTCATCCCTCATTGGGTAGCTAGGATCCCACATGCCTTGTGGCCCAAAAAAAACAAAATCCATATAAAACATAAGCCACCAGGATGCCCATTAAATTCAATAAAGACTTTTTAAAAAAATGGCCACATCCAAAAAGAAAAACCTTTACAGTGTTTTGTTAATTGCTACTGTACAGCAGTGATTCAGTTATATTCAGTTCAGTTCAGTCACTCAGTTGTGTCCGACTCGTTGTGACCTCATGGACTACAGCACGCCAAGCTTTCCTGTCCATCACCGACTCCCGGAGCTTATTCAAACTCGTGTCCATCGAGTCTGTGATGCCATACAACCATCCCATCCTCTGTTGTCCCCTTCTCCTCCTGCCCTCAATCTTTCGCAGCATCAGGGTCTTTTCAAATGAATCAGCTCTTCACATCAGGTGGCCAAAGTATCAGAGTTTCAGCTTCAGCATCAGTCCTTCCAATGAAAATTCAGGGCTGATTTCCTTTAGGATGGACTGGATGCATGCATTCTCTTTTTTAATATTCTGAGAGTTTTAGTGTATGTTTAGTCATCATTACCTTCCAACACGCTGAGGGCTCGCATGTAAGCGGCCTGGTAATGATTATTCTTTGTTAGTATTCACAGACAAAGAGGCAGATTAAGCTGGAATGCTGAAGAAATGCACGACTAATTCCCAATACCAATCACTTAAAAAACAAACACCAACACCCCCTGAAAAACCCTATTATTATGAGACTGAAAATTAATATCGGGCAGAGGATGAAATGGTTGGATGGTATCGCTGACTCAATGGACATGAGTTTAGGCAAACTCCAGGAGATAGTAAAGGACAGGGAAGCCTGGGGTCACAAAGTGTCAGACATGACTTAGTGACTGAACAACAACAACAATATTTCATATTCATATACAGTGAGACTATCGCATGTCAACTGTGTGCATTTGGTTAATTAAAGTAGCCAGTCTTGAGGTCTTCGCATTTAATCCCTAATTGTCCTTGACTGATGAGTTGAAATCTAAAACGTACTGTTTTTCCAGAAAAGATAGTTCTAAACTGAAAGTCTCTATTTGACAAGATGCTGGAAACGTTTTCCACTGTGTATTTGTCATCCATTGCTGCCTAACAGATTATCTCAAAGCTTAGTGAGCAGCTTGAGAGGACAGACGTGGAAAGAACAGAAAGTTCAGAGACATGTAAGTCTCGTTCAAATAACAGCTCTGGTTCTTCAGTTCAGAGGGTTTAGGGATTGCCCGTAGTTGCAGAGTTCTGGAGCTTTATTATGTCTAAACAGTGACACTGACAGCCAGCTATCAGAGTTTTTACGGTTGTGTCAGATACACACCTGAAAACACCGTGTTCTATCTGTGCATTAAGCAAGAGCATCATAAAGTGAACTTGTCTTTTCTCTGTTGTCATAACAACATTCATCCATAATGTAGTTCACTGGACTTGGAACTGATGAGTGGTTCTTTCATTGGATCCAGACAGAAACTGGAATTAAAGTCACTTCCAATGGTCGTTCCATTTCTCCACTCCAGAAGGCAGTAACTGATGCTCACAAGACAGGAAATCAGAAATATAACATGGGTGATATTAGTGGCACATACCATATCGTATAAATGTTGACCAGAAGCCATGCACGCTGAGTGGGGACTCTGTGCTCAAATCAGTGGAGGGAATTGTAAGACAAACACCATACCTGTTGCATAAAGGCAGAAGCATGAACTTTGTAAAGTTCCACGTGGGAAGTCAGAAAAGAAAGAACAAGGCTGTGGGAAATGGTAACAGCAGATAGGAAAGAGGATCACGTCTTTGAGCCACAGGCGTGCTCATAAGAAGAAAAATCAATAAGAAGAAAATTACGAAAGCCAAATATAGAGCCCGGACACAAAGAGATGAGCGGACAAAAGAGGAGCTGCGGAGTCAGAGGTGCCAGCACGCCAGCAATCAAGGAGGCTCAGGGAGGCGGGGAGCAGGTATTTGGCCTATAAAGTCAGCAAACGCTTTGAAAACAGGTGGTTTCCAATCTGAGCACTGATGCAATAAAAGTAAATCAGGCACCCTCTCTCTGCACTCGGTGGGGGTGCAGATTGGATGGACGTGTTCCAGACAGGAGACTGCCTTGAAAAGGCTCAGGTGCCTTGACCCAGAAATTCCACCTCTAGAAACTTATCCCAAGTAAATAATATTAAGTAGGGTAAAACTATGCACCAGTATGGTCATGGTAGCACTTTTTAGATAATAAAAACTCAAAAGGAAATCCATTAAAATGATCTTTAAAAATAAATGTAATAGTAATGGCAGATGTTTATTTTGCACTTAGATGCCAGGCACTGTGTCTGTGTGTTTAAATATGTGTGTGTGTATACATATAAATATATGTATATATATATGTAAATATGTAAATATATGCATGCATGTACTTGAAAGTGGACCCTTGAAAAACAAAAGTTTGAACTGCATGGGTCCACTTATGTGAATTTGTTTCCACTAAATACTCACGGGAGCGCTTCCTGATCCAAACTTGACTGAATGTGTGGATACGGAGAACTGACTCACTGTCGCACTTGGACTTTTGACTGGATGAGGGTTGGCACCCCCAACCCCATGTGTTCTTCAGGGGTCAGCTGTATTTGTGTGTGTGTGTGTGTGTGTGTGTGTGTGTGTATTACAGGTTCTCATTTCATGTTCAGAACCAACCCTATAAAGTAGGAGAGATTGTTCTCCAGTTTATAGACACAGAGACTGATTTGAAGAATTCAGTAGGTCACGCAAGGTCACATACACATTGAAATACACAGCTCTCACTCCAGCTCCACTGAAAAAGCAAGCAACATTAAGGAGAAGCCCCCACAACTTGCTTTTGAAAACGTCGTTCCTCAGCTTGGTAAGGTTTTCGTTTTTGTTTTAATGTTTATTTATTTGCCTGTGTGAGGTCTTAGTTGTGCATGCGGGCTCTAGAGCCTGTGGGGGGGGGGCGGGGTGCTCAGTGGTTGAGGTGTGAGCCTAGTTGCCCCGTGACATGTAGGATCCCAGTTCCCCGAACAGGGGTCAAACCTGTGTCCCCTGTACTGGAAGGCAGAATCCCAACCACTGGACCACCAGGGAAGTCCCAGGATTTTCAGTTTTAAATAACACTTGTGAAACAGATATGACAGGTTCTTGCCTCCTTTTTTTGCTTCTAACTACAAATGAAAATGAAGATGTTTTCTTTGTTAATACAAAAGTAGTATCTACTGTTTTAGGAGCTGCCTTTCCCCCTTGTTTTCCATCTCTTAAAACACTGAAGTGTTTTCTAAGCTGAGAAAGGGGTCAGGCGATGAGAGGCGGATGTGGTCCCCCTTGGGTTTTGCAGGCTCAGTTTAGCCACGTGATGTCTGAGCCGAGCTGGGCAGGCTGAGAATGGATGGACCAGCGAGCCTGAAAAGGCTCCAGGAGGCAGGACCCAGAGGGGACACAGAGTGACCCCGGGATCCACACTCTGGCTTTGCATGACTCAGTTCACCTTTCCTTCTGTCTAAAATGAACAGGAAAATGTTTTCGCTTTACCTACTGGAGAACTTCTGGAAAGTCATGTGGAGATGTGTGCTTGGTGAGTGGACTCATTCCTGGAGCAAAGGAGCTCAGTAGGTTAAGGAAGCCTTTGGTGAAGACTGATACACGAAGGAAGACGTATGTGCAGTGTGATGCATAATGTGAAGTTTACTTGGCTGCTGGTACACTGAGTTTCTGAGAAACAGGTGCAGTAAATCTCGTATTAATGCTGACTAGAGGGAGAACCAGAGTGTCTGCCGTGAAGTGCGCAGAGCACAGGGAGGTCCTTGGAGAAGATTCCGGCTGAATGTCACACGCTTAGACTCAGTGTTCTCCACTTCTGAAAAAGGAAACCAGAAGCTCACCAGTCATACTTTATGTTTACATTTTGAAAAGGTCATTTCCATAAGGTCTTAAAGGCAGATAAACATGTTCTTTTATTAAATGTTTCAGTTCTGTTGTGGTTGTGGGGCAGTCTTTACTTCAGCTGTTTCAGTGTCACAACTCTGAGAGCTGGCTGCTACCCCTGAACCTGTAGGGAGGAAGAAGAGTGGACTGTTCACACACAGAGAGACACTGACAGACTCTCACACACACACACACAGACATATGCATAGATACAAACTCATACAGACACACACATAGATGAACACACAGACACACACACAGACACAGAGACACTGACAGACTCACACACACACACACACACGTAGACATATGCATAGATACAAACTCATACAGACACACACAGACACACAGTTATATATACAAACATACAGACACAAACTCAGACACACACAGATTCACACACAGACACACAGAGACAGATAGATATAGACTCACACACATACATAGACACACACAGACACTCACAGACACACCCATACACAGATATACACACACAGACTCACACACACACACACACGACACACACAGACTCTCTCATACGTTTTAGCTTGATATTGATCACTAGCTGCTCTACCAGACAGCTCCATGAGGGCCATGGGTCAGCCTTAGACCTCTAGGCCACTGGCTTCCAAAGTGTAGGTTTCAGATCAGCACCATCAGCATCACTTGGGATCTTGTTATAAAGGTGATTTCTCAGGTCCCAGCCCAGATCTGTAGGTCAGTCAGGGGACTGTCTTTCCCTACTGCTTTTTCACAAGTTGGTTCTGTTGAGCTCAGGGCAGTCAGAGAAAGAGCAAGATGGATGTCAGTGTCGATTTATAAAACACCTGGCACAGCTTCTTTAGGCCCTGAGGAAAAAATCTGTTCTTTGGAAGAAACTGTGCAAACATAATGCCTCCATGCGTATTAAAAAGCAGAGACATTACTTTACCTACAAAGGTCCATATAGTCAAAGCTATGGTTTTTCCAGTAGTCATGTTTGGATGTGAGAGTTGGACCATAAAGAAGGCTGAACACTGAAGAATTGATGCTTTTGAACTGTGGTGTTGGAGAAGACTCTTGAAAGTCCCTTGGACTGCAAGGACATCAAACTAGTCAATTCTAAAGGAGATCAACCCTGAATATTCATTGGAAGGAATGATGCTGAAACTGATGCTCCAGTACTTTGTCCACCTGAAGGGAAGAGCAGACTCATTAGGAAAGACCCTGATGCTGGGAAGGATTGAAGGCAGGAAGAGAAGGGGACAACAGAGGATGAGATGGTTGGATGGCATCACCGACTTGATGGACATGAGTTTGAGCAAGCTCTGGGAGATGGTGAAGGACAGAGAAGTCTGGCGTGCCGCAGCTCATGGGGTGGCAAAGAATCAGATACAGCTGAGCAACGGAACAGCAACAAATGCCTCTGTGTGGTGCTTATCAGTGTCACCAGCATGCACTAACAGCTCCAGCCAGCATTGCCTTTGCTGGTCTTGGTACAAACCAGCTCTTCCCATCCTGGCCCTTCATCTTGAGATAATCCCAAATCCCAAGCCTTTCTCTGGAATCATACGTTCTATTAATTTTCTCCACTCACCCCAAGCGGACAACAGCCTGCATCGCAGATGCCGCCTCGGGCCTGTGCTGGTCACGGTTTCTACTCCAACTGGAACTTCTCCCCACATTTAAATTTCCAATTTAAGGTCCTCTGAGATTCCTCCGAGGGTTCCCTTTCTCACATGGCATCTGACTCTTCTTTTCTACTGCTTTTTATGTAGTCTTCCTCTTATCAGTTTTTAGAGAATCATTTTGTGCATGTTATGCCTTGACTGCCACCTGATCGAAAAAAGTTTCATGGAGAAGACCCACATTAAATGTGTCTTTGCATCCTTTTCTATCGTTTCAGTGTCCGGCCAGGTGTCTGCTGAAAATCACTGACGGTGTTTACCTTGCTGCCCCGTGTGTGCAGTTAGCGTTTCCTCGCCATGACTTTTCCAGGCTGTGCTCAGTGTATTCGCCTGTGGTCACTCTCCCCTCTCCACATTTTCTTGGCACAGCTTCTCTAACTAGAGGCCACGGTCAGGCAGCTTGTGGGAGGCGTTTCGCTGTGGTACTTCCTGGTTGGTTTTCTTTTTTTGAACTTTGATTTAAAAATTGAGAAATGTCCTGTGAACCTAACATTTCTGGCTTTGAGATGAAAGAAGATATGGAGTCTTTACTTCTGTACTATGTCCAGCAGGGCCATGAGCACCTGTTAGTCATCACAGGCGCACCAGGGACTGTCTAGGCTGGAGACAGTTCTCTTTACCGAATGTCCGGCATCTGCTGTTGGCTGTGCACCTCACTCGCTGTGTCTGAGCAACCTGACACAAGATACCTAACTTCTGTCTCTGATTCCCTTCTGTGAACTGGGGATATTAGTGATACCCAGCTCATAGGTCATGAAGATCCGATGTGTACATATATTTAAAGTGCTTCAAACAAGCCTGACACATAGTGAGTGCTCAAGAAGTGTTTGTTTGATATTATTTTCCTTGTTCTTAGGGCCAGTAGTGACAGCAGAAATAGTAGTAACTTTGACCAGTGTTTATCTTCTAACAAAAGACAGGTAAAGAAAGTCATGTTCTTTGTTCCATCTTTCAATAAAAATTAGACACAGCACATTTTTAAAAAAACAAGTGAAGGATTTTCCTGTACATTTAATGCAAGGTATAGTATTCTGTGTAAAGAGGGCTAGAAGTCAGTTTCACCAACTACCCACTTTGTTACATTTAGGCTAGAAAAGGAGGTCAGTTTCTTATTTCCTTGAGCCAAATCCTAGTACTCCGTTTGTGTGGTTTGGGTTTTTTTTTTTTTTAAAGGACCGGGGAGTGCCCGCGGGTGTTGAACCACCCTGGAAAGGGTGCTTGAACTGTGATTTAGTCGAAGGAACCGCTGAGCTGAAGCCAGCCCTGGGTTTGTTTGATCTTTTTTATTATAATTTCTTTTTTTCATTTGGGTATAATTTTAGGTTTTCAGAAAATTTGCCGACATGGTTCGGAGAGTTCTTGTATACTTTCCCCCGGTGTCCATGTTGGTAACAGCTTGCTTTTCTATGCGCATTGAGTCAAAAATGAAGAAAGTGAGATTGGTGAGTAGCTATTAACCCAACTCCAGACTGTCCTTGGACTTGGGCTTTTCCACTGGTGCCCTCTTTCTGCTCCAGGTTATTTCTCCCCGCTGTCCTCTGATCAGTGGCCACTGCCACTTCTTTCTTGTTTTTCCTGACCTTGACTCATTTTTTAGATCAATACTGTTACAGGCTGAATCGTGCCTCCCAGATTTATAGGTTGGAGTCCTAACCCTGGACCCTAGCATAAGATTGTATCTGGAGACAAGCTCTCTAAAGAGGTGATTAAGTTAAAATAATGTCATATGGGTTAGTCACTCAGTCGTGTCCAACTCTTTGTGACCCCATGGACTATAGCCCACCAGGCTCCTCTGTCTATGGGATTCTCCCGGCAGGAATATTGGAGTGGGTTGCCATTTCCTTCTCCAGGGGATCTTTCCAGCTGAGGGATCAAACCCAGGCAGATTCTTTGCAGTCTAAGCCACCAGGAAAGTTGTTGGAAGTCATATGTGGGGCGCTTGATCCAACCTAACAAGTATCTTTATCAGAAGAGATTGGGACACAGATATGCATGAGGGATAGCCATGTGAAGACAGCCATCTATAAGCCAAAGAGAGAAGCCTCAGAAAGAACCACCCCACCAACACCTTGATCTTTGACTTCTAGCCTCCAGAACATTGAGGAAGTAAATTTCTGGTATCCAGGTCGCTCAGTTTGTGGTGTTTGTCATGGCAACCTTAGGGAACTAGCACCATATGGACTCATATAAGCTTATTGTATCCTTTTCGTTAAAATCTAGTTAACTGTTGTTGTTTATGTTTATGCTCAGATTGTCCAAGCTTTGCCTCTGGGAGCTTTTTCATGTTGGTCCCTGTGTTCCTTGGGTGTGTCCCATACTTTTTATATTTGGGCACTTACTTCTATTCAGGTGCTTTGAGATAATCCAGGCTCATCGTGTATCTTCCTTGCCCTGTCCCTACAATCAGCCATTTCCCTGAAGAATGCAGCTTCCTTTTATTTTAAAATTACATCTAGAAACCAAGGTCTGTGGTACCACGTTTTGGTTCTTGACCTGTGGCACCAGCTGGTTCTCTAACAGGATCCTCTAATAACCTTGACTCAGGCCTGACAAACTGTTTCTCCAGGTTGGAAGCTTGTCACTCTCCAAGGTACTGATCATGAAAGGCTCTTCTTGTGCTGGGAAAGAGAGGAAAAACATGTAAGAATATCACATTTCAGAGTAGCTACCCTCAGCCTCTGTTCACGTTTGTGATGCTAACAAAGGCAGGAAGCTATATCACTCAGGTGAAATAAATTCAGAATCTTAGAATTTAATGAGTAGGACCTGTCTGTCTGCAAATCCATCCCTTGATAAGGATGACAGAGCCTCTTTAAAGAGAAAATATAATAGAGCACTGTCCGAAATGTTACGTGTGAACACAGATCACACGATTTCAGATTTGCCTAAGACCACATCTTAGTGATGACAGTTCAGGAGGAAGTGTGCTTAAGCTGTGGCTTGAAGGATTGAGTTGAGCTGTGTGCATTTCCTGACAGATAAGACTAGTGGATTCTGGAGAAAGCAATAATGAGATTTACAGAATTTTCCTCTAACTCTGCTAATAAACAGGTGCAGGATGCTTAAATGTCTACTTGGATTACAATGTTTCAGATTCAGTATTTCGTTGGATATAAAGGCTTTCCCTACATCACTGAAGCATACACAATCTTAAATTCTTTTTGTTCTGCGAACATTTGTTTGATGGTACTTATCTTTGGTTAATCAATATTGCAAGATATTAATACTTTGTCTTCCTAGTATGTTGATCTCTGGAGAGAGAGGTTTAAGAAGCAGTTCTGGCTGTAATTAAACAACCAAATGTAGCTTTTCACTTAAGGGTCTTTAATCAACGGATTTAACAGCAGAATGGATTCTGCATTATCACTGCTTTAGATTTTTTATTTTTACTGCTAATAAGCATTAAAGTCCCTTAGTGTGAGATATTTTGTTTCTTTCCTTAAAAAACATTAATTTTGTTGTTTTTCCTTAGAGCCTGATTCATTTGCTAGCCTAGAAAGTATTCAAAAACATTGTTTAAACAGTGAAAACTCACTGTCACAGTTCTTTTTATTAAGAAATAAGTGCACATTTGATTCCCTTAGAAAATATGAGCTTTTATAGTTAGCTCTTAGGATTTAAGAAATATGTATCTACAAGAATTGCCTGAAGTACTTTTGACCTGAGAATGTCTCCTGCCTCAACCCTGGGGAAAATTCCTATCAAGTCAGACACTTCTAGGACTGGAGAGATCCTTAACTGGTCCTCTACCTTTTGTGAAGCCGCTTCTAGATAACCTTTATAAAGAGAACACTCGATGTTCAGCAGAAATGTCATGAAGACGGACATGTAATAACATCCCTGAAGTCCCTGTCTTTGAAGGCAGTCACACTGGGGGCTAGGGCTTCAACATGCATTTGAAGGGACACAGTTCAGTCCCCCATCATGGATTCTTAGTCACCTCGGTAAGTCTTTATCTCAGTTTCCAGCAGCTGCAGAGAAAGAGGCATGGCGGTTTTCACACGAGACACCTTTTGAAGCTCTGCATCTCTGAGTTGCATTTGCTCAGTGCTGCTGACACAGGATGACCTGACTTCTCCACTTGCAGCTTTCCCTGACGCTCTCCTGGTTTCTGCCCTGCCCAGGGTGCTTGTCCGAGCCGATGAAGCGTCCCGCACGCTCACAGGGGCAGCCCATTCAGTGGTTCTGACGTGTGCTGTGCCCTAAAACCCTATGTAACTTTGTCCAGGGTCTCACAAATCCTCAGGGCAAACACCTTCCCAATCTGAGTTTCTGGTCACTGCTTTAAAACATTTCAACTGGAGTCTGAGAAACATTGGTATCACCCGAGAGTCTATTAGAAATTCAGACTCTCTGACCCCACCCAGACTCCTGAATATTAATATTCCTTTTTAATATTAATACAAGTGTTCCTTGTGAATATAAATATCCCTCATGAAAATTTCAGCTTGAGAAACTCTGCTCTAGATTGGCCTTTGGTATAAATAAAAAACAGCTACCCACCCGTCATCCAGCCACCTGAGCTATCAGTATATTCCCCTTCAGCCTCTTCTCCTTTGTTTAAGTAAGCCTAGTTGCACCATCTTCTCCTCGGGGAGCACATTTCCCTAAACAGCGTGTCTAATGTTTCTGTACCTCCTCATTTTTATTCAGGTATTCAGAGATCACAGATCTGTTTCTATGGAGCCTGTTGCATATTGCAGGAATCTTTTTGATAGTAAGGAAAGGAAATATGTGGTGAATCGCGAGGTTGAAATTCAAAGACACTAAGGTAGCTAATAGTGGTTTATGGTAATTTTTGTTCACCATCTCCACCCTTTATTCATAATCCATTTTTATTTTCTACAGAAAAAATAAAGGGCATTATTTTAATCCATTCACCTGAAGCCACATTTCAAGTAGTTTTAGTTCTGGGCATTTATTTTGTGTTAAATGCACACAGGGTTTTATAAATAAGGGCTTCAGAAAGCAATCCCTTCTCTGTTTAGTATTTTTCCTTTGTTTATCATTGGACTTCAGCAGTATGAATAAGGTTATGTGAGTCAAATGCTTTCCTTGCAACTGCTTGAAAAATTCAATAACCAATTATTTAAAATAATTGAAAATTAAGTGAAAATCAAAATGAGTATAAAGCAAGTTTTCTTTTTCCCCCACCAATAATGCTTGCTAGTGAGCCAAATAAAAATAACCTGCTTTCTCATGAAAAAGTAATGATCTAAAAATCACAAAATGCTCAGCAGACGTGTTCTTTCAGCATTACTGTAGTATAGAATTTCTTAAAAAGATACCAGTGAGAACAATGAAGCATGAAATTTGTAAAGTGCCTAGATTTTTAAGCCATTGTGTCCGTCATTTTTCATTGAGAGCAAAATGATTCTGAGACATGAGCTCTTCAGACTCCATAGTGGTACAGTATCTCACGACTGGCCAAAGAGCCATTTTAAAACTTCGCCATTTGATTTACCATCATTAATACTGGCTTCTGTCTTTTAAGTCAGTAATTCGGGCTAATGTGTACTTCACTCAGGAATGTTACTATTCAGACTAACAGAATTCAGCTACACCTGAAAAAAACAGAAGGAAGAACTCTTCTATCAGAAAAAAAAGATTTTCAACCTCTTTTGAGTTTCCTTTCCCAGGAAAGGAAAACCTTTCCTTGGCTGGTTATATGGTATAGTTTGAGTAAAAACAAGAATGAAACTTTTTCTTTGATTAAAAATAAAATGGCGACTTTTCTTTATAAGATATGTAGTTTGAATCAATCAAAACCTTCCTCTACCTAATCATCTTTATAAGCCCTTTGAAAGTGAAAATGTTAGATGCCCAGCTGTGTCTGACTCTTTGCAATCCCATGGACTGTATGTAGCCTGCCAGGCTGTTCTGTCCATGGAACTCTCCAGGCGAGGATGCTGGAGTGGGCAGCCATTCCCTTCTCCAGGGGATCTTTCCATCGTGGGGATCGGACCTTCATCACCTCTCACCTGAGCCCTCCCAGCACGAAAGCTGTCTCTGCCTTTGTCCTTCACTCCTCACCCTCTGCCTGGGGGCTGTTACCAGCTCGTTGATGGAATAGTATCAGTCTTCCTCCGTAGACTCCCGATTTCAGGAGTTCCCGAGACCAAAAGCCTGTTCACGAGGTCTGTTTGGTCACCAGTTGTGGCCACCATCACAGGCATTCCAGATCACGTGCTCTGTTGTGAACAGGGCACGCCTTTGCCAGTAACAGTGACAGTCTCCCTCGCTAGGGTGCCATGGCAAAGTCTGCAGAAATCTGCTTGCCTCCCAACTCTCCCAAATTCCCACTGTTTGCACGAAGGCTTCCCAGCCCCGCCACCAGTGGAGATCCAGGGCAGAACAGGCAGCCTCACTCACCTGCTATAGCATCCAGCATTTGGAGGCTCTTTCACTGCTGTTGCTGTTGTTTGCTTTGTTCTTTTTACTGGACTGTAGATTTAGGTTGACAGAGACTGCTTTGTTCATCGTCTTGTCTCCTAAATCAGCTCGCATTGCAGCCTGCTTACAGCAGGCGCTTAATAAATGTCTAACCCGTTCATGAATTCAATGAATGGGTTTCTTGGATTCTTTTAGAAAGTAGATTTTGTGAAAGGAACATGGAAAGGATTAAAGAACACTCCATGACGAAATAATAAATGGTACCAAGAGGGAAAGCTGGGAGAGATGGCGTCAAGCGCACCTGAAACAGTTTTATCTCGAAGCTGTCAGCAGCATTTAAGAAACAACTGTGACTTCATAAAGAAACCATAGCTGTCCCTGCTGCTTGCTTCTCATGCGTTACCACCTGCTTATAGCACTTCTACCTCCCTCTCTTGGGAGATTTTATATTAAAGGTTATTTTTTTCTGTGATTTTTAATTGCCTTTATAACTGAGAGACAGCTCCCGTAGGAACGTGAGCTTGAGAATCAGTAAGGCACCCAGCTCTCTATCAATGTATTAACAAGCGAACACTAGAAAAGTGAGCATCTTATGTTTGAAGCCAGGTGAGCATCTTATGTTTGAAGCCAGGGGTGTCCAAACACCTCTAACGAGGGAGGTACACCATGGCGGAGCCTCTGAGCTCTTTGAGGTCAGCATGTCTGCTGTGTTTTAGGCATGTTGCAAGTTAATGAAAATTACATCAGTAGTTGGAGGTAACAGTGAACACTTATCAGGCTTTAGCGTAGTTGTAACAGTGTTGCTAAAGCTGAAACTCCATTACTTTGGCCACCTCATGCAAAGAGTTGACGCACTGGAAAAGACTCTGATGCTGGGAAGGATTGGGGGCAGGAGGAGAAGGGGACGACACAGAATGAGATGGCTGGATGGCATCACCAACTTGATGGACATGAGGTTGAGTGAACTCCGGGAGTTGGTGATGGACCGGGAGGCCTGGCGTGCTGTGATTCATGGGGTCGCGGAGGGTCGGACACGACTGAGCGACTGAACTGAACTGAACAGGGACTGCTGGAATGTAGGAGACACAGGAAATGTGGGTTTGATCCCTGGGTCGGGACGATCCCCTAGAGAAGGAAATGGCAACACACTCCAGTATTCTTGCCTGGAGAATCCCATGGACAGAGGACCCTGGGAGGCTACAGTCCATGGGGTCGTGGAGTCAGACATGACTGAGCGATTAACCAACAGTGACTGCTGGCATGGAATGTGAGAATAAGAGTTTCCAAAAATTAAAAAATAATCTTCAGGAAAGCTTGTGGCTTCCAGCCAGAGACTTTTGTCCTGATAGTATTTAAAAAAAAAAAAAATTGAGATGCAGTGGCTTGTCAATGTTTCCTTGAAGGGATGTTGGGCTTGTCTAGATCAATAAATTGGAAGGTTAACCTTTGCAAAATGCCTGCTCACCATTCGTGTGAGAATGACTACGTGCTGATATTAAGTGAAGGGTTGAGATTTATATTTCAGACAGTGGATGTCCTTTATTTACACATAGTTACCCTTCTAGGAGTTACATTCACGCTTGATTCACTTTTTAAAAAATATATAGCTCCCAGCTTCATTCTGATGTGTTTGCATTTTTCACGCATCTCTTGGCAGCTCAATAGCCAGGTGGGCTGCAGTAAAACCAAGTCCTAGCTGAGAATGTTCTTGCCACTTCCAGAGTTGCACGTAGGGTCTCAGGTGGAGCAGGTACTGCTGGTGGGCTCCCCAACCCCCCACACACCCCTGGTGCTCCTCTGGGCTTGTATTCCTTTCCTTTTCTTCTCTTGGAAGTGGTTTGAAGCAGAAAGGCAACCACAGTCTGTAAAAAAATGCACACATTTTGTTCAAGTATAGATAGAGCCTCAGAATTCTGAAACAGTCTGTGTAAAAGTTCACGACATCTGAAACTAGACCAACCAGTGTTTGAAGAATGACTCTCCCAGTTACTCGTATGTAATGTCAGGCACCTTACCTGATGTCTCTCACCCTCAGTTTCCACGTCTGTAAGTGGACATTTTTGTTATTTCTAAGTCATGTTCGACTCTTTGTGACCCCATGGGCTTTAGTCCACCAGGCTCCTCTGTCCTTTGATTTTCCTAGGCAAGAATAATGGAGTGGGTTGTCATTTCCTTCTCTAGGGGATGTTCCCCACCCAGAGATCCCACATGGATCTCCTGCATTGCAGGCAAATTCTTTACCACTGAGCCACCTGGGAAGCTGGACATAACAAGATCTGATTTTCAGCAGGACTGGAAGAATTGCAGGTTCAGCCTGGGAACCAATTTTCTGCAGGCACAGAACCTCACAGCTTTTGCCTCTGATGATGCTCTGGGCTGTGTTTGTGTCTCAGCTTCACACACCATTTCCTGTCTTTGAATGTCAGTTTCTACCTTTGTAAAAAGAGGGAGTTGAACTGAATTATCTACTCATCAAGTTGTCTAAAGACTTTGTTCTGTACGTGCTGTCAACCAGCACATTCAGATGGTGCCCAAAGCTTTGGGCCAATCCATTTGGTTCAATCAAACAAACTATTAAGAGAGGAAATGAAACCAACCATTTAATTACAGCGCTGGTGTGTATCTTGTCAATTACAGTGGCCCCAGTGCCCAGGGTGTATATAGTAGGCACTCAGGAAACATTTATTTAATGATTTGAAGTAACTAGTTGTGTGAGTCACAGCTCCAGGAAATAGAGGGCATGATCAGATGGAGCATTTGAAGAGATAAACGAAGTGACAAGTTAGACAGCGGCGGGCAGGACTAGGAGAAAGCAGCGGAAGATGGTGGAACATTCTGGGGCTGCAGTGGCGGGAGGACACAGTCACCCTTTGGCCCAGTGAGTAGCGGCTGGACCCCGGCAAGTTGCTGGGCCCACAAGAAGGCCGCCCACTGGGCACAAACTGTCCCCATAAATACCCTGAGCTCTCCTCCTGACTTTCTGATCTCCCAATAGAGCTTCCCACTGGCCAGACCCAGCTAAAACCCAGAGCATGAGGGGACCAGGTCCAGGCTGGCCTTGAGATCAGGCTTCTGGGGCGAATGGCAGGGAGAGAGAGGAGCAAGGTGGACCGTGGGTGTGCCGTTACAATGTCTGTGTCAGTGTGTGATTGCAGTCAGCCTGTGATGTGACCTTGAGCTGTCAGAAACTCTGTTATGCTTGCTCACACCTCTAGTGGCTTCCCTAGTGGCTCAGATGGTGAAGAATCTGCCTGCAACGCAGGAGACCCAGGTTCGACCGCTGGATCCCTGGGTCGGGAAGATCCCCTGGAGAAGGAAATGGCTACCCACTCCAGTATTCTTGCCTGCAAAATCCCATGGATTTATAGACCGAGGTTGAGGGCAGGTGGGGTCCTGCCTACTGACTGGTTGAGGGGAGGTGTTTGTCACCTGTCATTCTGAGTATGTACAGCATGTAGGTGTCTCTGCATACCTGCGTAGAGAATACAGGGAAACGACCGCAACAAAACTGTGTTGTCAGAGAACAGTTTTATTGGCGAAGTGCATCTGAGTGATGATTCATGAAACGGAAAATTGTGAAAGACCCCCCCACCTTAATCAGGCTTTTAAATTAGTGGCATTTTGCAACCCAGCTGAGGGTTTCGGTTATATTATTTAAAGTCAAAAATGCAAAGAACTGTTGCATGTGAGTTTATTTTCTCTTCCAAAATCAGGGAAGCAAATTAGGTTATTCAAAGCTGCTGTTGAAAGTTTCCCATTTCACAAAACTACCTGCAGTGATAGAAAAAAAATTAAAAGTAAGAGTTATATCAAGGAAATAGCAGTGTAAAAGAAATGTGACGGATGATCTCTTAGCCCGAGGCCATAGAGACTTTATGGAGTTTGCTTAATGATCTTTTGTTTTCAGTGTCCTTTTTATGGGAAGAAAACAATCACACATTTTCCCATTGATGGGGTTGTTGTTTTTCAGTTGCTAAATCTTGTCTAACTCTTTGTGACCCCATGGACTGCAGCACGCCAGGCTCCTCTGTCCTCCACTATCTCCAGGAGTTTGCTCAAATTGGTGTCCCTTGAGTCGGTGATGCCATCTAACCATCTCATCCTCTGTCACCCCCTTCTCCTCCCGCCTTCAATCTTTCCCAGCATCAGGGTCTTTTCCAGTGAGTCCGTTCTTCACATCAGGGGGCCAAAGTATCGGAGTTTCAGCTTCAGCATCAGTACTTCCAATGAATATTCAGGGTTGATTTCCTTTAGGATGGACTGTTTTGATCAGCTTGTAGTCAAGGGACTCTCAAGAGCCTTCTTCAGCACCACAATTGTGGACACATGTGTAAGTGTTTTGGGGCTTCCCTGGTGGCTCAGTGGCGAAGACCCTGCCTACAATGCGGGAGATGTGGGTTCGATCCCTGAGTCAGGAAGGTCTCCTGGAGAAGGAAGGTCAGGACATGTGGCTGGAAGGCTCCTGCAGTGTGGGGTCCCTGACAGCCATCACTGCAGACAAAGCAAGTGTGTCACACGATTGAGGACTTGCTGCTCCGGCTTCTTGGTCATCGTGAGGAAGTGCTATAATGACCCATGAAACCACTGAAAAATGACTTTTGGGAAAATATCAGCCAGTGGGTTATTTGATTTTTTTTAATAAAGCCATTAAATACTAAAAAAAAAAAAGTTTATGTGGCTAGCTCATTGAACACAAAACTCTAAGAGAATCATTTGTTTGCTACATGAGGAGCTGAATATGTTTGTGAAGTAAGTAACGTGACATTTTCTGACCCCAAAATTACCACTTCCGCTAGTGACACTCCTTATTCATAGCTCAACACTCTATTTTAATCAGATATTATTTTGTTGAAAATAAATGTGCACATAAAAAGATCAATCAAGATCATTACTATTTAATGTTGTAGGCAATTTTATGTTATAATCCATTTTCACTTGCTGTTTTTTATTCCACCTCCCTCCCCTAAATGGAGTGTATAGAGACACATATGTTCATTAAATGTCTTTAATATTAATGTCCTTAAATTTAGGGGTAAGTGCATTTGATACTGTTTTGTATTCATAAAGTAGTTTTGGAAAAGCTTGAGATTGAGGACCTGATCTGGCATCCCATTCTGCTGTTTGACCTCTGTGTGACCTTGGGCAAGTTCCTTAACCTTTCTGAGCTTTGGGTTCTTAACCTGTATTATCATAAGCATCATTTGTCTAGCCAGCTAGCCCTCATCACCTGGGAGCACAGGGGCATTGGCATCCGTGTGGCAAGGCTCCTGCCCTTTGGAGAAGTCGTGTGTGAGACTTCCTCCAGTCTTACCGCAGCAGGGCCTGCTTTTGACAGGTCAGCTGGGATGTGGGTTGTGACAGCGGACCTGGCACGTCACTGTACCCCTCCCCGCCCTAGCACAGAAGGGAGTCCAGTGCTGTGCTGTCTCTGGCTTCTGGAACACAGGCCGCCCTTTCTGACGGCTCCAGAGTGGAGCCCCTTCAGCCACCGTCCATCACCAGACACGGGTTTCCATCTTCCTAGCTGCTTGGGTGCTGCAAGGTTCTTTTCTTGGGACGGCGGTCAGGCTCAGGGCAGCGAGCTGCGCCCCTCTCCTGCAGGCCAGGCTGGGCCGGGGGCCCCAGACTCCATGTGTTTCCCAGGAGCCGACAGCCCTCTGGCCGGGGCCAGCTTGGTGCTGCAGGTCAGCTGGGAGACTCCAGGGCTGTGGACACGCCGGCCGGACGGCCACTGTCTCTTCCATGAGGACCCCACACAAGGGGGTGTTAGTGCCACGTTCACGTGGTCTGCTCCACGCCAGGCCTCTTCCTGGACACGCCGCGGTCACCCTCACCTCAGGGTCCCAAGGTGTGTGTCGTCCCCAGCCTACCGCTGATCACGCTGAACACCAGCTCCATGCTGGTCCCTGTGAGGAGCAGGGTGTCTGGGGATGCTGAAATCTAACCCCAAGTGATGGCATCTGGAGAAAGGGCCTTTGGCAGGGAGTTAGTGACTTGCAGGAAGAGGCTAGGGTGCTGGCCAGCTCCCTTCTGGCCGTGTGAGAACACAGCGAGGAGATGCCTGCCTCTGGGCAGGAGGAAGGGGGCCTTGACCCAGAACCCGGCCGGTGGCACCTGTGGTGGAACTTCGGCCTCCAGCCGTGAGGAATACGTTTGTGTTGTGTGAGCCACCAGCCTGTGCTGCTTCGTTACAGCAACCTTAGCCAACTGAGACAGTCATTCAGCTAGCAGAGGCGGAGCCGAGTCCTGCCGCGTCTGCATTTCTGAGGCCCACCAGGGTCATCTGAATGCTTCTTCCCCAAGTGGAGTAAAGTCTTTCCCATCCAGGAAATAAGTATTGTGTGTTGAACACACCATTACTAGCCCTGTATCCTGCGATGACAGGTCCTGATGAGGTCCTGTCCCCAAGGGGCTGATTCCAGGAGAGCTCAGTAGGGGAGGAGACACACGTGCCTCGTGCAACGGCGGCCACGTGAGAGCTGAAGACACACAGCCCCCAAGGACAGGACACTCCACGTCTCCCAGAGCCTGCCCAGCAGGGTCCAGGACCGCCTCCCGCCCCTCAGCCCTGTGCCCTGCAGGTGCAGGCTGGTCCCAGGGCGACCGTGACCTGATCTCTGTCCAGGCTGGAAAGCGGGACTCATCCCGCCCGCACTCTTGGCCTCCCCACCCTTCCCTGGACAGAAACAGGTGAGAATAGACAGGTGCTCTCCATAAAGTAGTTCCTATTGCCCCGATCATTCAAAGGAAGGAATAGCCAATCAGGGAAGCTGGCTAATCCATCTGGAAGGCAGATATTCACTTAGGATCTGTAGAAACCACTGGATGGAGAACTATGGCCGGGCGTTCCCCAGAGGAACTTCACATTTAATAGAAAAGAGACCACTCAATCCAGGATGAGGCTGAGAGAGCGTTGAGTGCAGCAAGAAAGAAACACTGCCTCCTCTCACTGCGGGTGGGGTCAACTTCTAGGGTGTTCAGGGTCACGCAGGAAACCGAGAACAGCTCACTGGTTCGGGACTGTTTGCAGAGGGATGGGCTGAGTTAAGGGAGCAAGCAGAGAGGTGAGCTCTAGGGAAGAGCCACCCCTGAAACTGCTACCTACCCTCAACTAAGCCTGAGAGGCAAAGGGTGGAGCCCCATGGGCTGCCCCCATGGGGTGTAGTCATGAGGAAACTGCTCTTGCCAGGCAAGCTGGGTGTAGCAGGGAGAGACCAGACTGGTAACCCCTGGCTGATTTGGCTTTGTTTTTAAGTATAGTTGATTTACAGTGTTATGTTAGTTTCAGGTGTATAGCAGAGTGATTCAGGTAGATATGTGTTCCTTTTCAGACTCTTTTCCCTGATAGGTTATTATCAAACATCGAGTGTATTTCTCTGAGCTACGCAGGACACCCTTGTTGGTTATCTGTTTTGTATATAAGGTGAAATCACTCAGTCATGTCCGACTCTTCGCGACCCCATGGACTGTAGCCTACCAGGCTCTTCCATCCATGGGATTTTCCAGGCAAGAGTACTGGAGTGGGTTGCCATTTCCTTCTCCAGGTTTTATATATAGTGGTGTGTATACATTAATCTCAAATTCCTGATTTATGCCTCTCCCCCTTCCGCCTTTGGTGACCATAAGTTTCTTTTCTATGTCTGTGAGTCTATATCTGTTTTGTAAATAAGTTCATGTTTATCATTTTTAAAAAATATTTCACACATAAAGGATTTGTAATAAATGATTTCACATAATTATTTCACATGTAAATACTTGTCTTTATCTGACTTATTTAGTATAATGATCTCTAGGTCCATCCGTGTTGGTGCAAGTGGTGTTATTTCGTTCGTTCTTAATCTGTTGACCAATCTGAAGCCATGAGCAAAGATGGGCCGGGATGAAGCTTGCAGGGTCGGAGGGCAGCCTCCTGAGACACGGAGCAGGGTGCAGAAGGGGGAAGAATGAAGTTGGGAAGGGGCAAAAGGGCCCTTGAACTCTTCCTTTGGAAGGCAAGAAGGATAAAGTACATTGGAGATGAAGCAGCCTTGCCTCCGGTGGGAATGGAGACCCTGAGCTGAACGGTTAAAAATCTGCACCCTATCTCCTGACAGCAGCTTGAACCAATTTTCTTATACCAATTTTGAGGAATTCTTAGATCAGTTTTGAGGAAACTTGCTAAACCAGTTTACCTTGCTAAACCAATTTAAATGATGTGAAGCTCTTGTGAATACTAGTTCTTATACCTTTGTCATTATAAACATCACCTGTGTGGATAGTAAAACAACTGCTCTCTGCTCCAACCCCCAGAGACTTCAGTTCAAGAGGATTCAGAGGGCCCAGAAATCTGCATTTTGACATTACATCCAGGGGCGCTAAGCAGTTCTGCAGCAGCACTTTGAGAAATACACTCAGTTGTTTCAAATAGTCTTTCTCATCATGTCAACTTGTTTCTGTCCTAGGGACTAAATCGTTATTATTTCTTTTGTCCAAACATCTTTGGATGGCTATATTTGGAGACTAATTAAGTTCTGGCCTGGGCCAGTTTTTCTTCAGATAAGTAGACTAATTATCTTGACATTTCCTTGTAGATCCAATTTTCCAGCAAAACATTCACTGCTTGTTTCCCTGTAAGCTCCCCGAAAGGTCTCTTCATCTGTTACATAACATCCAAAGTAAAACAAATATTTCTGGCTTTCCTTTCACATTGTATATGTCATGGTTAAACCCAGGCCTTGTGGGTCTCCTGAATATATCAGAAATTGTGGTTATTTTTGAAAAAATCAGTTTTATCTATAGCAACAATAAAGGTATCCTTAATGTTTAAGTGCAGTCTTTTTAAAAAATTGATTCATAAAAAAATGACTTGAAATGGATTGATCAAATTAAAGTAAAAATGAGCAATGTGAATTTGGTTTAAATTATAAGCTCACCTGGGTTGTTCTTGATGCATGTAGCTTGAGGTTTCTAAAATTTTGTCACTTCAAGTGTAGACTTTGTTTTAATATTTTCAGGTAGAAATTATTTGGGAATGCGCAATGTAACTAGCTGCTGAAATGCTGCAGAAACCAGTAATTGAGAAACCAAGCCCCACGCTCAGAGGGCTGGAGAACTCACGTTTATTACGCCAGGGAGACCAGAGATGTTAGCACTCTCAGCTCTAAGCCCCGAACAAAGAGGTTACAGAGTTTTTATAGACCTTATAGGCAACACTAGCTGCTAATAGGCTGGTTTAAACAGCCACGCAGGGAACAGTGGTCACGACGGGGAGGGGATGCCTGACCTTTACCTGAACAGGCATGATTAAGCAGGTTTGCAGGGGCTGGGCGATTGCAAAGAGCAGGACAAGGGTGAGTGAGAGAAGCTCCAGTTCCTAGTATTGTAAGTCCTCACTTTCTGAGACTGTGTGACCTACGCGACCCAGCCCTTCTTGCAAGGGGCAAGCTGAGTTACAGAGGCAGAAGGGGCAGGAGGTGACGTAAAATTTTAACTTTTCCTCTTCATTAAAAGCAAACAAACAACCAGCAAACAGAAACCACCACCATAACCTCTGTCTCCCTCTGTGTTACTCTCGCAGGGGCATAAACTTGCACCCAGAGGCAGGGGCATCCGCGGGTCGCTGGGTGCGTCTCCTGTTTGCCCCCCCAGGGAGCCAGGCCGGCCCCTTCCAGCTGGTTCTTCTGTCTTTGGTCTTTGGTGTCACCGGGTGCTTCTCACCCTCCCAGGGCCTGAGGTTTTCTTCTGTTTTTCCCTTTGGCGCATTTTAAGTTTTTGCTTCATATTTCTTCTTGACCTTTTGCTTGAGCTGCTCCCTGTGCTGGGCTGGGTGTTACTGAGACGATTCCCGTTTTCTAATCAAGGCGCTTCAGCTTCTGCTCTGCGAGCCCAGTGGATCCCCCTGGCTGTTTGCTTCTCTCCAGCACATCTGAACTGTGCTTCTTGGACTCTGAAACTGCTTGGTTGTTGCTTTCCTGCTCGTGGCTGTGCCAGAGGCAGAGAATTCCATTGAAATCCTGGATTCAGTACACATAGATTTATTTACAAAACAAAAAGAGACTCATAGACAAGAAAACAAATTTATGGTCACCAAAGGGGAAGGGGGGAAGGATAAATTAGGAGTTTGGGATTAACAGATAAACAGTTCTGTTCAGTCGCTCAGTCATGTTCAACTCTTTGCAACCCCATGGACCGCAGCACACCAGCCTTCCCTATCCATCACCAACTCCCAGAGCTTGCTCAAACTCATGTCCATTGAGTCAGTGATGCCATCCAACCATCTCATCCTCTGGCATCCCCTTCTCCTCCCGCCTTCAATCTTTCCCAGGATCGGGGTCTTTTCCAATGAGTCAGTTCTTTGCATCAGGTGGCCAAAGTATTGGAGCTTCAGCTTCAGCATCAGTCCTTCCAATGAATATTCAGGACTACTGAATACACGATACTATATATAAAAATAGGTAACCAACAAGGTCCTACTGTACAGCACAGGGAGCTATACTCAATATTTTGCAACAACCTATGAGGGAAAAGGGTTTTCCTGGTAGCTCAGCTAGTAAAGAATCCGCCTGCAATGCAGGAGACCCAGGTTCAATTTCTGGGTTGGGAAGATAGCCTGGAGAAGGGATAGGCTACCCACTCCAGGATTCTCTGGCTTCCCTGGTGGCTCAGACGGTAAAGAGTCCACCTGCAATTTGGGAGACCTGGGTTCGATCCCTGGGTCAGGAATATCCCCTGGAGGAGGGCATGGCAACCCACTCCAGTATTCTTGCCTGGAGAATCCCCACGGACAGAGGAGCCTGGTGGGCTGCAGTCCATTGGCTCGCAGAGAGTCAGACATGACTGAGCGACTAAGCAGCAGCATGAGGAAAAAAGACTCTGAAAAAGAAGGGATATATGTGTGTGTGTAACTGAACCACTCTGATGTACCTCTGAACCTAAGAGAATATTGTAAGTCAGCTATACTTCAGTTATAGAAGGAAAATCATTCTCGATATAGCAGTGTGTACCTGGCCTTCCTAAGTCCCTAACTATCCCTTCCCCCTGGTAAACATAGGTTATTTTCTAAGTCTGTGAGTCTCTTTCAGTTTTGTAAGTAAATTTATTTGCATAATTTCTTTTTAGATCCACATATAAGGGATGTCACGCACTGTCTTTGTCCATTCCTCTGTCAATGGACAGAGGTTGTTTCCCGGTCGTGACTATTGTAAACAGCGCTGCAGGGAACACTGAAGTGCATATACCCTTTTGTAGCGTGTTTTCCTCTGGATATATGCCCAGGAGTGGGGTTGCAGGGTCCTACGGTAGCTCTGTTTTTAGTTTTTCAAGGAATTCCCTCACTGTTGGCCATAGTGGCTGTACCAGTTTACATTCCCTCCAAGAGTGTAGGAGGGTACCCTTCTCTCCAGGCCCTCTCCATCATTTGTTTGTGGATTTTTTGATGTTAGCCATTCCGACTGATGTGAGCTGATATCTTGAATTTTGATTTGCATCTCTCTGCCAACCAAGGTCTGTCTAGTCAAGGCTATGGTTTTTCCCATGGTCATGTATGGATGTGAGAGTTGGACTGTGAAGAAAGCTGATCACCGAAGAATTGATGCTTTTGAACTGTGGTGCTGGAGAAGACTCTTGAGAGTCCCTTGGACTGCAAGGAGATATAACCAGTCCATTCTAGAGGAGATCAGTCCTGGGTGTTCATTGGAAGAACTGATGCTAAAACTGAAACTCCAGTACTTTGGCCATGTCATGCGACGAGTTGACTCACTGGAAAAGACTCTGATGCTGGGAGGGTTTGGGGGCGGGAGGAGACAGGGACAACAGAGAATGAGATGGCTGGATAGCAACACCGACTCGATGGACGTGAGTTTGAGTGGAGTTGGTGATGGACAGGGAGGCCTGGAGTGCTGTGGTTCATGGGGTCGCAAAGAGTTGGACACGACTGAGCGAGTGAACTGAACTGAACTGGACTGAATAACTAGCAATGTTGAACATCTTTTCATATGACTGTTGGCCTTCAGAATGTCCTGTTTGGAAAAATGTCTGTTCATGTCTTCTGACCATTTTCAAGGACAGCACATGGAACTTGGCTCAATGTTACATGGCAGGCCGGATGGGAGGGGGGTTTGGGTGAGTTTTGTGTTTAGTCGCTCAGTCGTGTCCGACTCTTTGCGACCACATGGACTGTAGCCTGCCAGGCTCCTCTCTCCATGGGATTATCCAGGCAAGAATACTGGAGTGGGTTGCCATGCCCACTCAGGGATTAAGCCCAAGTCTCCCACGTTGCAGGTGCATCCTTTCCTGTCTGAGCCACCAGGGAGGCCCCTGGGGAGAAATGGATGCATGTATGTGTGTGGCTGAGCCCGTTCACGGTTCCCTGAAACCACCACAGCGTTGCTGATTGGCTATACCCCAATTCAGAATAACAAGTGCAAAGTTTGGACAAAAGAAGATTAGCATCTGAGTGGAAAAAAGAATCACATCTACTGAAGTATGTGTCAATTGATGATATACTTTTTATGTCGAAATATTTGAAGAACTTTCAATGTCCTTTTCTTTTGAATAAACTGTTACTTTTTCTTAAAAAACAAAAAGAATCAATCACTTAATCCATGCTGGATTCAGGAGGCCTTGACTGTGAGGGAGGTGCGGGGGGCCTTGTGGGAGCAGCAGTGCCACCCCCTGAGCGATCCTGTGACTTCCTCCCTTGGACTGTGGAGGGCAGGCCCTGCTCTGTTGGGAATTTCCCTTCTCAGCCCCGTCGCCAGCTCAGTGACCCAGGAGCACGCAGAGCAGCGCGCTCTGCCTTGGTCCACTGAGATTCCTTGGGCAATTATTGGCCACTTATTGCCTTTGTTGTGCCGTTTATGAAGGACTCACCAAGATCGAAGTGTAAGGAAATGAGCTGGCAGAGCAGAAATAGGGGGTGTGCCTGCCACAGGCCGACGTGACGGTATTGATGGACGTGTGTCAGTCGCGCGATGTTACTTAAAACGTGTTCTTGCCGTCTTAAAAGTCATTTGTTGTCTTCCCGAATGTGAAAAATGCGAAGACTAGAAAGCTGTTCTTACCATCCTGAGATGCACGCGCTGCGGATTCTGTAATTCGTTGCTACCTTCTACTTATAGTAAATGGTCCATGGTACATAAAAGAAAATTTATGTCAGTGGTGTTCATGGTGAATAAATATTAGAAAGAAAATACATTGAGACAGTAGACTGGAGCCCTGTAATGAGAGGTCCCGCGGTCAAGTTTGTGTGGTTTATTTTCTCTCAGTAATTTTAACAGTTGTTACGTGGGTATTCCCTTTTGGGGGCACTTGTTTCCAGCTTGGCCTGGCATTCGATTTAAGGCACAGTGGAAGCAACCAGTTCTGGGCCTTCTTGCTGTACCTCTTCTGAGGTCAGTAAATAAATCGAATAAGTAATTAATGCCTACCTTCTTCCAGAAGTTATTCTTCTATAGTTCTATTATTCTTCTAAGTTATTCTTCTATTTCTTCTATACAGTCCATGGAATTCTCCAGGCCAGAATACTGGAATGGGTAGCCTTTCCCTTCTCCAGGGGATCTTCCCCACCCAGGGATCAAACCCAGGTCTCCCGCATTGCAGACAGATTCTTTAACCAGCTGAGCCACCAGGGAACCCCAGAAGTTATCACAAGTGGCTTATAGAATCCTTCTCTGACTTCTCATTGCATTTTGGATTCAACCCAAAATACATGGCATCGTCTGCAAAGCAGGCCACGTTTTGTCTTCAACTTCCCTTCAGCTTCGTCCTGGATGCCACGCGCCAGGTAACTGAGCCACACTGAGCACAGGCTCACACCCTCTGCACTGAGCTTTCCCCACACGGGTGACCTTCCCAGGCACTCACCTGACTAGTTCCTGCACGTCCTTCAGCTCTCAGATGTCACTTCCTCGGAGAGCCCTTGCCCCTGGCCCTGCCTCCCGTCATTAGGCCCCTCATAGCCCTTGGCTTTCTGTCCGTCGTCTTGGTCCCCAAGGTCATTTCTTTGGCCTGCTGTCCCTTCTTGCCAGGTGTGAGCTCCGGGACGTGTCTCCTGACTTCACGCATGGCCAGCCCCACGGCGGATGCACTCTGTGCACAGTTCAGCTTTGCACCGTGAAATGCTGTAACGCAAGACTGGATAACGTGAAGCATGGGGCTGAGCAGGCAAGTGTGCCCTGAAACCGCCCTGTAACCTCCACCTGGGCCGGGGAGAGTCCTGCCGGGCCTCCCAGAGCTGCCGCCTTTCCTCTCCCCTCCAGCGGTGACTCCGCTCTCCGTGCTGAGTTACCCAGCACCCTCGGTTTTATGGAAATTCCTTTTGTGGCTGTCCTTGTAGACTCCAGTGTGCGCCCTATGCTTGGGGTGCAGTTTTCCCCAATAGTGAACTGTTTTTGTTGTGGAGTTGCTAAGTTGTGTCTGACTCTTTGCAATCCCATTGATGCTTTTGAACTGTGGTGTTGGAGAAGACTTGAGAGTCCCTTGGACTGCAGGGAGATCAAACCAGTCCATCCTGAAGGAAGTCAATCCTGAATATTCATTGGAAAGACTGATGCTGAAGCTGAAGCTCCAGTACTTTGGCCACCTAATGTGAATAACTGACTCATTAGAAAAGACCCTGATGCTGGGAAAGGTTGATGGCAGAAGGGGACAACAGAGGACAAGATGGTTGGATGGCATCACCAACTCAGTAGACATGAGTTTGAGCAAGCTGCAGGAGATGTTGAAGGACAGGGCAGCCTGGCTTGCTGCAGTCCATGGGGTCACAAAGAGTTGGACAGGACTGTGAAACTGAACAATGCTAAGTCGTCCCCATGGACTGTAGCCCACCAGGCTCCTCTGTCCATGGGATTTCCCAGGCAAGAATACTGGAGTGGGTTGCCATTTCCTACTCCAGGGGCTCTTCCCGACCCAGAGACCAAACCTGTATCTCCCTCATTGGCAGGCAGATTATTCACTGCTGAGCCACAAGGGAATGAAATTATTCAGCGTATATTTCTTAGTGTCTTTTCCATTTCACTCTCAGCTCTATTTGTGATCTTCCTTAGGACACCGCATGTAGTAGAAGGTTGGTATTTCCATTGAGGTATAACATTTCATTACATGGAATACAAGCTATGGTTGGCAAAATAATCATCGCCCTCACCCCAGAGATGTCCTCATCCCAAACACACGGACCTGTAGACACGTTAGTTTCACAGCAAAGATGATGAAGGTGGCAGATGGAATTACATGGTTTATCAGTTGTATTCCTGTGGTTCATAATTTCTCTGATGCTATATGCCTTTCTGTTAGACTGAATTACTTGACAGTGCTGGCATAGACCATTCTCTTTTCCTTAATTGAAATATAGTTGATTTACGATGTTGTGCTAGTTTTCAGGTGTACAGCCAAGTGAATCAGTTACACACAGACATATATCTACTCTTTTTTAGCTTTTTTCCCCCCATACTACAAAGTATTGAGCAGATAGAGTTCCCTATGCTATACATTGGGTCCTTATTAGTTATCTGTTTTATGTACAGGAGGATGTGTATATCAATCCCAGTCTGCCAATTTATCCCTCTCTCCTCTTGCCCCTTGGTAACCATAAGTTTGTTTTCTGCATCTGTAATTTATGGACCATCCTTGCTTATAAAAACAGCTGTTACACGTGGAGCTCCTGGAAAGGGCCATTCTAAGCCAGTTGCTATTCAGTCTCTAAACTGTGTACTACTCTTTGCAACCCCATGGACAGCAGCACACCAGGCTTCCCTGTCCTCCACTGGCTCCTGGAGTTTGCCCACGTTCGTGTCCATTAGCCAGTGATAATATCTAACCATCTCATCCTCGGTTGCCCACTTCTTCTCTTGCCTTCAATCTTTCCCAGCATCAGCGTATTTTCCAATGAGTTGACTCTTCGCAACAACAAGATAGTGAATGCCTCGGGACAGCGTGCCCTCTCACAACCCTCATGGTCACTCACGCCAGCTGTCCTGGTTGCATTTGCTTCAACTTGAATTACTCACCTCCTGTCTCGGAGGGGGCACACTCCAGCTGATAATAACAAGTGTGGGTTCTTGGGGATCTGTGAAGGTAATTGCTGAATTTCACTCAGCATTTCCCTGGAAAAAATAACCATGCCTACTTATGGAAGAGCTGGTTTTTTCAAAGAAAATTACACATCCAATTAGCAAATTTGATATTTTGATATTATACATCAAGCATGTAGTTAAAATTTTCACCTCATTTTCAAGCATGGGTTTGGCCATAAGATACTCCCCACAGAGGAGCTGTGACTTGGGTCACGAGCACAGAACGTTTTCTGAAAGCACAGTGCTGGCGGGACACTGGGCTGCTGGGCTGGGTGTCTCTACGTGACATGCATCAGCTTCTTTGTCCCCAAGTTTCAGGAAGCAGCTCAGGCTAGATAAGTAAAATGGGAAATAAAATATCTCATGGAGAAATAGGAGTGTGCTGATAAGTCTAAGGGGAAAATTTATTCAGGCCTCAGGAGAAAAATTAGGTCAAGAAATTCAAAACCGGCAGGGACGCTTCTCTCTCGGTTTCTTGTCTCTTTGTGACTTGGTCTAATTCATTGCTCGTGTTCTGTCAGCCGGCTTCTGTTTCCTTCAGAGTCCATGTGCCAAATGGGAGTAGACACTCCCACCCCCATGCCTCCTCTGTTCTCGCGTTTCGTGACAAAAGCAAGAATAAATTGGAATATTGTTACAGATTCCAAGCTCGTAGTGCTTGCCACAGGACAGGTCAGTAATTCCGGAAGACAATTGCTGGGGAAAGGCATGAAAGTGAAAGTCGCTCAGTCATGTCCGACTCTTTGCAACCCCATGAACTATAGTCCATGGAATTCTCCAGGCCAGAATACTGGAGTGGGTAGCCTTTCCCATATCCAGGGGATCTTGCCAGCCCAAGGATTGAACCCAGGTCTCCCGCATTGCAGCTGGATTCTTTACCAGCTGAGTCACAAGGGGAGCCCGAGAACACTGGAGTGGGTAGCCTATCCCTTCTCCAGCGGATCTTCCTGACCCAGGAATCGAACCAGGGTCTCCTGCATTGCAGGCAGATTCCGACATTATTTGGAAAACCAGTTGATCAAAAAGATGGGGAACTAGTGTTTCAAAGAACCATTGTGCCTGAGACAGAATTCAGGATTCTTCTACACTGAAAGAAGAAGGGATAAAGTCAGACATTTCCTGGTTCTGGTCAGCCTCCTGAGGGGAAGTGTTAATCTCTTCCTTCCTGTGGTCATCCACAGGTGGGCTGTAAGGATGTTTCCTGTGAGCCAAACAGAGGTATTTGAGCATCTTGCTCATTACCTGCAAGGCACGGTTCCCAGAGATGGGCCGTTATGTAGAATTTAAGCTTAGAGGCAACACCCCTTCAGTGATGAACTTGTAAGAGAACACAGAGCTTCTTCCCCATTATAGTACTTTAACCCCATCCCTAAAATCCTGCGGCAGAATTCTGACCCCGGTTGGGCCAGTCACTCGAGGCTGGGGCGGGGCATGGTGGGGCACAGAGAGGTTGAGGGAGCATCATGGGTGGGGAGGGCAGTTGGGATCGTTTCTCAAGAGGAATCCATGTGCCTTGATAGAAGACTGTGTCGGGGAGCAAGCCCTTTTGAAAAATTAAGCTAAATTATTTTAATTTCTGTCATTAAACTGCTGGTGATTCTTGTCTTTGAGACTTGTTTGTTATTTAATAGTGAATGATGGCCTGCAGGAATTTTTGACATCAGAATGTGAGGTGTTGAGTTTGCTTAAAGGCTGCCCAGTGTAGGAAACTTGTCTCAAAATTGCCTGTGGGTTTCAGTGAGTCAAGGCAAAGGCAGACATTATCGAAAGATGCTTTTAAGACATCATTATCATACACAACGATGTGAGATACAAATGATCAGTTTTAGATTCTGCAACTTAATTTCGTAGCAATGTTTTTTACTGAAAGAAAAATGAAATGCTGTGAGATTTCTTCTGATCTTGATCGGGCCATAGTGCACTTACTTTTGGCATTTATGGAGCAACGTGATGCCTTTAAACAGTCTATCAAAAAGGTCCAAGTCAGACTAAGCCGTGAAGTTTGGAATGTTGCCAGCCAAAATCTCGGCCTTCTCTGCCCACCGAAGCCGAATGGAAAAAGCGGAGAGTTTGGAGGAAATAGAAAGGTGGCTTTTATTCTCAGCCGGCTGAGAGGGGGCCCAGTGGGCTTATGTCCCGAGAACTGTGGCCCCCACCCCATGAGGAATCTGGGGGCTTATATACGCAAGGGCTCCTAGTCAGGAGTCGGTGATGCGGAACAAAGGTGATAGGCTCTTGATTTCGTCCTCTTGCCTGGTTTCAAAGACAGTCATACGCTGGCTTCAGTAACCCAGTCTTAGAGTCTGGTAGTTTGGTGGCTCTGCGACCTTCTTTCTGATGTGTACCTACAAGGGGAAGCGTGTTGTCAGGGCAAACGCCAGACAGGGGGTGTATTCAGCATAGGGTGAAAGGGGAAAATGTGAATCGTACCTTCTGCAGAGTTGGGGGGCAGGAAAGCAGACTTAGTTACAGACATGCAGAGTTAGGAGCAGTTAAAGTAAAAAATAAAAATGGACTTCCCTGGTGGCTCAGATGATAAAGAAGCTGCCTGCAATGCAGGAGACCCGGGTTTGATCCCTGGGTCAGGAAGATCTCCTGGAGAAGGGAATGGCAGCCCACTCTGGTATTCTTGCCTGGAGAATCCCATGGACAGAGGAGCCCGGTGGGCTGCGGTCCACGAGGCTTTAAAAACTCAGAGTGTTCAGGCCTGCTCACTGTTTCTTTGTCTTCTTTGTTCTGAGAGAAGGGAAAAAGGAAAACTCAGTCCTCTGCAACAGGAATAACTTAACGTTTTGAGTTAATTTCATGAAGAAGCTGTCAGACACTGTCAGTTAAACTTAAGAGCATAAGATTATTTCAGCTCTGTTGTTGAGTTTGTGGGTAAAAATAATGAAGAAGAAATTTTTAAAGACGTAATTACAGTCAATATTTTGCCTGTTTTTTCTTCTTCATCAAGGAGAACTTATAGGTCAGGGGCTCGCTCTGCAAACAGTGTTGCTGAGCTGCAGGTAGCAGGTGCGTGCAGGCATGCTTCGTCGCTCAGTCGTGTCTGACTCTTTGCAACCCCACAGACTGTAGCCCTCCAGGCTCCTCTGTCCATGGGATTCTCCAGGCAAGAATACTGCAGTAGGTTGCCATGCCCTCCTCCAGGGGATCTTCCCAGCCCAGGGATCAAACCCAAGTCTCCCGCATTGCAGGCGGATTCTTTACTGACTGAGCTACCAGGGAAGCCCAGGGGGAGGATGACAGCTGCTCTAATAGTGGTGGATTTGATTTTAAAGTGCTGTGCCCTCAGACAGCAGTGTTATGTTAAAGTCATGTTATGTCAACTTCAGAATTTCCAAGTTCTTACGAGGAAAGGAGAGTGGGTCCCAGCTCGGTCCGTAAAGCTGGCAGAGAACGTGTGGAGGACCCAGAACAACCTGAGGACTGGGGTGTCCGTGTAGTCCGGAGGAAGACGGTGAAGGGAGAGCATCCAGGGGAAGGGGGCCACCTGACTGTGGGTCACATGCCCGGGGCGTGACAGCCCCTCGCTGTCACTAAGACGATGACGATTCATAAGGAACCATCAGTCCTAGAAAGAATGGCCCGTCAACCAAATGTAACCTCACATTAGTGAAGTCAGCAGAAGGCTTTTGAAGGGTAAGACTCCGCCCTCCAACACGAGCCCTGCCCACTGCTCACACGTCGTGGGGTGTTTCTGTCTTTCAGGAATGGCTGCCAGCCCACCCCAGCCCTGTGGTCAGTTGCGAGTCACTGGAGGCTTCAGCGTTAATCAGTGTCCCGTGGTCACAGCCCTCACCCGTCCCTCACACTCACAACCAGCGAGAACACCCAGAGTACTCAGAAGACACACGCGAGCTGTCACGGGAGAGGGTGTTCCGGGGAGTGGGGAGTCCCCTTGTGAAGGATGCCGTCTCCATGGGGCTGCCCATTCACATCTGTCCTCTGGGGGCATTTAAACTACCAGTGACCTAAACCTGGGTCTGGTGATTCCCCACTTTTGATTTCCATTTTGAGAGTCAGATTCAGTCTTCTAGCCTTAGTTTTCTTGCGAAAGCTGCTTGATGATGGAAGAGGAGATTGATTAGCTCAAAGATGGATTATTCTGAGAAAAATAATTGAATTCACTTCCTCCTTCCCTGGTGAGTAGGCCATCTGGTTGACCTCTCTGCCTTCAGCACAGGGAAATAAAACGTGCAACGGCCAGCTGTCCCCATCGCAGCCGGCGAGGCCTGGACCTTGGCTGTCGCTGTGGACCCTGCTCTCCTCCCACCACCCCCGCAGCTCCTGCACTTGCAATTTCCTGCGCTCTCATCTCTTGGGATGGGGAGCTTCTTTAGGACAACCCCTAGTATCCTGCAGAAGTCAGCCTCCAGCCTCATCTCTGTTTTTTAACTATTTTTTTAGTGTGGACCATTTTTTTTTCCTTTCCATTTCTGAAGTCTTTATTGAGTTTTGTTACAGGATTGCTTCTGTTTCATGTTTTGGTGTTCTGGCTGGCAGGCATGTGGGATCTTAGTCCCTGACCAGGGAATGAACCCGCGGCCCTGCATGGGAAGGTGAGGTCCTAACCTCTGGGCCACCAGGGAAGTCCTTCCAGTCTCTCTCCTGCTGGCCGTCCCTGTGTTACTTTAGCCACAGCGCACGCAGTATCTGAGGCGCGGCGGTGGTTGCTGCATCACTGTGGTGGAGTCTCTCAGCTGCAACCTACATTGCCCTACTCCAGGGACCCAACAGAACTTAAAGTGCTCGTTTCCCCTCGTTGGAGCTTCCGGGGTGACGAGAGTGGATGAAGGAAACGTGATCTCTGCACCCTTTACCTTCTTACCCAGGACGGGAAGTCTTGTGTGCTTGTGAGTTTCCCCGAATCGCATGTCACGTGTTGCCCAGACATTGTTTGGATCACAATCAACAGTAACGCACCGTTGACTCAGGTTTCTGTAATGTCTGTAAACGGTAACGGGCTTTCAGACGCGTGTGCATTTATCCTCTGACCACCGCACTCCAGATTCCTCATTCCCACCCTTTCTTTCTTTTCTCTACCTTTGCAGTCTCAGTGTCTCTTTTTCAAATCATCACCCCTGAGTTTTCATTTGATTCTCTCAGTTCGGTTCAGTCGCTCAGTCGTGTCCAACTCTCCGTGACCCCATGAATCACAGCATGCCAGGCCTCCCTGTCCATCACCAACTCCCGGAGTTCACTCAAACTCACCTCTATCAAGTCGGTGATGCCATCCAGCCATCTCATTCTCTGTCGTCCCCTTCTCCTTCTGCCCCTCAATCCCTCCCAGCATCAGAGTCTTTTCCAGTGAGTCAACTCTTTGCATGAGGTGGCCAAAGTATTGGAGTTTCAGCTGTAGCATCAGTCGTTCCAATGAACACCCAGGACTGATCTCCTTTAGAATGGACTGGTTGGATCTCCTTGCAGTCCAAGGGACTCTCAAGAGTCTTCTCCAACACCACACAGTTCAAAAGCATCAATTCTTCAGCGATCAGCTTTCTTCACAGTCCAACTCTCACATCCATACATGACCACGGGAAAAACCATAGCCTTGACTAGACGGACCTTTGTTGGCAAAGTACTGTCTCTGCTTTTTAATATACTATCTAGGTTGGTCATAACTTTCCTTCCAAGGAGTAAGCGTCTTTTAATTTCATGGCTGCAATCAGCATCCACAGTGATTTTGGAGCCCAAAAAAATAAAGTCTGACACTGTTTCCACTGTTTCCCCATCTATTTCCCCTGAAGTGATGGGACCAGATGCCATGATCTTTGTTTTCTGAATGTTGAGCTTCAAGCCAACCTTTTCACTCTCCTCTTTCACTTTCATCAAGAGGCTTTTGAGTGCTTCTTCACTTTCTGCCATAAGGGTGGTGTCATCTGCATATCTGAGGTTATTGATATTTCTCCCGGCAATCCTGATTCCAGCTTGTCCTTCTTCCAGCCCAGCGTTCCTCATGATGTACTCTGCATAGAAGTTAAATAAGCAAGGTGACAATATACAGCCTTGATGTACTCCTTTTCCTATTTGGAACCAGTCTGTTGTTTCATGAGGTGTGATAAAGGTACATGGATCTCAGGACCAGATAAGATGCTGCAGGTTGGGACTTCCCTGCCTGTCGAGTGGTTTAAGACTCTGCTCTCTCAAAAGCAGAGGACACAGCTTCAATACCTGGTCAGGTCTCTAAGATCCCACATGCTGCTCAGCGCGGTCAAAATAAGTAAAATAAAGAGATGTCAGAGTTCCGCATGGAGAGGAGAAGGCCCCTATAGCAGACCTGGCGTAAGCGCAGGTGGCCCCTGCAGGGGCGTCAGCATCCAGTGGAGTCTTTTTTGACTCAGTTCACAGGACATCGAGGGGTCTGTAACTATTGCTGTGAACTTGGCAAAGAAAATATCAAGCTCTGATTAGGAACTACTAAGATAATAACGCTCTGGAAAGATGAAATTTATATTTAAAACAACCAAATGACCCAGGAAAGGGCTTAGTTTGGTTTTAGTTCTTTGTTTTCTTTCTGTCTGAGCTAAAAATAAGTACGAGCAACAGTTACGTCACCAGGTACAAGGGAATTGGCAGCCTTAGATGTCAGTTTGCATTAGTCTTTTAGGACCGATTGCTATTTATGGCATAGTTAATGCAATCAGACTTAGACATTAACGCTTTACTTTCTGCATCAGTCAACAATTGCATCTCTGACAGATGTGCAGGCAAATTGCAAAGCTCCTTCTCATAAAGGCATCTGTAGACTCACTCATCCATTCAGCCCACAGTCCTTGGGCACTGTGGCATCCTAGGTTTTGTACCAGGCATCGTGATCATGAACATCAGGATAAGTTCCTTAAGTGGCTTGCAGCCTGCAGATGACACAGGCATGGAATGCACCATTTAGTCATGCAGTAATGTCATAGAAGAGCATTCACAAAGTGTTTCATTTGTGTCCAATTGAAAAGAATAATGGACTTTGCCAGTGAAACCAGGCAAAGCTCCTGAAATGTCAGAGATGATATTTTAGCTGACAACTAAAGAATGCGAAGGGATTTGCCTGTTGAAATGAGGCTGGAGAGGAATGTCAGGAAATGGAAATCAACCATGTGTGCAAAGCTGCAGAGGGTGTGGGTGGGGTGGGGGTGGGGACAGGGTGGGAGGTGGCTCCAGGAGCAGTAAGTTGTGAGCAGAGAGTGGGGAGGCTTAGCTCAGAGGTGGAGGGAAGGAGAGGGGACTGTCTTTGTAGTGAGGTGCACATCACTTGAGCACAGAAGCCACGCTCCTCAGAGAGGGCTCTAAATGTGTCCCCGTTGCGTATCCTCTGCTCTGAATAGCACCGTTGACTGGCGTTTTCTATCACGTGCCCAGGGTTAACCCCTTCTCACAACCTGCGCCACTGCCACTGGGACAGACCTCCATCACCCCTCCTCATGGGTCCCTTCTGGGCATACCCTTGTTTCCTTGCTCTTTGCTCTCCATGTAGCAGCTCCCCTGGGGGTCTGGTTCACGCCCTGCAGTGCTCACATGCTTTGCCCTTAGAGGAAAAGCCAAAACCCTGCTTTTCTGGCTGCCCATGCCCACCCTCCTTGCTCAGCGTGGTCACCCCGCTCACATCCCCGTGGCACCCCAGCCGCTGCCTCTCTGCCGCCCTCCACTCCAGAGCACACACTGCCTCTTCCTCCACCTGAGGTGCTTGCCCTCAAGTGTCAGCCTGTGTCTTGCTCTGTCTGGAGCAGCCGTAACACACCGCCACAGACCAGGTGGCTTGAACACAGATTTCTCTCTCCCAGTTCCAGGGACCAGAAGTCCAGGGTCAGGGTGCCAGCTGCTAGGTCTGCTGAGGGCTGGCCCTTGGGCTGCAGACACCGCCTTCTCTCTGTGTCGCCACAGGATCTTTCCTCCACGTATGCAGGTGCAGACAGAGGGGAGGCAGCTTTCTTGGTGTGTTTGTCTGTTTATTGTTTGTCCCCCATCCCTAAGATGCAAAAAAGGAATATGGAAAAAATGAAAGCTCTTGGACTTGTCGAATTGCTAACAACGCATAATGGGTTCACAGAACAGGACTTGGCAGAGTAAGCCTTGGATAAATATTGGATGGATGGACAGATGGGAGATTTGTTCACCTTCTCAGGCCAGGGTTTAATTGTAAATTAAATTTTATTGGTTCTCCAAGGTATGCATGTGGTACCAAACAGAACAGGGAATATAATACAACCTCATTCTCATCATTCTAGGCAAAAAAATACGTAATGATGTTGAGAAATGCGCTACTGAAGCTCAACATTTCAGGGGAAAGTTACCCTTCTTGAGGAACGGCAAGAATTTTGCTCAAATTTTTGATAATTCACTTCCTACAAGTTAAGGTGAGGAAGTCTGAATTTGGGATGCCGAATCAGATCTCAGGTTCGATGTTCACTGTTAATCTGCATTCTAACTCACAAACCAGATCTGTGTTCTGGTTATTATTAAGTACCTGCGCAAGAATTAAGTATGCACACGCATCAGGACTGGAGAGGAGGATGGGAGATGGAAACGTTTGTTCTTCTGGACTGGCACGTTGTTCATGTGTGTTTCCCTTTGTTTCCTGTGGCTATTGCAGTGATATTGTTTGTGTCGTTTAAAAAATTACTTTTGAGAATAAAATTTGGAATTTAGGAAGGACGGTCTGCTCTTCTGAGGGAGAAATGACACTGCTTTTTAAATATGAGTGTTGCCTGAAAGACAGTGTGACGCATCTGTGCTTAAGAAATGGCACCAATGGTCCAGAATCACTTCACTTAAGTAGACTCGGCTGTCAACACCGATTTGGTTCTATTATTGTGCATTCTTCCATCTGATAATATGCACTGACTGGGTTTTCTCTGCAAAACCTTTTCTTAGCCCAGTGAGCATGAAGGGGCAGAGGCTTTGTCCTTTTTCTGAACTGTCCTGACCTTCATTCATTCTCCCAGTGCCGAGCCGTCTCAGCATCTTTCTTTCCCATGCCCTGTGTGACCATAGAAGGTACCCTGTGTTCAAAGTTTTCAAGATCGCTCATCTCCACCTTCTCTCCTGGGCTGTCCCTCCTGCATCCTGGCGAGCTCTTCATCCAACCTCCTCACTTTCTGGTGAAACAGCCCATTCTGTCATGAAGCGATGCAAATAGTTAGAAATTCTGGAGTTTTGTTCGTTTGTTTTACATAATTTTGTCTTTGTGAAATTTCCTTTTGATTGCAACTCTGCCTTCTGGAGCTCTGCAGAAGTCTTCTCTCTCTTGCGTGTGACACTTCAAATAGAGAGTAAGTATCTGATTTTTGAGGCTGAACTTTTCTTAGCCTTGCTTCGTATGACGTGTTTGCAGCGTCTCTGTATTTGGTCCTCTTTATGGACATACCCTGTCCATCATTGTCTCTAACGATATTCAGCGCAGACTTGGACAGCGTACTCTGAGTGTCCTTGGGCCAGGGAGAGGTCTACTGGAACATCGCTGCAACATTCATTCAATTGCATTTTTGCAAGAAAATTAGTTAGGCTCCTGGCTACTCAAGAAATTGATGTCAAAAAAATTGATGCCAAGTAAAAGTCTTAGTTGATTTTTTTTAAATCTCTGTACACTATTTTAGTTGTTTTTTTTTCATATAAACTTCTACCAGTGCATCTAATATTAATAAATGTGTTTAAAACAAAATTTCAAATCTGAGATTATTATTGGAAACAAGATTTAAAAGGTATACATTGTTTGAGCTGATGAAGATAGTACCACTAATTCAATTATTCTGTGTCTTGAGAAAGATTGATCTTGAGTATGACATTGTTCTAGTTTTGGATGTTGACTCTGAATTTAATCTGAATAGTGTTTGAGAAATGTCCACTCTGGTCCTGTGAGAGAGCATGCACAGCTGATAGTGTAAGGAATGTGCTACTGCAGGATACGCGCTATTCACACTCTTAGTGAGAAAGGCTCACTTCCTCTGTAAACTCGGGTGAAATGAAGAGCTGCTCAATCAGTGAGGTCTGATCACTTCTTGTCATTGGCCAGTGATTTCCTCACATAGAAAACTCTACCTAATGGGAAAGGAGATTGACTCAGTATACCTTTTTGTCATAATTTCGTGCTTATGTTTAGTCTTATTTTTAAATGCTGAAAACCACTTTTTAATAGGCAAATTAAGTTCTCGATGGCAAATAAGGATGCTGGTCAAAATTTCTAAAGACTGTAGCACTCTTTCCTGCTTGAGTCATGATGGTCCTCAAACCTGGATGGCCAGTGTTAATTAGCTCGAGTCAATTTTTTTCCTAAATCTGTAGCCTAGATAGCCAGTATTAAATATTTGGATGCCATATGTTAACTATTTGCTGTCCTGAGGTTGGGTGTTGTCCTTATTTTGATTTGCAGCCATTTGATACGTTCTAATGAACGTGCAGCCTGGGATAAACGTGTATCTGTGCATTGCGTTACCGACCTTTCGACGCTGTCTGCATTCTGTCGCATTTTGACCTGGAGTTGATATGAGCTGCAGTCATGGGCACTACAGAAGAGAATATTTTGTGCTCTGTGCATAGACAGTGCTGAGTAGTCCATTTGCAGTGTGGCCTGATGCTCAAATTGGCCCTGGAGAGTTCCAGTTGCTCTTGCATAATTAATAATTATTACTATTGTTATGTAACTATTGTATTTATTATTGTTTATTAATATTACCCCCTTTGTCTCTCCGAGGACCCTAGTTTGGACTGTAAGTTATATAATCATCCTGATTTGAAACTGAAAGTTTGGTCTCGGGATCCAATATGCTGGATTAATTTCCTAGATTTAGTAAACCTTTATCATCCTTAACTGTGTCTCCAGATCCCCCCCTCACCCTCAATACCTGCTGTAATACAAATACAGCTCTGTGGAGGGGACTAAAAACCCAGAAAATGTGTAGATGGGTTACCTAGTGAAGTGAGACCTGGGAAATCCTGAGCCTTTATTTGAGGAGCTGCAGATAGAAGAAGGTACGAGATGGTGAGAAGTAGGCAGACACTGATTAACATCGGCACTCAGTATGTGCTAAATAAACGTTTGAGTTTCACAGCTGAAATGGAAGTTCACAGTGCGGGTGTCAACGAAGCGAAAGATGAGAGAGGTTGAGGCTGGAAATGTTATCATACCTGGGTTTGATTTGATGGCATTTAATAGGTGGACTGTAATGAGAAACTCCATAGTCACCCTGTAATGTCAAACCAAGTTTATTGGGTGGAGAAGCATTAAGCTACAGAAGAGGCTCTAAACAGAAACCAATATCAGATTCTTCTTGAGATAAAGCTTTGCCGTAAGATGAGGGAAGGGAGCCCGGGTCCTTTGGAGGCAGAAGGAGGAGAAAGGAATTGATTGCTGCTTCAGGGGTGAGAATAGCCCAGCGCTCTTTCTTTATTTTTGCCCGTGTCGGGTCCTCCTTGCTGCGCTGGCCTTTCTCTGGTTGCAGAGTGAGAACCGCTCCCTAGTTTCCGTGCACGGGTTTCTCACTGCGGCGGCTCCTCTTGTTGCAGAGGATGGACTCTCTAGGGAGTGAGCGTGCAGGAGCTGTGGCACGTCGGCTTAGCAGTCGTGGCGCGCGTGCTCTAGAGCACAGACTCAGTAGCTGTGGTGCAGGGGCTTAGTTGCTCCGAGGCATGTGGGGTCTTCCCGGAGCAGGGATCGACCCCTGTCTCCTGCGTCTCCTGCACTGGCAAGCGGATTCTTTACCACGAGGCCACCATGGAAGCCTACAGCCGAGATCTGGATTTGGCTGAAGTGTGGTTGCTTGGATTATTTTGGTTCCTTGTTTGACTCACAGATTTTCTCTTTTGTGCTGTCGTTTCAGGAGCTCGTGGGGAGCAACCCTCCTCAGAGAAACTGGAAAGGCATAGCCATCGCGCTGCTCGTCATCCTGGTCATCTGCTCCTTGATCGTCACCTCGGTGATACTGCTGACACCAGGTACTTGGGTTTATTCCTGGAAAAGCGAGTCGCTGTGAGGGAGGGGGGGTGCGATTTCACTTGGCGATTTATTTCTAAGTAACTGCCTCCTGTGTAACTTCTAATTCTCATTGCGCCATATGGTAAAATGATGTCATATACGTTCAGTGAAAAAGATCCTCTGTACATGCTATGAATTTGTTTAGATAATTCCTGACTAGAGTAAATTCTTGGCATGTATTAAAATTCTCAAATATTTATTTATACTTGATCAGCTTAAAGACTGTGCCCTTATAATGATTTTACATGTCTCATGGTATTCTTAGGTATTCTATCAGGGGTGAATTAAAATTATTAAAGCAACATATACTAAGTGTGAGCTAAGGATAAACTACTTATTAGATACTACTGATGAAATACAGGAAGCATGAAACAGAATCAGAAATCTCTCAGGGAAGGAAAACTCACAAAAATTGTCAGCAAAAGTCTACAGAAAAAAAAAAAATGTAGGCATGGATTATTGAAAGTTTCAAATATAAGTTGTATAGAAGGTGAGAAGAAAGAGATAAAACCCTTCATGAGAAAGTTCACGGAGAAAGTCATACATGAAGGTGGGCTTCCATGAAAAGGCGAGAATTTAGTAGCAGGAGAGTGGTGAGATTAGGACGAGAAGAAAGCCTTTGCCCATAAGATAAATGTATGGCGTCATGACAGGAAAACATTATCGCCATATATAAATGTGTGCGACTATCCATTCTCCTTGTTGTATTAAGTGTCCACTTGTGTGGACAAAAGATGTTCCAGTCCTCAATAAATAGGCTATACAGGTATTAGACTTTAGAATGGAAAAAATGCATTTTTTGACAGGTACAAAAATTGCAGGCAAATTTTCAGGTATGTTTAATTTATTGTTGCTGTTTAGTCACTCGGTCATGTCCAACCTTTTCTAACCCCGTGGACTACACACCAAACTCCTCTGTCCATGAGATTTTCCAGGCAAGAATACTGGAGTGGGTTGCTATTTCCTTGCTGACTAAGCTTCAGCAAGCGCTAGGAGATGGTCAAGGACAGGGAAGCCTGGCGTGCTGCAGCCCATGGGGTCACAGAGAGTCAGACGCAGCTGAGTGACTGAGCAACAGTAAATACCCTGAAACCAAGCCTCAATGAAGATGCCACCAGAAAGCTACAGACCAACATCTCTTATGACTGTCGATGCAAAAAGCATAACCAAGTACGACAAACTGAACCAAATTACCAGCAGCATACCAAAAGGATTATATACCATGACCAAATGGGATTTATCCCAGGAAATATAACTTGGAAATATAATATGGAAAATCAGCGTAGTACACTCAGATTTATAGAAAAAAAGATGAAAAAAACAACATGCTCATCTCAATAGGCGTAGAATAAGCATTTGCCAAAATTCAAAACCCCCTCTCTATAAAACACTGAACAAATGAAGAGTAGAAAGAAGCTTTCCTAACCTGAAAAAGAGCATCTATAAAAAACCCACAGCTAACATTACGCTTAACACTGAAACGATGAGCAGTGATCCTGCTAAATATCAGGTCATCCTTGACGAGGGGAGAAGAGACACCCAGGTTAGGAGGAAGTAAAACTCTCTCTACTCATAGATGGCATGAACCGGTGCATAGAAAACCTTACAGAGTCCACAAACACACCGAAACATAGCTAGTAAATGAGTTCAGCCGCATTGGAAGATGCACAATTGCACAAAAATTATTTATATTTCTGTACACTAGTAATGAGCAATTCAAAATGAAATTTAGAAATGATTCCACTTCCCTTAGTTTCAAAGGAAATAAAACATTTAGGAATGAATTTAACAATAAAAATACAAGACTTGTGCACTGAAAACCATGAAATGTAATTGAAAGGAATTAAAGATCTTAGTAAATGGGGGGATATTCCATGTTCATGGATTAGAGGATGTACTACTGTTAACATGACAGTACTTCCCAGAATTATCCATAGATTCTACCTACTCCATGTCAAAATCCCAACTGGTTATTTTGCAAAACTTGACAGGCCAATTCTAAACTTCATAGGACAGTGCAAGGCTCTCAGACCAGCCAAAACAATCTTGAAAAAGAATACTTAAAGGATTTACATCTATGATATTAAAATTTACTCTAAAACTACAGTAGTAAAAGTATTGTAGTACTATCTGTGTTGCTGTTCAGTCACTCAGTCATGTCTGACCCTTTGTGACCCCATGGACTGAAGCACTTCAGGCTTCCCTGTCCTTCACTATCTCCCAGAGCTTGCTCAGACTTATGTCCATTGAGTCGGTGATGCCATCCAACCATCTCATCCTCTGTCATCCCCTTCTCTTCCTGCCCTCAATCTTTCCCAGAATCAGGGAAAGATTTTCCAATGAATTGGCTCTTTGCATGAGGTGGCCGAAGTATTGGAGTTTCAGCTTCAACATCAGTCCTTCCAGTGAATATTCAGGACTGATTTCCTTTAGGATTGACTTGTTGGGTCTCCTTGCAGCCCAAAGGACTCTCAAGAGTCTTTTCCAACACCACATTTCAAAAGCATCAATTCTTCGGCGTTCAGCTTTCTTTGTAGTCCAACTCTCACATCCATATGTGACTACAAAAAAAACACAGCTTTGACTAGGTGGACCTTTGTCAGCAAAGTACTGTCTCTGCTTTTTAATATGCTATCTAGGTTGGTCATAACTCTCCTTCCAAGGAGTAAGCGTCTTTTAATTTTCTGGCTGCAATCAGCATCTGCAGTGATTTTGGAGCCCAAGAAAATAAAGTCTGACACTGTTTCCACTGTTTCCCCATCTATTTCCCATGAAGTAATGGGATGGGATGCCATGATCTTAGTTTTCTGAATGTTGAGCTTTAAGCCAAACTTTTCACTCTCCTCTTTCACTTTCATCAAGAAACTCTTTAGTTCTTCTTCACTTTCTGCCAGAAGGGTGATGTCATCTGCATATCTGAGGTTATTGATATTTATCCCAGCAATCTTGATTCCAGCTGTGCTTGCTCCAGCCCAGCGTTCCTCATGATGTACTCTGCATATAAGTTAAATAAGCAGGGTGACAATATACAACCTTGACGTACTGCTTTTCCTATTTGGAACCAGTCTGTTAGGAAACTGTTTGTCAGATATGACACCAAAAGCACAAGCAACCAAAGGAAAAAATAAATAACACTTCATTCAGCATAAAAATATTTTGTGTATCAAAGGTCACTATGATGAAGATGAAAAGACAACCCCCAGGATGGGAGAATATATTTGCAATTATATATTCAATAAACATTTAGTATGCAGATTATACAAAGAATTCTTATAGCTCAAATCATGTGACAGACAGTTCATTTTTAAATGGGTAAAGGATTTGAACATTTCTCCAAAGAAATACAAATGGCCAATAAATCTAAGAAAACATGTTCTATATCATTAATCATCAGGGAAATGCAAATCAAAACATAGTAAGATACCACTTCATACTCAGCAGGATGGATATATATGTGTGTGTGTATATATATATAATTTTATACGTATTCTAGCACTATTTTTTAAAGTTACAGTCCATTTACAATTATTGCAAAATATTGGATATATTCGCCACAGTGTACGATAAACCCTTGTAACCTGTGTTGCACTCAACAGTGTGTGCGTCCCACCCCATCCTTATACAGCCATTCCCCTCCCTCTCCCCACTGGCAACCACTGGTTTGTTCTGTGAGTCTGCTTCTTTTTTGTTATATTCACTAGTTGGTTATACTTTTTAGATTCCACATATAAGTGAGATCGTACAATGTTTGTCTTTCTCTGTCTGGCTTATTCACTTAGCATAATACCCTTCAATTCAAATTTTAAAAACGTATATTTTTTAATGGGAAATAGCAAATCTTGGTGAGGATGTAGAAAAATTGGAACCTCATACAGTGCTAGTAGGAATGTAAAATTGTGTAGCCTCTTTGAACAAGGTGAAGTGGTGAAAGTCGCTCTGTCCAACTCTTTGGGACCCCATGGACTGTATCCCACCATGCTCCTCTGTCTGTGGGATTTTTCAGGTGACAATACTGGAGTAGGTTGCCATTTCCTTCTCCACGGACAGATGTCCATAGAGACATTCCTAACAGCCAAAAGTGACCCGAATGTCCCTCACCAGGTGAATAGATAAACAGTGTGGTATATCCATACAATATTGCTATTGTTATTCAACATGAAATGTTATTCAACATGAAATGTTATTCAGCTATAAAAATTAAATACAAATGCATATTTCAGCATAGCTAAAACCTGAGCACAAGTGAGAGGAGTTAGACATAAAGGGCCACATAGTGTGTTATTCCACAACAGACAGAGCCATAGAGATAAAAAGCAGATTAGTGTTTATCGGAAATGGGAGAGTAAGAAGGGTCTGCTGCCTCTACCAGTAGGTATGAGATTGCTTCTTTTATAAAGACACTATATGTTTAGAGCAGTTTGAAATTCACAGCAACATTGAAGCTATGGTACAGAGATTCCCCCTATGTGTCCTGCCCCAGCACACGCACGGCTCATCCATTATCAACGTCACCCATTACCAGCATGCCCTGAGTGGCGCGTTTGATACAACGGAGGAACCTCCATCCGTGCGTCATAATGAGATTTCTTTTGGAGGTGACGCAGGTACTCTGGAATTCAGTAGTGGTGATGAGTGCACAGTTCTTTCACTCATTAAAAAGTTAGTGAACTGTATACATTAAAAAGATAAAGTTCATGATATGTGAATTTTATCTCAGTTAAGGTATTAGTTTCAACAGTGGTGGGAAAGTTGTTTTAAAAGTGGTTCATCCTGGCCGTTTATGTCCTGAAGTTTCAACAGCACTTGCCTGATGGTGAGGAGGTCTCAGTAGCAGCTGTGAAAAGAGAGTCGCTTGCTCTGTGAGTGAGGCTTATGATGAGATCAGAGTTCCTGGGTCACTTGTACTCATGACTCAAACCAGAGCATCTAACTGAACAGGAAAACATCCATTCAGCTGTTGAAATCTAAACGAGTAGATTTGAGAGGGATTGGGGAAGGGAATTGGTAAAGACATATACTCTTCTAGTTTATAATTTTCCTGATGTTTTATATTAATTAAAAATTAATTCATAAAAGTTGGGGACTTTGGCAACTATTTTTAATTAATAGAAAGGAAATGAGATCTCCCTCAGAAATTGTGAAGCATGTGTTCCTACCTTTGCTTTTCTTTGAGCACAAGTTTACTGTATACAACGACCATTGAAGATCTGATGATATGATTGTCCATCACTCACTTTGGGAGTTAGGGAACAGCAATGGTTTGGGTAGTTTGCAGTTACTCCCATTCCCCCCCTTCCCCAAGGTACATGAGCATTCCTGTCACCCAGGATCCAAGGGCTCATGAATCCATCACTTCAAAGGGAGATGAAAGGGCTGCCCGGGGCGCTCCTCACGCCTGCGGTCCAGGGCAGGCAGCCTGGGTGGGAAACGTCTGAGACTGAACAACTTCATGCCCGGGACATGAAGTCAGTCTCGGGACATTCCCTTCCAGATGCCCCACTCAGCGTCAGGCAGAGAGCCCTCCCTGGGTCTTCCCAGCTGTACAAGGAGCCATGCCTCAGTCTCTGTTCTCTCAAATGCAGCTGCTAATCCTGAAAGCTTGTTACATTTAGCGCTTGTGCAGCCGGAACCATCACAGCAACATCTCTTCTGCAGTAAATAGAGAGCACAGAACACGCCACA